>NW_026889768.1:0-512500 GCF_033153115.1 Saccostrea echinata
ATGGCTTCCTTTTGCAGATTCCAGGAACAGAATGATAGAGCAACATTAAGCCTACGAATTTCGAATCACAGTGTTACTGCTGACTTTGTTACCCTTTTACAATCTTGGGTATCCAACAATGAATCTTAAAATGATTTATAAGATTGAATTCTTTTACTTTTATGCATTTATAATTGCTTTCAACTGTGTTTGTGTGTATGTCACTTTGGAATAAATTCATAGAAAACCATGCATTTTACATTATTATTTATAAAGATATTCTACGTCTAACACATACTGAGTTCACTTCATGACAGTATTATGACAAATAAAACAAGGCGCGATAAGAACTTACCGTCACGTTGGCTCTGCTTTTCTTTGAAACATGAATCAACACTCAATGATATTCTAATAATTACTATCTTATATAGCCTTGGTTTTCTTGATCAGATTTAAAAAAAATTCCCTTTTGACATTTATTTCTGAAATTTGATCCCTAAATTTAGCCTTACGTAACCCTCACGCAAATAACCATAATTTGTACAAACTTAAATTCATATAACATGGGAATGTTTGAATATCAGTATTATTTATTGTCGCCCTGCTACTCTCTTAATATTTTGTTTCAATTTCCTAAAAATATTCCAATGTAAAATTTAAGCCCCTATTGTGACACCATCCTATCATCGGGGACCATGATTTGCACAAACTTAAATCTGCATTACTTGAAAATCTTTGCATACGGACATGACCTTTCTGTTATTAGGCAATTTTTAACAGATTTTTTTTTTTTTAATTCCATTTATCTTCTCATGTAAATATGAAATTTTCAAAATATCACAAAAAGGTGTTGCACTCCTGACATTTTAGCATCATTTTTGTGCATAACTCTTTTGTGACTTAAAACATCAATGATGTATTTGGCAGGTATTTAGGCACAATTAAAAAACATATGCTGAGTCATCGAAATTTATTCACATATTCCGTATTTTTAGAGCAGACTGATAAATATGTATCTGGAATTGTTTTTAATTCACCCATTTCGAAAATTCTATGGTCGTTATTATAACCTTGTTTGCAAATATAATCTATTATTTGGTCGTATTTTAACTGACCTATTTCATACCAATTATTAGGCCTTTGATTTTACACTAAATTTGACTACGGAATATTCCGTCTACTTGATATAATACACTGGATCACGGAGGGTGTGGCCGGTCGACAGGGGGTGCTCACTCCTCCTAGGCACCTGATCCTACCTTTTGAATTGCCGTGGTCCGTGTTTCATGCCCTGTTCACCGATTTGCATTATTATGTTCCCCAAACGCAGTTTGGGAACATGTTGTTTTTACTCTGTTTCTTATTATTATTATTATTATTATTAAGGTCTTCCGTCTTCAGCGGAAGACCTTCTTGTTATTCTTCGGTTTCTTTTCCACTGTTTTTCTTATTATTTTTTTTCTTACCGATTTTGTGCACGCAATTTCTCGAAAACGGTTCGCTCGATTTTCATGGAAATTTCAGGTCTGATAGAACATTAAAAAATCTTGATACATATTTTTTTTATTTTGATGACGTCACTTCCTGTCTGAAGATTTTTGCGATTTAGTGATTTTTGGAGGGTCAGTTTGTCCGCAGGTTTTCTAAGAAACCACTCATCACAGGAACGTGCAACTTTTAGGGAAGACAGAGCAATATATGTAGATTTGTAATACGTAGTTAACTTTCATCGGAAGTGCCACACGTCGAGGCTCGCTATGGCCTGAAAAAAGTCGTATCGAAAGTTTCAAAATTTCGAACACTTTCTGTACGATATCTTTTTACTTGGAAATATTTTGTTAAAACATATATAACAAAATTTGTGCAGAATTATAAGATCTTTTAAATGATATCACGAAAAAAGGGCTGGCCCCTAAAATAAGGAATCTAAAGGGGTCAAAATATTTTTCCTGATATCTCAAAAAGTATTTAGAATTTGTAATACTTCAAAGAAGCAAAGTTGTTCAACATGACAAGTAGCAGCTTGCGAGATCATCAAAATGCGTCGAATGACGTCACTTCCGGCCAAACAGGAAGTAGTAGAAAAAAGCTTATTTTCACAGATATTGGTACAGTGCTGCTATCCCACAAGTTGACATGGGATGGAATTTGATAGGATTCAGGATTGAGGATTCACGATAGAAATATGTAGTAGTTAATCCGACCCTATCCTATCCTATCCTTTTCTGTATCCTACAGCCTTCAGATTGGAGTAAAGGTTACTTCATATTTCAAAATAAATTACAGAAACGCAAAAAGACATAGAACGTTTACAAAAGAAATATTCATAAAATCACAAAAGAAAATAAACGTTTTTTTTTCCTTATCACACATTTATTCTATTACCTTCGAGTAATATGGCGTACGATCTAACCATGAACGATCACCGGAAGAAGTTTCGCATGTAAACAAAGAAGAGATCGGACATCAAAAGATCGTATTTCTTCAGCATGTTTGGATGATTAACTCGATTCCTACTTGTGTTACAGTTCAATAACATGTTTCTCTGTTAAATGTGCTATGTTTGTCTGGATAATTCCACTTGAACCGTCAGCGGCGGACTATAACAGATCATAATCGCAGTTGTTTGGTGCAAGACCATGTAAGTATACTACACACTGTGTGTGCATGTTTATACATATCTCTCCCTTTAAGCAATGTTTTAATGACTTGAACTATTAAAATTTTATTCTATTGTAATATACACAGAAATCGGATGCGGAAAAAAGAGGTTGTGTAGAAAGGGGACGGGTAGGGGTGTTAAATATTTACAAATACTTTGTCACATGATCAGATGTATTACACACTTTTCAGTTTGTTATTGCTATATAATCATTTCCCTACTGTGGTTAAAAAATATTTTTTCTTATCTGATTGCAATTTAAAATAATTAAATGCAGAATCATCATGATCATTTCTTATACTACTGTCAGGTCTGGTACAATCACTAGATTTAGCTACGTAGCTTGAATTACCTACATAGCTTTATTTACCTACTTGAAGTAGCTTTATTTAGCTACTAAATCAAACTTATTTCTTAAATATGAATTTTTCCCAGAAAGTGCAGAAAATTGCACTTTGATGCAGTGATAATTTTCAACTTTGAACTCATCTGAAAACAATTCATGAAAAAATCACTCTTGGAGATGTGTCTTTTTTTGCGCAATTGCAATCAAAGTTCTAAAAGTTATGGGGCTATATACAACAGTTAATTTGTGACCTAACAGTTACTTCTTGAGTGTAATAACAAAGAAAACCAGTTTTGGTTAACATGAGCACAATGTGAAGTAATCATACTTATCCATGCCTCATCTCGCACAAGGTGTGTACAGTTACTCAAACAATGGGACTACATATTTTCCTTAAACATGATCAAACGCAGCAATGTTAAAACTATCTCTGCTTTAGATTGCTTTGTAAATGATACCTAGAATAAATATTAGTAGACATTTTCTTGCGACTTTTTGTCTTTTTAAGATAAAAAGCAAAATTGTGAAAAGTTGCCTTGAAATAGCTAAATAAAGCTACCTGAGGTAGGTAAACAAAGCTACGGTAGGTAATTTTAGCTACGTAGCTAAATGTACTGATTGTACTGGACCTGACTGTGTATAATAAGCTCACTCAGCACTTGCATGTACATTGTATGTATGACCTATTGTGAGTTGAACATAAAACATGTAACATAAGTTAATCATTTATTATTCTTCTTCATTCTAGAGAATGGTACCCAATCTTGCCTGCCCTCATCAGTCATCACAATATAAAGGATTTTACATTTAGAAGTAGGTATGATTAGATTATTTTTTTGTGTGTGTGTTTATGCATGTAATAATCATTAAAATACATAAAAATCATTATCTAAGTTGAGATGAAGTATCTGCAGATTTTATGAATAAGTGATTTTCTTCTTTTTAAAATGTTGACAGTAAAACTGAAATTAATATATAATTGTTCTGGTCATTATGGTCATGTTATATGTATTTTCATTTTTTTTTATATTCAAATTTCAAGCAAAAAATAAGAAGAAATTAACAAACAACATATTAAATAGATTAATACAAGCAGAAAATAGAGAGAAAAAAAACATCCAAATTGGCATAGATTGGAAAATTCTGATAACAATTCTCTTCTGTACAATGCTTTTATCAATTCCAAAACACTTAGTACAAGTAGAGACTCCTGGTTCTCTTGTATACTTGAATTTTTGAATATTTTAGAAATATCAAAAAATGCCTCCTCTTTGAGTCTATCTAAATTCAAAATTGTCATCAATAATCAAATCCGCAAAAAGTTTATTTGCTCTTGGTTCAACTCTAAAGAAAAAAGTTCTTCTGGAATACTGGATTCTTATGTAAAGCTTAAGAGTAATTTCCAATGTGAAGAATATTTAACATTACTGAATAACTTTGACTTTAGAAGAGGCATAACCAGATTAAGAATATCTTCTCACAGGCTAAAAATTGAAACTGGTAGACATATTGGACTAGAAAGAGATAAAAGAATATGTGAAAAAGGTAATTTGAATGTAGTGGAAAATGAAATACATTTTACCATAGATTGTCCTTTTTACAAAGAAAAAAGAACCAAACTTATAAATGAAGCACAGAAACATAATAAAAGTTTTAATAGCTTAGATAGTTCTCAAAAATATTTTTGGATCATGACATGTGAAAATATGAATGTTTTACTTCAACTTGGAAACTACCTCTCTAATCATTTAATATGACATTGTAAAGCACAACAACTTTCTATGTATGTATTTTACTTTAACATTTTTTTTTTTAATTTATCTCCTTATTGATAATGAACTGCCTTTGTCTACTTATGTATCTTTCATGCCTCTCTGGGGGCCCTTGATTGGAAAATAAATATTGTCTATTGTATTCATACTAGTTAGCAAGTCGACGAGATGAAATGAATTATAATCTACAAGTAAATTATGTAAATTATGATTGTTTAATTAAGATATGAGTTATGACTATGAAGTTGCAGTATAAGATTTGATTTTGCTTAATTTCTTTAAAATTAATGCATTACTCTGGGAGAGAAAAAGGTGAAATTAAGACAATTGTACATGAAATGAGAAAGATAATCACAATCAAATACATTTTTAATGTATAATGTATATGACAAAATTTACAATATACATGCATATAATGGTGTGTGTTTTTTTCTTCAGGACAATCCTGCAAATTTGCAGCTGTACAAATTGCACTTCATCTCATCTGCTGCTGGAATAAATAATGAAAGATTTTCAAACCAGTGTCCAAGAGCCCCCTAGAGTCTGAATTGAAGGTGTTCTTTATTAAGGAGATCAGTGTGTGATGTATTTGTTTTCTGTGCATTGGTGACATTTGTGAAACTGTTCGGTTACTTTATGACCATCTCTCTGACAACTACTTCAACATTTGAAATTCAATTTGAGCGACGGACAAGCAAACCAAATAATATGCATGTAAAACATTATACAGTTGTAATGAGACATTGATAAACTTCAATTTTAACAAACTAGATGTACATGTATCTTTGAGCTTGGCATTGAAATACATGTATACTTTACATGGATACTTTTAATGAATTTGTCTCCTGATAATGAACATTCAATTGTTATACATTGTAAATATAAATTGTAGATAATATGTATTTAGTCCAATATATATGATTATATTTATATTCACTGAAAAAAGGAATTACCCTGAATAAATATTGTGAACTTCGTCAATTATTTTTATTCCTCATTTAGACACTGAATAACATTCAAGATCAAATGTCAAGGTCAAAAACAAGATTTACTTAAATCCTTTGGATTATAAATACTGTAACAACTGTGGACTCTTATGCATGTTTTATAAGATCTAAGGAATATGTGTGAGCTGACTACAATAATTATTGCTGTCAACCTGTCTGACTATGAAGATTTAGGAAAATGTTTTCTGTTAAACATAAATTGATTAATTTCTCTCACATAAATATTTTTTTTTTAATTAAGATACACTTGTACAGCACTGAACTGACCATAAATAGAGAACAAACTGAAGCGAAATAAGAAATTTTAACATTTTGAATATCTTGATTTTTATTTAGCAAACATGATGAAAATGTTGCATGTTTGTAAAATATTCACATACAAATAAATGATGAACTGAACATTTCAAACAAGAATAACTTTAATAATAAATATAAAACAAAGAGCTAGGTTCACTTTATGCATAAAATGGCCCTGTAGATATACCGATTTATTGACTAACACCTTATGTTCCATTTCAAACATCAAGATAAAGTAGAGACTTAGTGCTTTCATTTCCTATTAAATTTTTTCTCCTTAAAGTCCAGGTCTTGGAAAACAAGCTTTATGGAATTGCAATGTTCTTGATTTTTAAGGAAAACAGGTATATTTAAGTACTTTCAGAGAAGAAAAATAATATGAGCGCACCCTCTGATCTAAAAAATAAAATATGTCTTGTAATCCTCAGAAACGGTTCTATCAGTAAATAATTGCATATTTTAGATCAGAGATTGTGCTCTATATTAAATGTCGAAAAATAGCTTTAAAAATTGGCTGTTTTTGTAGAATTGTTCAGGATATGAGGAAAATGACGCATTTCATGACGTCATAATGCATTGACTAGCCAGAAAATTACGTCATTTTTGGTAGAATCACAATCACCAAAGGTCTAAATGAAATGTAATTCATTGTCAACTAAAACTAAGCAGTTTCAGTTTTTCAGAAATTCACAGGGCCAAAAAAGGCCCTAAGTGAACCTTGTTCTTTTTATCATACATTTAAAATTGAATATAATATTAAAGACAATTTTAACTTATTTAATAAATGAAGTCAACATATTCTAGATCTAAATTTTGACTTGTCTGTTCTCGGTTTATGGTCTTGTCATATCTTGAAGTTCTTATTTAAATTAGATTTACGTCAAAAGTAAAATCTAATATACAGCTGATATAGGTGCAGTTAGATCTATATGTTATTTTCGTGATGCCCACTTAAGGGAAAAATAGTTTTGCATAAATTTTACATGAACAGATGAAACATACACTTGTTAAAACATCAAACAAATCCTACTTTTGTCATTATTTTGTATGTGTAGACATGATAGAGAAATTATTTCTTCAATGGGTACGGTTATAATTCAGTCTACCTACCCCGTATGAAAGATTTGGTATTCGTGGTCTTAAAAAGAGTTTAAATTTTGTTCCTTTTGTCTACTTTATCATAACATTAGAAAAGTATCTGCAATCTTTATTGTTTCCCCCTTTTTCTCTCTCTAATTTTAACTCCATTTATTTTTCGTAGAGAACAAATTCGAAAAGAAATCACAAATACCTTGGCGTCTCCTGATCATTGTTAGTATGTAAAATTAAACACAAATAAGTTTAACTATATTTTTTCTTCAATTCTTCCGAAGTTCCAATTTCTTCACATGTTCGCTAGATCAAGTAGTACTTGCCTACGTTTTATTACAATCCTTTCATTTACATTTTTACTGGTTACTCGCAAATTAATTCATGAGAGTTGTTGGAAATTAATGGATGTCGATCTCGATTATTTTTTCTCCATTAAAATTTATTACATTTAGATTAATTACATAACTATATTTTACTTGATGGTCATTTTATAATTTTTTTCGTTTTGTCAAATTAACTCTTTAATATTAAAAAAAACTGAGAGCAGCAGGATAGGATAGGATAGGATAAGACTGAAATCACAGGATAGGATTGTGGATGCAGGATTCACGATAGGATAGGATTGTCAACTTATAGGATAGCAGCACTGTATTGAATTGAATTATGCATGTCACAGAGGACGTCTGATTGTATTTCCTGTCGAATATCGTCTCTTTTGTCAACTTCCGGCTAAACCGGAAGTAACTATAATGACGTATTTCTGCAGATATCAACATAAAATCAAATGATTGAATTCAACCAAGATTTTTGACCCAATTTTCTGTCGATTGGGGTCACTTTCGGTCAAACCGGAAGTAGTCTTGATTTGTTTTATTTAACGAAAATCAGCATAAAAATCATAAAAAACTAAATACAGATCGACATAATTTTTGGTCTGGAGGCCTTCTTTTTAACGAATACTTTACTTTCATTTATCCATCTTACAAGCAGTGCTTCTGAAAATCGGACGGAAGACCTACTCGTTGCTTTGCAACGAGCTTTGCTCTAGTTATTATTCTTTTTTATACTTATTTCTTCTCCGGTACTTTTTTGTCCGCGAGTGTTCTCGGAAACTGCTCATCCAATTGAGTTAAAACCTTTTTAGGGTTAATAGGCATGTTATGTAGATTTGCGGACGTGCATGCATTTTGCATGCATTTTGCGCGCACGTGCATGCACGTGCGTGCGCGTGCAATGCGTAAAATGACCAATATACTTGATATAGCTGTAACTTATATATTTTTTGATGAAATGCTTTGATACTCAGAATATAAGGATATATTAAAAGTGTGAACAAGATGACATGGTCAACATGCACATGCATGCGCGTGCGCGCACGCGCAAAGCGTAAAATGACCAATTTACTTGATATAGTCGTTAACTTTTATACTTTTTGATGAAATGCTTTGATACTCAAAATATTTATATATATATAGAAAGAGTAGACAAGATGACATGGTCATCATGCACATGCATGCATATGCATGCACGTGCGCGCGCGTGCAATGTGTTAAATGACTAATATAATTAATATAGCCGTAATTTTTATATTTTTTGATGAAAAGCTTTGATATTAAGAATATATAGATATATTAAAAGTGTAGACAAGATGATTTGGCCATCATGCACATGCGCGCGCGTGCAATGTGTTAAATGACCAATATACTTAATATAGCCGTAACTTTTATATTTTTTTATGAAAAGCTTTGATACTAAGAATAAACAGACATATTATAAGTGTACACAAAATGGCATGGTCATTAGGAACATGCATGCAGGTGCGCGTGCGCGCAATGCTAAGATGACCAATATGCTTGATTTAGCCGGAACTTATATATTTTTTGATGAAATGTTTTGATACTGAGAATATAAAGATGCGTATATAGTATAGACGGGATGACATGGTCATCCTGCACATGCATGCACGTGCGCGCGCGTGAAATGCAAAAAATGACCAATATACTTTATTGCCTTATTTAATGAAGCTTACAGGAAATAAGACACCAAAAGGGAGTTGGGGAGCGTTTGGGGAACATCTGTAACGGTCCCCGTTACAATTATAACTAGTTTGTAATTTTTTTTAGATCGAACACTGTTCGTTATCTTCACCTTTTTCATTCATTTAAATCCATTGAGGATTAAAGAGATACAAGAACAGAGAAATCAATAATTTTTCGATATGATTCGATAAGTATACGTACCTTCAGTTTAATTTCGTTTTGTGAAATTCCTTTGTCATAAGGGGTCATTCATAGATGGGAATGAAATGATACCTACCATCGATGAAAATACACTAAAAATAACATACATTAAAAAGATGATTCCCCTTAATTCTTATAATGAGCTGAATCTGCTGATCACTTTATAAGAAGTAGAATCCCTTAATGTCGCGATTTTGGTCATTTAAAATGTTCTAATCAGTTTCACATTTCTCACCTTACAGAAATTTATCATGAATTTTCTGTTTATCTAAGGTTATCATGTAAATTCGACGGCATGTTGATTTTGTATACATATCAACCGTTCTACTACAGAAGTTTGTTTAGATAAAGATTACAATGCTGCAATGGAATTATTGATTTTCTGTAAATGCTAATGTTCAAAACTAAGGTAATAAAACAGGTAGAAACTATGTCTAAGAACACAGCGCATTCTTGAGTGGATTAATGTAAGTACCATAAAATTTTGAACTCAAAGTTATTTTATTTTTCTTATTATCAAAATATAACGTTAAAAATGAGTTCCTCAAAGACGTATTATTTCTTAAAACACGGTTTTTAAATTACTGTAGAAACAAAGAAACAGCAAAACTTCCAATTTCTTTCTACTTCATTTTCATTAAAATCCCTTTAGATATCTTTGAAGATGGGTTGGGATTGTGTGTTTTTTATTTTCTACCATTATTGAAAAATGTAAGTTGTTTTGTAATAAGAAAATGCTTTGAATGTGCTTTTTTTTTTTTCAAGAAAACCATGCTGTTCATCAAAACTCCCAGAACTCTATGTACTCGTATTGCCATTGTAATCATTTCATGCAGTCTAATTATACGGGTAAGTATTGGAATCAAAATCAAAGTTGATCATATAATGAGCTGTTACTCTCCAGACCAATCAAAATTCTTAAAAATATGTAAAACTGAAAAGCGACTAACTAGTCCTAATGGTTAAATTATTTTAAAAACAAAATTTAAAAATCTTAAACATAGGGGATATTTGCTTTTAATACCAAGGCATTTTATACCAGAATCCTGTACGTAGCACGCAATAATCTAGTATTGGCCAGTTGTTAGGAAATCCACATTGCAATGTTAGTTATAAAGTTAGTTTGAGACCTAACATGAGTCATCCAGGGTGTGAAAAGGGAATCCGGTATTGGCGAGGCGAAGTAATGTCCCAATTCAGAATTCTTTTTCTCACCCTCAGTGACAAACAAGGTCACAAACTAACTGTTTAACAAATTTATCCCGCTAAAGACTTATGAAAGATTTGTTTCGGGTCAGTACATGTAACATATTAAAAGAAATATAATTCAAAATATCATTAAGCATCATATAATCTCAGTATAACATCGTCACAGTTAAAGATATATGCATACAAGTGTTAAAATAAATTTCATCAGTCAAACCGTTTGCTTGCCGCTTTTTGTTTACAGAAACACGTAGAACAGAATCTTGTGCCCAATTTTTAATACAACCATAACTCGGAAACGACGTATTAGAAAATTTCAGGGCGTCGTGTGATCTTATTTAGCTAATAAATATTTGTCAGATGCGGGATAGAATATTATACACATGTAAATAAACTAACAGAGCATTCTAGTCGCTCCTTTGTAGAAAAAGGCGAAGAAAAAGAACAGTGAACAATCGCAGAAATCTTGTAAACAATACGAATTATGAACAGGAACCCCTGGAATCTGATTTAGTGAATAACAACACAACGGTGAAAAATTGTAACCTTGAATGTTGGCGCCACAAACATTATATGGCACATTTAGTTTTATCAGTAAAGTAGTGTGTTATATTCACACCCAATACTGCTTATTTTTTCCTTCGATTTTGACATTTTTGTTTTCTGGAAATGTAGGTGCTGTCTATTGGTTATGTTGTCGGAGGGTTTGTTTTAAAATACCACGAAAAACTCCTTAGTGCCGCCAGCATTGATGTGCTTAATAAAGTGTCTATAGGATCCCTGCCTGTTGGATCATTCCTCAACGCCCTGTTCCTGTCTTTGATTCCGACCATTATCGTGCACGCTGTTAATGCTGCTGTTACATTCTATGGAATTTGTAAACAAAGTAAAAGATGTTTGATTGCAGTAAGTATACAATTAGTAAACAAGATATTTGTTACAAAATGCATTGAATTATAGATCATCTCTCCGATCTACGTGTTATAAGTGACAGGGATCTCTCTCTCTCTCTCTCTCTCTCTCTTCACATAATGAGACTGTGCCATTTTTTTTTCAACTGAAAGGTCTGGAAAGTATCTGAATGGCAGAGTCCTCCCACAAGACACCTTTAAGTAAAATTCTAGTCATCGATCTTTTAATTAACTGGATGGCATTGTTTCATATCTCTCTCTCTCTCTCTCTCTCTCTCTCGTGTTCAATCAAAACATCTAGAAGTTTTTCCCGATGTATACATAGGGTTTTTTTTTCTTTTAATTTACTCTGCAATGTTTATTTAATATCAATGACCCTATATATCTCCTAAACTGAGGTACAAGAATTATGAAAATGCTAGTGCTGTCTTTACATGTGTGTCATATTTGTACATGACAGAGAAATGCTTATTATATCAGACTTTTTACAGAAGTTTACGAATTCAGTAAATATTTGAAGCATTCACATCATTTGAACGTATATTTTGTTTCTAGAGTGCCGTCATAAACATTGTTATGGTGATTTTTAACATAATTGCAATTGCCCTACAGTCCTGGATGCTTGAGGAGGTATGTTTGTTTATACTCTTCTTATGAAATAAAGTCTAATTTTAAATATGATCTTTTCTTTATGTAAACTGAAATTTTAGCTACTATTTCTTCTTCAGAAGTTAAGGATTCATAATATGATCTTGCAATTTTATTTATTTCATATCAAACATCTGAAACACCAATTTTTAAGCTTTTTAAAGAAATTTGATTTTACGACCCTATCATTTCTAAAAAAAAAAATCATTCCGAAGAATGAGAACTTGTTTAGACGAATGAGATATTCGTTTAGACAAATAAAATTCCTTTTGAAGGAATTAGATATGTGTTTGAACAAATAAGATATTTGTTTGGAAAAATATGATATTTGTTCGGACAAACTAAATATTTGTTCGGACGAATTAAATACATGTATTTGTTCGGACAAATGAAAGATTCATTCGGACAATGAACAATTTGTTTGGACAAATTAGATATTTGTTCAGACGATTTAGATATTCGCTTGAACAAATTAGAAATTCGTTCGGACGATTTAATTATTTTTGGACGAAATTATATTCGCTGGAAAAATTAGATATTTGTTCGGATGGACAAGATATTTGTTCGGACTAATTAAATATTCTTTCGGTGAGATCAGATATTTGTTTGTACAAAATAAATATTTGTTCTGAAAAATTAATTATGTAATATTCTGAGATGGCAGTTTAAATATACGGAGAAATGAATCGAGAATCAGCGCACTTTTTGCGCAATAAATATACGTACACTATCTTTTAATGGGTGGCATTGTAGTTCTCTGGTCGTCCATCCCAATTTTTTTGCAGAACAGATCTGCAGTTAGTTTCAGCTCTCCCTCACAACCAAAGAATCTTTTCATTTTGAATTACGATTGTGAGTTTTCAAGAAACTTTTAATAAGACATAAAACTTGCGTAAAATTGCAATCAATAACCCCCTACCCTATTCGTTTGTAAACAAGTCAGGAACAATTAAACAAAAGTTGTTTTTTACCAATAACAATTCTTCATAAATTGTTTTTAATTTAAACAAACTTGCCCTTCATATTGCTACAAACTACTACCATTGTCCCTCCCTTGCGACTACAATCTCTCTCTCTCTCTCTCTCTCTCTCTCTGCGGCCTAACCATTTAGTTTTACAAAATGAAAGTAAACAAATATTCTTAATTCGGACAAATAAAGTTCTTTTTTTAAACAAAGAATTTACTCGATCGGACAACTATTTTTTCGTTCGAATTAATAGTTTATTCGTTCGGAAAAATTAATGTTTGTTCAAACAAATAACTAATTTTTTCCGAACAAGTAAGTGTTTCGTTCGGACGAATTAGTAAAAGACAATGGGTGACAACACATCTCGATTAATGCACGATTTGTATGCAGGCGTTGACAAACAAAATATTCTTATTATTTGCAAATAAATTAATAATAGAATTGTCTATAGCCCCATAAACCCGTAAGTTCCAGCCGAGGAGACCTGGTTTGCAGAGAAGTGTTTGAAAAGATTTGATCTAATTTGATTCTATTTCAATAAACGACAGCTTCCGATGTGTGAGAAAAGCCCGACTTATGAGAGATATTCTTGCTATTTGTCAAACAGTGTCCCTAAGCGGAATCCAACATGGAGGCTAATTCCATGCCTTGTTATGTTTAGAGTAAAGTAGAAATATATTTTTAACAATCAAGCTGGGGAGTGCCTATGTTTTATGCCTTATTGCTTAAATTAAAGCACAGAAAAATTAATAAATACATTGGACAATGAAGATTTGGTTTTTCTGTCTGTAATCAATAACAAAATATTGAAAATCAACATAGACAGACCATCCGACAAGCAAAATTATGAAACACTCATATTGAAGACAGAGATGTTTGTCACCTTCGTTTTTGTTCACTGCAGAATGGCTTATTTAAAAGTTGTAGGTAAACTATAATATATGCAATGTATGGCACATGCATTCAATCATAACCTTTCGATAATCCATATCAGGATCGATATGCTCTTTTGCGAGGGGATACTGGACACTTTGCGGTGCCCTTGTTTGCACACAATCACAGACCCGTATCAACGGTTTTAAAAGTTGGGAAGGGGAGCAACTTCCTAAAAAATCTGACAAGCAAAAAAATAATGATAATAAAATAAAAAATAAAACTAAAAACACCAAACTGACCAAAAGTGGGGGAGGGGCAACTTCACAATATAATCTGGCATTTTAAAAGGAAATTAATTGTCCAAATTCTGGACTTTGCCAGTGTTCTACTTTACAACAACAAAAAGTGGGGAGCCAACCAGCATCTAAAGGAAGTTTACTTTAGTAAAATAATTTACTCAGAAAAAGTGGGGGACCGGCCCCCGTGACCCCCCCCCCCCCCCGCATTCTGCGGGCCTGAATCATGCTGATTACAAAGATTTTTGTAGATCTAAGGTATATTTTGCAGGAGATGGTTTTTTGACTTACCCCCGTCCTCCCACCCCCTCTTTTATAGCGTCATTACAACATACTTCTTGTGGAAGTACCAGTATGAAAACAAAAGATCGAATGTGCTAATACCCCACCCTGAAACTTCCTAATCTGACAAGCAAAAAAACAATAACAAAAAAATTAATAATAATCATAAAAAAAAAAATAAAAATAAAAAAACCTAAACTGACCAAAAGTGTTGGGGGGGGGGGGGCTTCCAAATATATTCTGACTGAAAGTTTTAGACCTTGAAAGTTTTAGACCCGGGGAAGGGGACTTCATTGTTTCCGAGCCCGATGTTAAATTTACTGTAGTCACTTGAGGGATGGATCGCGTAAATTGGAGATGGTACCTTTTCTTTTTTTCACAGAAGTTGTAACAAACCAGAAGTACCACACCATGAAAATTTCTGACTGCGGGGCAGGGGACTATACCCTGTTTTCCGAGCAGTATGTTTATTCATTTGGAGCCAATACAAGCGTTCCAAAAATTCATAAAATAAATAGGCTGTTTGCACACTACATAATCTGGAAAAAAGAAGCTAATAATTTTAACACCAGCTGTATCCTGGTTTAGACAAATTGCATTTGATTTACACAATAATCTTTGTGGAGGTGGACCTTTGTACTGGTGGGCATTCGGAATAATATAATGTACATGTACCTTCAGAGTGGCAACTTTTGACCTAATAGACACCTTATAATATAGCAGTATTTTGGTACCTTCAGAAAAATTGGAATCAACGTCAGTGCCATATATTTGTTTCAACGTGTGCTTGTCATTGGTCGGAACAGCCACATGGTGGCCAAGTGGTTCTTGAGAAGAAGATTTTCTAAGATTTTTCCTATATATTTCAATGTAAAACTTGGATTCCCTATTGTGGCCCCGACCTACCCCCGGGGGTTATGATTTGAACAATTTAGATTCTACACTATCCCAGGATGCTTCCATATAAGTTTCAGCTTTTCTGGCCCAGTGGTTCTTGAGAAGAAGATTTTTAAAGATTTTTCTTATATATGTCAATGTAAAACTTGGATTCCCTATTGTGGCCCCGCCCTACCCCCGGGGGTCATGATTTGAACAATTTAGAATCTACACTATCCCAGGATGCCACCACCTAAGTTTCAGCTTTTCTGGCCCAGTGGTTCTTGAGAAGAAGATTTTTAAACATTTTTCCTATATATTTCAATGTAAAACTTGGATTCCCTATTGTGACCCCGACCTACCCCCGGGGGTCATGATTTGAATAATTTAGATTCTACCCTACCCCAGGATACTTCCATATAAGTTTCAGTATTTCTGGCCAAGTGGTTCTTGAGAAGAAGATTTTCTAAGATTTTTCCTATATATTTCAATGTAAAACTTGGATTCCCTATTGTGGCCCCGACCTACCCCCGGGGGTTATGATTTGAACAATTTAGATTCTACACTACCCAGGATGCTTCCATATAAGTTTCAGCTTTTCTGGCGCAGTGGTTCTTGAGAAGAAGATTTTTAAAGATTTTTCTTATATATGTCAATGTAAAATTTGGATTCCCTATTGTGGCCCCGCCCTACCCCCGGGGGTCATGATTTGAACAATTTAGAATCTACACTATCCCAGGATGCCAACACCTAAGTTTCAGCTTTTCTGGCGCAGTGGTTCTTGAGAAGAAGATTTTTAAAGATTTTTCTTATATATTTCAATGTAAAACTTGGATTCCCTATTGTGGCCCCGCCCTACCCCCGGGGGTCATGATTTGAACAATTTAGAATCTACACTACCCCAGGATACTTCCATATAAGTTTCAGCTTTTCTGGCCCAGTGGTTCTTGAGAAGAAGATTTTAAAAGATTTTTCTTATATATTTCAATGTAAAAGATGGATTCCCTATTGTGGCCCCGCCCTACCCCCGGGGGTCATGATTTGAACAATTTAGAATTTACACTATCCCAAGATGCTACCACCTAAGTTTCAGCTTTTCTGGCCCAGTGGATCTTGAGAAGATTTTTTAATGACCCCACCCTATTTTTGTCTTTTCTTGATTATCTTCCCTTGTAAGAGAACTTGGCCCTTTATTTTAACAATTTACACTCCCCTTCATCCAAGAATACTTTGTACCAAGTTTAGTTAAAATTGGCCCAGTGGTTCTTGAGAAGAAGTTGAAAATGTGAAAAGTTTACAGACGGACGGACAGACGGACGGACGACGGACAACGGGTGATCGGAAAAGCTCACTTGAGCTTTCAGCTCAGGTGAGCTAAAAATAGGTCTGCTAACAACGGGGCGCAATTGGTACCCATGGAAATTCCAACATAATGTTGGAAGACCTGGTCTCAGAAAACCACATAGATATTGCCAATCAGAAACTCAAGCATCTTTTTAATATCAACTTCAGAGTACTTTTATGTACAATCAGAATGTTTTTTTTTAGCAAAATAATTTTGCAAATGACCAATGACAAGGTAAGTAAATTTACGAGTTCCATTTTTATTGAAATAAAACGTCTGTCAATGATGTCAAAAATCCTGGACTTTAATTTATTGTTGGGAATGGGTGTGTACAGAGTTGAAAAGTCGTTAGTTTTGATGTTAATGATTTTGATATAATTTTGTGATTTTAAATTTTCCAAAACTTCTTTGGGATTTTTAAGTATCCACATCTGATTTACACCATTTCTCAAATATATTGTTGCACAGTACTCCTGAAGTTTCTCCGTCACTACTGTTGATATTTTAGTGAGAAGTAAAGAAAGAGGCTTGGTAGAGCGAAATAATTGGCATATTAGGTTTTATGTAGTTATTATATATCGGCTATTTACATATATAATGAGCTCATGCATATTGTTAAAATGGAGGGCATTGCTTCAACTTCTATTTTACTCGTGCGACCGCGTATATTACACCCACGCGTAATGTTTGACAGTCACAAACGCGTACTTAACAACCAGTGTAAATAATCACTTTTACTAGTATTTTGCGTAAGGACGAATATATGTAATATTTTTCTGTCTGCAAAGTTTGGAATGGGTTCTTTAGTGTTCCTACATTCAAATTTTGAAATAACTACCGTAAAAGCAATTTTTTAAGGAGTTTATAACTTCATTGGTATATTTGATGCTGAGCATGTACTAAAGACGGTGGTCTGTGTGGCAAAATAATGTATCTTGTAATAAGAGCAGTATGTCATTCTGCACAATATTGCATGTGACTGGGTTTGTGATTTCGGACTTGAATTTTGCTTAAAATTTGAGGCACATTTTGATGGTTCGTGGCCCAGGCTCTTTGATCGAACGAATTTCTAATTTTTGAAACAAATATCTAATTCATACAAACATCTAATTCGTCCGCACAAGTTTCTAGTTCGTCCGAACAAATATCTAATATCGAAACAAATTTCTAATTTGTCAGAACAAATACCTTATTCGACTGAACAATTATTTATTTCGTCCAAACAAATAAATATATTTTACTTGGTCCTCAAGCGGCCCCGTATGATATAAATTAATTATTTTTTTAAAAAATCAAAACTCTTTTTGTAGCTTTATTCCAGAATCCTTGCAACACTACGCCAGAGGTACAATGAAGATAATAACTTGTTTCATTCAGCTGTAAGTTTCAAAATAATTGTAAATGCATTGAGTGTGTTACGTAATTATAATATAAATTATATGTATTGATAACAATAAATATACTAAGTTATATTGGAATACACTTTAACTGTTAAGTGTGATTCACGTAAGTTTTGTGGCAAGGAAAAACATAACCATGCCTGTAATTCTCGTATGTTAGACTTTTCAGTTTCTCCTATGTTGCTGGGGTTGAAAAATTAAAAAAAAGCAGAGAGTGGCTCAGGGGAATAATCTTGTAGTGTTCATTCCTAGATGCACCAACCATCCAAGTTAAATCTAGGTAGGGTTTTAACCTGTGTACTCATCCGGAAAATATAGGCCAATATATCCAGCATCTGTTGCTAGCCTGGTAGTATGCATCCTTAGATGCATCAACCATACAACATAGGTCCAGGAGGCTTACTGTTCTTTTGGAATGAACCTACTCCAAAACTTTTAACCTGTTCACACCTTCAGAAATTGTTGGTCAGATAGAGCATCTAAAGCCATTCTAGTAGTTTGCATCCCAAGATGCATCATCAATGCAAGTTTGGTCACTGTATGTTTATAGTTACTTGGGGATGAACCTGCTCCGAAAACTTTAACCTAGTCTCTCATCCAAGTCAGGTTCAGAATCCACAACCAGTCTGGAAATGTGCATTTCTATATGAATCATCGATGCAAGTTTAGTTTAGGTAGGTTTTACCCTGTTCACTCATCCAAAACATGAACGTCAATTTATCCAGCATTTGAAGCAAGACAGGTAGTTTGCATTCCTAGATGCATGATCCAAGCAAGTTTGGCCCAGGTAATGCTTAGTTATTTGGGAATAAACCTGCTCTTAAACTTTCCTGATCACTCATCTGGAAAATGTAGGTCAGATCCAGCATTGAAGCCAGTCTGGTTGTATGGATCCCTATATGCATCATCAATGAAAGTTTGGTGACCATGCAGCATATAGTAACTTGATGGATGAACCTGATCCAAAAACTTTAATCGGTTCACTTATCTGGAAAATGTAGGTCAGATCACACATCTGAATCCATCTGGTAATATAAATCCCTATACGCATTATCGATGCAAGATAAGTCAACATAGGGCTTACCGTGACATTGACATGAAACCTGCTCCTAAACTTTAACCTGCTCCAAAAACTCTAACCAGTGCTCTTAAAACTTTAATCTGGTCATTCATAGAGGAAATGTACAGGTTAGATCCTACATCGGAAGCAAGTTCAATGATGCACGATATAGGCAAATTTCGTCCAGCTAGGGCTTATGGTACTTGGGAATGAGACCCTCTCCTAAAACTTTAACCGAGACGCCAATATTGGGGCTATAACATAAGCTCATCTCAAAATCGTAGAGTTTAGCTAAAAATGTCGAGAGTACTTTTTATAACTTCCATGTTTTCCTTTCATAACTAGTGTAGGACATCAAATCCCGTCGTAATGTTTATATAATAACCCAGCGATATACGCTTAAAAAACGTTTTTCCTACTCAAAAACACAGCTGGCTCCACCTTTCCAGCCAAATTTTATAATGATGTTTAAGATGTCGTTTGTGGCATAACAATCGCCGTTGCACACTCATGTGAATACGACCTCAAATCCGGTGAATAAGTAATTTTATAAACCGTTTTTTTTTCTTGGATAGATTATATAAAGACTATAAATTAGACTAAAAATAATATCTATTATTTTCTTTTCTATTTCTTATGAATATATGGAAAACATTAAGATTTGAAACTTTTTGTCATGTTTTATTCTTTCTTTTTTCTCTTTTTATTTCAGATGCACTGTTGTGGATTTGATACGTTTTCTCCCTTGTTGTGCTCGTACTTATACAACATCGATTGCGCTTCCTACATTGCAGACACTATAAATACCTATGGCAGTTCTTACATTGCTGTCCTTGTCACTAACATCATTGTGTCAGTAAGTTTTATTTAAAACAATTACAATTAATTTTAAATTATGAGAGTTTTTGAGTAAAGAAAAAAATGATATAAAATGATGTCAGTAAAACTATTTCCAGAGTCTTTATCTTTGTTTTGCAATTTTACGTTTATTCCATAAAAAATGCAGTCAAAGATACTATTCTTTTCAAAACTCATTAAGCCACCATTCTAGAATGTCTGTATAACCGCTTGTATGTTTATTAGTATAGCATCGAAAAAGGAAGGCAGTTGTGTCTTTATAATAAAACTATCTTTCATTCTTGTGGGTATTTTTATCCCTCTTCATTTAACATAAAAACGCTTGTATTTTTTCATTCCCCTGTTATTTATTTACTTATAGGTAATCATGATCGTTGGAACAGAATATCTACACAGATTCCAAATTGCCAAATCACATGGGAAGAACGATCGCTGCCCGGGGAATGCTATTGAAAAATCGGAAATGCACAAAATAAAAAATGGAATTTGTGCTAATCTTTACCGTCTAGTTAAAGTGAGGTGTGTAATGTAAAGAATGTCAAATTCTGCAATACACAAGGGCAAATTCGTTGCCTATTTATCTTTACACCTAGAACATGCTAATTTTATAATGCACAAAAGACAAACTCTTGATTAAACAACTGATTCTGTGTTCCTTTTCAGAAGTAAACTAACATCTTATTTTGGATTTCTAACTTTCCTATCAATGGTTTGTATCACTCATTCATATAAATTTGTATTTCAAATATTCCTAATTTTGACTTCTGTAAAAAGTTCAGGTTGTCTGAAACAAAGAATGAATAATGGAGATCTTTTTCGAATTCTCAGATATTGGAGGGTGGAATGATCCTGGCCATAATATTCATCAGATACAACCATTACGACTTAACAATGACAACAGAACTCTATAGAGTAACCAGGGAATACCACATTAACATGGGCTATCTTAAAGATGCTCTTCTGATAACGGCCATTTGCCTCCTCGTCTGGTCAATCATTGCCAAAACTTTGTGTCTTATTGGAATATATTCCAAAAGGAAGTGTTTGTTTGTGATAGTATGCATTCTAGATACTCTTCATCACTATATATCATTATACATGTATGTTTTATGTTTGCATCCTACCAAGCGAAATTTCCAAATTTTATGAATATATTACTCTAACTTCTTTATTTTTGCTATAATAAGGTTTATTTATTACAGAATATGATTACAGATCTCCTCTTACTGACAGCTGAGTGCGTCATTTTAATTTTTTCATCATATCTTCTGAGAGCTGTACGTATATCCATATAGTTACTGCTTTAACTGACGTAAACCCTGATAGATAACCCTTATAACTGATCACTTTCCAATACTCGAGCTGTACTTATATCCTTATCATTACTGCTTTTATTGTCTTTTAAAATCCCTGTAAGATAACTTTTATAATTGATCACTTTCCAATACTCTGCTAGTTTTCTTTCAGTTATATTGCTGTTTCTGGAATAATATTGATACCTGTCAGTTCTCCTATGGAGATACCACACCCATTCCGGTAAGATTAAAATATTAGGTGTAAGTTTCATGATGGAAAAGGACAAATTTACTATAAAATTTTAACTGAAAGAATAACAGACAAAAATGCTATAAGTTAAGAAAGCTAGTCGAGGGTCAAAATACATCTAACATATTGAAACCATCTCAATTTGCAAACACGTTTTTTTATTGTTTTTTTTTGGGGGGGGGGGGGGGCTTGCTAAAAAAATGTTTTCAGGGAGACGGACCCAATGTTGTAATGTGATATAAAACTGATTTTAATATTTAATTGACAGATGTGCACCACAAGCTGGAGCAATGCTGCACGGTTTATCTGGTGTTTGACTGGAATACTTATCTTCCATATTCTTTTAAAGGTAAAATTCATAATAACTTTGCAGTAGATATCATAAAATGTACTAACTTTTTCTTTTTAATTTTTAGATCTTTACAGTTGGAATGGCGGATCGTGTTTACAAGCATTCCCTGTCTAAAATTGAAATGAAAAAAGGTGACGTACCAATGGAGAACTCTGGCTTTTTCCTTACAATATTTGCCTCAATGAAAAGGTAAGAATTAAAACACCCCAACGACATCTACTCTCTGCCTTTTAAAATAAATTCATATACACATATGCATGAATCTATAATCGCTTTAAGCCCTCTTCCTTTTTACAATAAGGGATCAAAGTTTTACATTGAAATATATAGAAAAAATTCTTTTTAAAGAATTTTTTTCTCAAGAACAACTTGGCCAGAAGAGACGAAACTTACGTGAAAGCATCCTGAGGTAGTGTAGATCCTTAATTATTCAAATCATGGTCCCCGAAAGTTAGTTGGAGACGCAATAGGGGATCAAAGTTTTAAATTGAATTGAATAGGAAAATTCTTTCAAAACCCTCCTCTCAAGAACCCCAGAACCAGAAAAGATCAAACTAAAATGCAAGCTTTCTAAGGAACTATTAATTCTAAATGATACACATTATGGCCCCCAGAGGTAGGGTAAGGTCAAAACTGGAGATCAGAATATTACATTGAAATATATAGGAAAAAAATCTTTAAAAATCTTCTTCTCAAGAACTGGACCAGATGAGATGAAACATGTGAAAGCATCCTGAGGTTGTGTTGATAATAAATTTAGCAAGGCCTGGAAAGTCATAATGATATTAAAGCATCTCAATGTTGTCTGAATTAAGAGATCTTTATATATATATGTATATATATATATCAAAGCGTAAACTGTTCCAACACAGGTTATACCAGAATAACTTGGGTAGATATTCAATTCAATCCTTATAATTTAATTTTAAATCATTAAGCGAAGAAAATAAGACAATTTATCTTTCAAAAATGCATATTTTAATTGTAACGTCGAGCGGATTGATATGCTTTTGACGGAAGTCATTGTGACGTAGGCAACACAGGTTATATGGTATAAACTATTTTTTATCCAATCATGTGACGAGTTACAACCAAATTTAATTTTATATATATATATATATATATATATATATATATATATATATATATATATATATATATATATATAGATAGATAGATAGATAGATAGATAGATAGATAGATAGATAGATAGATATATTCTTATAAATGTGGACATCGGATGAAATCGCCCGTATTACCAAAGAGGACTATTTTATAAGACTGTTGAATATAAAACTATTGATTATGTATTAACAGATTTTATACCATTTCTATGATTTAATTATACATTGTATTTTAACTGCGTTGAAAAAGTTTATTGACAACGTTTAGAACTTTTCATAACTGTCTGAAGAGCCAACATGGCAGAAAGCGCTAACAGTAAAGATTTTATTTAATTTGGACTATAGCATTCTGTTTTTATTCATTTAAGTATATATATATATATATATATATATATATATATATATATATATATATATATATATATATATATATATATATATATATATATATATATATATAAAGCACTAAAAATGACCAACGACACGAACAATAGAAATTGTCAAATTTCCTCAGGACAAAGAAAAAGTTAAGAAGTCATAAAACAAAGAAAATAGAAAAACAAAAACGGATAGCACTACTACTAAACTACCAAACACTATTTATTTACAATGTTACATGTTGAATTTGAGTTTTATAATCAGTTGTAAAGAAATAAATCCGGACCGCTATGAAATACGTCCGGTCTTTCGGGTGTACTCTGGTGAAGTGCGATTTACATAATTGAACGAATTATCTATCGCTAATTAATTACGGCCAAGCAGTAAATCGTACATTGTCTCATTCTCTCAAAATAGCTTAACCTTACATGATAAAAAGAAACCAAAAGAAACCAAAGAAAGATAATTTAGATGTATTATAAATGTCATTTGGAAATGTTTTAGAACTGTTTATCGGATAAAAGAAATAATAGACAAAAGTGTAAGCAAAAAATCTATGCGTGGGTTGTTCCAGAATTGATAATGCGAATTAACGGTAAAGTTAACACTATATAGAGAGAATAAACTTGTTTGTTACAATCAGGAATTGGGTCTAGTTCACATTCATCCTGGTGACGTCATTTAGTTTGTTGATACCATTAGGGCGGAATGACTTCAGTCTGTGCATCCAGAACTTTTCCTTGCTTTTTCTCTGAGCATCGGTCCAATTCGGATTATGGTCAATAACCATAATAACACCCGATAGACCGGACGCAATTCGTAGCGCTCCGGAATTTTTTGTTCACAACTGTTTATAAACTTCAAATTAAACATGTAACACTGTAAATATTTAGTGTTTGGTAGTTTAGTAGTAGTGCTAGTTGTTTTTGTTCCTCTATTTCCTTTATTTTTATGACCTCTTAACTTTTTTTTTCTTTGTCCTGAGGAAGGGACAGGTCGTCCCGAAAATTTGACAATTATTATTGTTCGTGTCGTTGGTCATTTTTAGTGCTTTATATAAATTTCCATCCGTGACCTTGTATCTACTTAGTAGATCCGACACTTTGGATATACAGTGTTGTTGGTTTATAGTGCTTTACATATATATATATATATATATATATATATATATATATATATATATATATATATATATATATATATATATATATATATATATATACATATATATAATAAAGATTGGATATTGGATTTTATCATTGAATTGCCTAAAGAAAGTTTTTTTTAATATTATTTTATAGGCATCCCTTGATTGCTACCATTATCGGGCTTTCAATTCTTATAACTGCAAGTATTATATATTTCGGCGTATGAAATATCTCTTAATGATCTAAGATATTCTCTGAAGAAAATAAGTTTTTTCCCCCCTTTCCAGGTAGTGGATGTGATAATGTTTTGCGGACTTTTAGTTATACGATACGGTTATTCTTCTTACAAACTTTTGAGAAATATTCTGGCTGCTATTTCTCACGGACCTTTAAACATGTCCACTAATCGAGACAACATCATTCTTATGACGCTAGCTGTGGCCGGCTTCTCCTTTTTTCTACAAGTTGGAAAATTCATTTCTCTTGGTTTGCAAAAGCCGAAGGCTACATTGCTGGTAAATTCTCAATTCTCATTTTTTTATTTAAAAAAGTAGTAATCTGCTTGCTTCTTTATTTGAATCCTTAATCTTTGACACATGCAAATAACAAATTAATTCATAATTACGGATTATTTTGCTCTTTGATACAAAAAGACTATAGATTAAATATCAATGTTTACATCCTTACGCTTTCATTAGTCAATTACTTGAAATATTTTGAATGTGTAAATAGAAATAGATTAATTGTTTTTCGTTAGATATTGTGGAAAGAAGCTGTTGTTGTTGCTCTATTAATTGCGGTTCTTGGATTAATATCTGTTCAGGTAAAGCTGGTAAGTATGATAAATTATATGATAACACTTCTTCTGATTTTCTGTGAAGAAATTAAATCAATAGATGGACTTTTGAGCTTGAATACTGTTCGTTTTCTCCATATATTTCATGTGAATAATTCTCTAGAAATCGATGTGAATGGACTAATCCCTGTTTTGCCGTTCATTAGTCTAGTGAGATTATCCCTGCTTCGAAATTTCTATTGATATATTAAAACAGTTAAAAAGTATATCATTGAGGGAGTTAGAATTAATCCAGTTCCCCTCCACCTGAATATGTTCCTCAGCTTCGCCTCAGGTAACAGTCCTGGCCTTGAGGAACTGGAATCTTGCTGTTTCAATGATATACTTTACATGTAACTATATACTAAGACGTTTAGCTACCAAACAATCAGAAAATGAATTTTCTTAATGTATAATAGGTCGCTAAACCTGAGAGAATACGTGTGCCTGCAAACTTTTTTTTTTTTTAAATATAATATTTGTTCACCCTCTAACGTTATTTAAATATCAATATATTTTGGAATATGTAGCTTTGTTTGTTCAGCATACAGTCATTAATGTAATGCATTTTGCAGTGATTTTTCTTCAATTCTAAAACTTTTAAACGGGCCGGGTGACAATATTTTTGAAATAAACATTCAATGATAATATTATTCAAAATGACCAACCTTTGTATATTTTAAAGGCACTAAACTGAGATAAGTTGTTATTTTGTCAACTGGACATGCACTAATTAGAGCTCATCAAAAGCCCCCCCCCCCCTAAAAAAATAAAAGAAATATGAGGAGACATTTCTTAGATTTTATTTACTTTGTTTCTTTGTCTGTTGTTTTTGCTTTGTTTCTTTGTTTGTTTGTTTGTTTGCTTTTTTGTTATTTTGTTTTTATTATTTTGTTTTTGTTTATTTTTATTTTTAACTTTTTGTGTCTTTGTGTCTTTGTTTGTTTTTTGATATTAATAGGTTGTCTGCTGCATTGCCACTAGGGAAAGTTGTCATTTTACCTATGTAGAAATTGTTGATGGATTATTCACTTCTACGAATCGAAATGCTAGTGATTTGGTGAGTATAAAGAAATAGAACTTATTTTATTGATGGAAAGTACGTTTGTGAAACACTTTTGAACATTATTTCACAACTACCATATTGTAGTTTATATCAATGCAACAAATTACATTGTAGTTCTGTGACAGAAAAAATCCAAATGTTTTTGACGCCGCCGAAACGGAGGCCTGGTTAATGCTAGGATTCACGCTATTATTAATTACGATGCAGGTAGAAAAAAAGCAGTGAAGATGTTTATCTATTAAGAGTTATGATTATCTGACAATTGTTCTGTATATACTTTTTAAACCTTTTCAATTTTTTTTAATGGCCATCAGGTTGTATGCACCATTTTAGGATATATTTACTATAAACGATCGTCTGATGGGCACCTAGGTGTTTTTAAAGGAGTTGTTGAGCTTTTCAAGAGTATGTGGTTTGAAATAACAAATAACAGGTAATAAACTACATTTGTACTTTTTCATACGTAAACACTCACTGTAAATGATTTTTTTTTTTGGCGCATACAATATTTGGCGAAATTGATTTTTCAACAATGTGAATGTGCTTTATAAGAGTATGTTTTCACAAGACATTTACTGATGTACTTGATTTAGCGGAAGTAGCTTTCCTCAGAAAACACTAAAACACTAAATAGAGTTTCTGACCAAAATATAATGCATTTACAGTATGCTAGAAACGAATTGAAAAAAAGAATGATTTGCTGAAATAATCGATTGATTTGATATCTGTATCGTAGTACTTTATATTTGAAACTATTTTCTATACAGATTTGTCAATGAGAAGACGATGCCAAATTACAGAAAACAGTTTGGAATATTTTGTGTACTGACTGGATTCAATATGGTATTATAATAGAGTAGTAAATCAACATTTGGCATTACTTTTAATGTGTATCCATTTTCAAATGAGGTTAAATGCTGTAAATCTTATTTGTTTGTATTTTGTGTCACTCTGGTACTTTATCTTTCCTGCCTGCTGATGCTATGTATCGTTCGTTGAACATTTTTAATTTTTTTCCACTACCCTCAACTGCAACAACATACAACATGGACAACTCTTGTAATGTGAAAATGGACAGCCCTTCAAATAAATTGACTTGCAGTAGCAATACACTTTGCTTACGGACTGGTATTTTGGTTGTATGGTTAATTTGTATGATATACATTAAGTGCATATTTTTCATTCTGGCGTGTTTTAGCTGAAACAGTATACACTATTATTTCGTTTTATTTAGGCCCTCATCATCAAATAACATAAATGCAACGCAGATTTTTATAAACCCTTATTATCAAAATAATTTGTAAGTCCCCATTATCTCTTATGTTTCCATAAAGCATTTTTTTCGTTAAGGGCTTTAATGAATATACACACTTACTCTTAATGTAATAAATAATCAACAACATTTTTCATTTACAATTTTTTATGTTACGGGTTGCAAAATGGTGCATAAATGGCATATATTTCTTTTTTATTTTTCCAATACGGAATTAAGCGGATTACTGTCAGTTGAAAATATATTTTGACATGACATACTTACGAAATACTAAGTAGCATGAACGACATACCATGTCGTACGTACGAGATAACAAGTCGTAATTACGAAATAACAAGTCGTAATTACGAGATAATATGTCGTACGTAATAGATACAGTAAGTCGTACATACAACATTTAAGTCAAAATAACGAGATAGTATGTCGTAGGAGATACAAAGTTGTACGTACCCCATGATAAGTGGTAAATACGAGATATTATATGGTAAAAACGAGATAATAAGTCCCAAGTACGAGATAATAAGTAATATAACGACATAAACTAAGTCGTAATAACGAGATAATAAGTGGTGATAACGACGTATTCTAAGTCGAAATTAAGAGATAGTAAGACGTAATAACGAGATAATAAATCGTAATAACGATATGTTAAGTCGTATGAACGAATATAAAGTCGTAAAAAAATATGCTAAGTCGATATAGCCAGAAACTAAGTCCCGCATACGAGATCATACGTCGTAATTACGATGAAATAAAACGTTGTTACAACGAGATTGTCCCCCTTATTCTCCGCTTAAACACAAACCACGGATAGATTTTTTACATTTATAATCTTTCGTTTTTATACATTAATATTTAAAATATTATACATGTATTTATCCTTTTTCTGGTCAAAGAATTCCTGAACCGGATTTTTTAAGCGGATTTTTACACCACCACTCACCCAACCCCTCTCCAAAAATTCCCAGGAAATTTTACGAGGGAGAGGGGGAGGGTTAAATATCCTCTCAAAAATGTACATGTAAATGAAAGAATCCAAATTTGAAACATCTTTTTCATTATGTGTGTTGTATCTGTAGGTGTAATCTCGTTATTACGATTAATCATTTAGGACGTATACGTACTCGTTATAACTTTTTATGTCGTTCTTACGACATATTATCTCGTTATTACAACTTATTATATTGTTAATAAGCCAAAGTATCTCGTTAAAACGACTTTTTATCTCATTGTTACGACTTTTCATCTCGTTATTACGACTAAGTTTCTACATACGCACAACAAGTATCTCGTAGTACGACATATTTTCTCGTAATTACGAGTTATAATCTCGTACGTACGACATAGAATCTTGTTCGTACGACTTATTATCTCGTACGTAGGCCATAGCAAAAAAATCAACTGACAGCAATCGACTTCCGTACGGTAGTGTTCTTCAGTACAAACAAATATAAGAATGTAAAAACAAAAGCCAATTTAGAGTTTGTTCTTTTTTATTGTTTTTAAGGTATTCCATACCTATTCACTTCAGATCTAATGAAATTAGAAATATGACACATATGTAAGAGTTGAATACTAAGTATATTTAGACATAACTCATATTTATCTTCCTTTTATCTTCCTTTGGTTTTTATCAGTAAAAATAAATTTTAAAAAAAGTCATCTTGTTAAAAAATTATTTTAATTGTTTTTCTATTTCTAAGGTTTAAATACATCTTTCCACCACAGCATTTATTGGTATTCTTAGTGTTAAAATTTTTATTTTCCTGTTCACATAAACCTCAGTGCAATCTTCATTGATTAACTACTGCAAGGTAATGAAATAATTGAAAATTTCTCTCTGTAAATCTTGTTCTACTCTAAAATGCTCTCAATTAATATCACAATATTTAATATGTGATGGATATTCAAAGATAGAGAATCGGGTCCCCTTAGAGGTTGAATACCTTAAAGAGACTGGGGGGGGGGGGGGTTGTGGCCATTTTTAGACTATATTGATCTCCTTTAGAAGAAGAGCTCCTTATGAAGATATAGAAAATGATCAAATTTTAAAACTAAAATTTTTGAAATTTTTCTTTGCCAAATGATAGTTGACAGCTTAAGATATCATATCTAAAAAATTAAGTTAAATCTGGTGGTTAATTAGTGGTTAATTTGTTGACCCCCCAGCCTCCTTAACAAAAAATATTTAGAGGAATACCTTTTTTGCTGTTCATTTCTTTCTTTTCTTTTTTTTAATAAAAAATCAAGTGATTTTTGGATTAATCAGAAGAGCTTTTACTTCTTTATGGAATGTATTAATAGTAATTGTTTATGATCTTTCTTGACATTCCATGGAAATCGCTCACAACTGAAGATAATTTTAGAGTCTTTCTTCATCATTCTTACGTGACTGTTAAGACTGTTTTAAAGAATCAAAATCTACTTTTTGTATTACTGATTTAAATTTCATGAGATTATTTTTGCTTTGGTCTAGATCTTGGAATTAGCCTTTGCTGTGTCCATTTATGCCTACTACTTCACAGAGGGTGACAGTTATAAAATGTTGCAAAATTTGAATTTGTTTTCTTACTATCACTACAACATGGAATCCGTATACAAGGGCGTGGCTTATACCGTCATGGTTATAATTCCATTGGCTATTGGGCTTCACATCACTGCTTTCTGTTGGCTTCTGATGAAGAGGACAACTGTTGCATTAGGCACAGTAAGGCTCAACTAACTAATTAATTTGTTGCCCTAGGCACACTAAGGCTAATATAGCTTACTTAACTGTTGCCCTAGGCACAGAAAGACTAACATAACTTACTTATCTGTTGCCCTAGGTACAGTTAGGCTTTCTTACTTAACTGTTGCCCTAGGCACAGAAAGGCTAATATAACTTACTTATCTGTTGCCCTAGGCACAGCAAGGCTTACTTAACTGTTGCATAAGAGCTTACCTATGTTAATGTAGATATGTAAAACGCACATCTTAAAATGAAACTGAGAATCTTTTTTTTATTGTCTTTAGATATTAGGACTATCTTTGTTTTGGACTATTGGAGAGGTCATTCTATTGCGATATGCTTCGTATACTTTACAACTGGTATGTAAAATATAATTTGTAATTTGATTTATCTTGAATGAATTTATCTTGGTTGAATTTTGTCTATTCATGCTTATTTTTGCAGAAGATGAATGTAGAACTCTCACCATTAACTTGTGTTTAGAAGACATTGAAATAATTGAAAGTCATATCTTCAGTTGTTTAAGAGATATTGTCTAGAAGTGAAGCAGAGTTCCATTGGTCTATTTGTGAAGTACTGAGTTTTCAGTTAACGTGATTATGAGGCAGAAAAAAAATCGGCTGGTCATAAAATTTAAGCTTAGCTTAGAGGAGTAAGTCGTGAACAACTTGATCTGTAAAGATGGGAGAAATACATTAATAACGCAAGGGCAACACGGAAACCCCAATAATCTAATTTTTTTTCATAGAATGGTTTTTGGTCAAAGAATTTTCTGCAGAAAGTTTTGTTTGTCATAATGTCATACCTTTCAATAACAAGAACTTTACTCTAAATACTCAATTTAAACATTGTTTAATTATGATTTTTATACATTTGAAGCTATAGAAATTTTCTATTTTCATGCCTTGTTCGCTCCTTCAAAAGAACGATGGAAAATGTGACTTTCCATAATGCATATATATATATATATATATATATATATATATATATATATATATATATATATATATGTCGTATTTATTTAGGCAAAAGACTGTTTCCATTCTCTCTATTCTTTTAAAACCATTGCCTGGATATTTGTTGCACCATCTCGAAGTACCGTGAGTACTAGAATACTGAATGCTATGTATGAACTTTTCTAGTATCCATGTATTATAGATATGACTATTTAGTCCATTTTCAATATTAACAAATTATTCGAAGTTAATACATTATACATATTTTATATATTTTAGCTTTGCAACCAGTACAGTTCTAAGATGTTAAATCAATGTGGAATCATTATTGGATATCTTGTGTTTCATATAACTTTGAACGTTAGTGAATATTGCTCTTCCTGATCAGAAAAAGATCACGATCTTCCTCACCAGAAAAATCTCTTAATAATGAAAACTCTTACTAAACCTTAATTTGATGTACGTATGCTATACATAGAAAGTCTTTGGTGTTGATTCTTATAACACAACTTTAATTCGTTCAGATCGGCATGATGCTTAATTTAGATGCAATGTATCCACACGTTCAACAAGACCATAACTCTAATAGACTCTCCAAAAGATTGTGGAAACGATTATTAGAAATGTAAGTTTCCTCTCGCTTCTAACCATCAAAATACTGTCTCGAACTATAGGAAAAGATAAAATAAAATAATCAATAAATTAAAATAATCAATAATTGGTTTGTTTTGATATTTTGTTTTATCTTTAAATTGATATTTTATACTTATTGTAGTAAGGAAATTCAAATTATCTATACATTATATATTCCATGACATATTTCGATAAATATTTTTGTTATTACTCCTTTAAAAGTTCCAAAATATAAAAACTACGCTTATATACTTTAAAAACAAAGTATATAAGGTAACGGTTTCTGCGGCGTAATCAGTAGCGCGTTGGACTGACGTTCTCGGGATCATGAGCTCGACCACCGGCGTTGGTGCTGTCGAATTTTCTCTAGAAAAAGAAGTCGTGCACTATTTCAGCATAGTATTATTATGCTAAACAAAGCCTTTGTTAAATTAGCCAGAATAGCTGAGTATTGATTATATGCAAACAAAATTACGACAGGTTTTTAATTATTGCAAAAATAACTCTCTCCTTGCCACATGATATGAATATTACTTTTTTTAAATAGAAGGAAGCAAAACATTGTGAAAAAGATAAACTTCGGGGTTCAGACATTCTCGCAGGTACGTAGGGATAATTATTTACTTTACAATTAATGCTTTCGTCTTAAATAAATAGTTGAATAATATTGATTACAAATCATTCAACAGGTTATGAACGCAGTCTTTTGGATAGGACTTATCCTTATGGTATTAATTCCCGGATATATCCACACTGACGATGTCTGCATTAAAGCCAGAGGCAAGAAAGATATTGTGGTGGGAATGGCCTATGCCTTAATAGCAGTTGTTCCTCTTTCTTCGTTAAATCAATTTTTTGGAATGATCGGTTTGATAAAACAAAAAAATATGGCTTTAAAATTGGTAAGTTTATGGGTGATCATACCTCAGTAGTAGCGTTTAAAGATGATTGAATAAATAATAGAATTCCATAACATTTAAGGTAATCAATTGAATTATATAGTGTGGAGTTCAGTGAATATGCATTTTCCCCATTTGTTGTCCTTTTATTATATCAATTTTCAAAATAAATGTAATAATCTATCAGGAACTACATTGACATCAAGAAGAAATTTAAAATACCTCTTCAATGATAAATCTAATAGATTGTTAATCCAATGGCTTATAATGAATTAATATTTCAACTTATGTTAAATAAGTTTGTGTTGAAATTATGGCGTTATTAAGTTGTTTTATGTAAAACTTTTACCTATTTCAGTACATTGTTTTTATGGTGATCTTCATAATAGTGGACATTGTGTTCCTGGCTTTTTCTGTTTTGTTCCTAGGAAACGTAAGTGTTGTTATAGATAGATGAGTACCATGCCTTCCGTGTAAGCAAATTCATCAACTTTGAACTTCTTAATGAATGGTGACGTATTTTTAAAACTATAAAGAACACTTTGAGATAAAAATTAAACAAAAAGACTGCCCACCTATCTCGTGGATATTGCGCTTCTTTGGTGGCATGTTCCCTTTCTATCAGAGAGCATAAAAATTGAGGAGTATTTTCAACCAGCTATATCAGGAGAGCAGTTTACCAGACTTTTTTCATTAACATTTTCTATCAATGAAATATGGAGATAACGAACAGTAGTCAAGATCAAATGTCAATCGAAACAATACAAATCGGGATCAGAGCAAACACGGCCCTCTTAAAAACATCAGAGTTGGGATCAGATGCCAAGGAGGAGTAAGAAAATCCTGTCGACCGGTCAGAAACGCCGTGTGCTCATTGTCATGATCGGGAAAACTGATATTTCAGTGTTTAACTAATGGCATAACAATTAGTGTGAAAAACGTTAGTCCACATTCGACTTAATGTTAGATTGTATTTGCTGATAAGGCCATTGTATCGACAATTGAACATGCAAAATGATGACATTAAACGAGACCGCTGATATCTTTATTTCGTCAACTTGTTTGTCAGTAGCTTGTCCCATTTTAGAAATTGTTCGTATGTGGAGCATGCTCTTGTGTATCGAATCTACTGGGAAATATAAACCCCATATGCAAGTGATAAGGGTATACATATATATTGCTACATAAGTAAGGGAAGTTGAAGATAGAAAATTTGAAGTTATCACGTTTATCATAAAGTTTTGTTGTAAATTTACCATTAACGTCTTTTTCTAGTAAAATATCCAGATATGATGTACCAGACGCTGTGTATCTTTTACTTCAAGTTCACTGGGATATATCGAGTTGACATATACAAGGAAGTAACTATTGTTAATTGATAACACATCGTTGATATATCTAAATGTCGAGCTGAAGGCCACAGCAAGTGTCTTCCTCTTCTCCTGTATATTCCTTCGCTAAGCACCCGGCACTAGAAATAAAAGTCATTAGTCTTTCTGATTAGACCTTAAACGTGTCAGGGTAGGCATTGGCAAGATAAAGAACCCTCTTGTACTGCTCAATGGCCCTGAGTGCCGAATATAGGTCTAAATTTGATGTCCATATGATTGAAAAATATTCGAATGGGACGTTAACAACATGCAAACAGTCAATCTTTTTAGGTCACCTGAGTGACTCAGGTGACTTATTGCAGTCTGGTTTTGTCCGTCGTCGTGCGTCGTCCAACATTTTCATCTTCTTCTTTGGAGCCGCTGAGCCAATTTCAACCAATTTTGGCATAAAGCATCTATTGTAAAAAAGGAACAAAATTTGTGAATATCATTGTCCCTGCCCTCCCTGGGGCCTTAGACGTGGGGCTTAAACCCTCAAAATAAGTGCTATTTTTAAAAATCTTTTTCTTTACTCTTAGATAACAAGCAGTGAAGCTGTTGGCATGATTGTTATAAGTTTTGAGCCCTCTACAAAACTTGTGAAATTCATGGCCCCAGGGTCAGGGATTCTGAGGTTATGGTGGGGCTATATTGATCACAAGATGAAAATACAGAAACTCTTTAAAAATGTTCCTCTCTCCCCCTGTATATTTAGCAAATAACTTACATGCATATTTATGATAAGGAAGGGTGCCTCTTTCAAAATTGTGAAATTTGTGGCCCCAAGGGTTCTGGTGATGGCGGTGGGGCTGGGTTTGATTGCATATATACATGGATTGAAAATACATTAATTCTTTAAAACAATTTTCTCTGCTCCTAGGTAATTAGCAAACAAACTAAATATAGTTATGATGAACAAGGGACATCTTCCAAAATTGTGAATTTCATGGCCCTGGATCAGGGTTCCTAGAGTTAGGGTAGGGCTCCATTGATTATTGATTCTATACTTCCACTGTATATTTAGCAGATAAAATACATGCATAATTATGATGAGCAAGTGTGCCTCTTCCAAAATTATGAAATTTATGGCCCCAGGGTCAGGATGTCTGTTGTTGGAGGGGGAGGGGGGGGGGGTATTGATAATATAGTGAAATGCATTAATTCTTTGAAAATCTTCTCTGCTCCTAGGTATTAAGCAAACAAATGTTGTATAATATATATATATATATATATATATATATATATATATATATATATATATATATATATATATATATATATATATATATATATATATATATATATATATATATATATATATATATATATATATATATATATATATATATATATATATAGAATGCAACAGCCAAATTTAATAGAATCTTTACTGTTAGCGCTTTCAGCCATGTTGGCTTTCCAGACAGTTATGATAAGTTCAAAAGGTTAATATACAATGCATAATTAAAGCATAGAAATAATATAAAATCTGTGAATATATAAACTATCATTTGCGATTTAGTTTTGTATTAAATAGTCTTATAAAATAGTCCTATTTGGTAGCACTCGGCGAGTTTCGTCCCTTATATGTTGTTTGTGAACCCTCACTCGTGCGTTGAGTTGATTTGTCTGTCCTATATAATAATCGCCACAGGCAGGGCATGTTGCACAGTAAATCAAATTTGAAGATTTACAACTCATACTAGTATTTGATTTTGAAACTTTCCCTTTTGTAATCTGTTCGCCCTCCTGAATGAAGTCACACGTTCCACATCGGGGGTCACCACACTTTTTGACGACTCTCTTGTTGCTAGAGGAAAATTTTGCTTTGGTTAAAATCCGCCTAATGTTTGATGCTTGTCTTCTGCTGTTAATAATTGACTACTTCTCCAGAAGATTTTTCATGTTTTTAGATTGTTCTAATATTGAAAAACATTATTTCGCTGAATTAAGAATATTGTGGTTACGTGGGTTATGAGTTATCACAAATGGAATGTTCTCTTCGTCGTTTTCCTCTGGTTGACGAATATTTCCTAATTGGGTTATAGTTATGAAATGTGTAGCCCCAACGTCAGGGGTCAACTCGGCAACTTGGTCAAGTGTTCTGGTTTTGGCAGGGCTCTATTAATATGTATTTTACTGAGAGAAGTTATTCCCCTTTGCCATTCACCTATGATAATTAATCACTGTAATAATGTAACTGAAAAGTCAATTTTATGAGATTTGTACAAGAATTTTTATATGTTATACAAAAAGTACTTTCATAATTCTAAATGGCCAGGTAGACTTGTTATTTATAGATAAATAAAAATGAGACAAAAACCTTATTTTTGTACATTAAATGTTCATAGACCAAGAGAGGGCAGTGTAAGAGGGAATGAGATGGGTTTACCAATAGTGCTCAAGCACCTTTGTTTTGCTTAGTTTACAAGATAATAGTTACAAATGGGAGCAGGTACAGGCAAACTAAATAGATCTAGTTTAAAATGTATAAAAGAGCAAGAGACTACTTAAATTGTTGATCCCTTATCCTTATATTTCTTGCTTTGTGGCAAAAATTTCCATCTTTCAGTTTGTTTTAATTAATACGTCTATGGATTTATTACAGTGTTGTATTATACTCAGGGACCCTTAAGGCCTTAGGGCCTCTTGTCCTGTATAAGTTTTTGAATACATTCTGGTTCATTTAATACAAAATAGGTCTTCTCATAGCGGGGCACAGTTTGGACCCATAGAAATTCCGACAGATTGTTGGAAGACCTGATCTCCAAAAACTGCATGGATATTATCAATCAGAAACTCAAGCATCTTTTTAATATTTACTTCAGAGTACTTGTGTGTACAATCAGAATGTTTTTAACAACACGATTTTGCAAATAATCAGTAACAAGGGAAGGAAGTTTACGAATTCCAATTTTATTGAAAAAGCAGCTGTCTTTGATGTCAAAAAGCCTGGAATTTAATTTATCGTGGGGAATGGTTGTATAAAATGTTGAAAAGTCGTACGTTTTGTTGTTACTGATTTTTGTTACTGATTTTGGTAATATTTGGGAATTCAAATGTTCTAAAAGTTTCTGTGGAGTTTTTAAGTGTCCACATCTGATTAACACACAGGCGCTTGACGTTTTTAACCTTTCTTTTCATAAATAAAAAAATCCCCCATACTATGATAATAACAAGGTTCGTCATGGTCGCCATCTTGAATTTTTCAGTTCAGCTACTTCGTCTCGATTTTTGGTCTACAGTGTGTTTAAAATTAACGGATACAACCGTTTCCCTCTTTCACTATGCCTCCACTTTAGGGCAATTCAACTCAAATCACATTAAATCCTCTCTAATTCTTAAAATGTCGCTTCAGTCTCAGTCTACTGCTACCGATTCCGTAAAACTTAGAAAAGGGAGGCCGGAAGTTGATGTTAGAACGTCACAATCCGGGAAAGCCCTTTTCTGATTGGTGGATATCTTGAGAGTTATATTAATATTAAAATCGCGGTTAAAAGAGCTGTTTGAAACTTGAAAAAAAGAAAATGGAGCTTAAGCAGTTCTAGACTACTGGTACGTATTATATAAATAACTTAGTAATATATATTGATACATCTATAGTCCTCAACTGTTTGCAAATAAATATATATTTAGCCTAAAACTGTGTACTTTTTCAACTGCTATTTAAGAAACATTGAAATATTTAGGCTGAATTGTATACACTGTATTTTACATACAGAGGCGTAGTTACACACCTGAAAGTAAAGGGGGGCTTAAATCCAAATAAAAATTCAATGATATTGTCAAAACATAAAAGCGTTTACAATTTAATTCTGAAATTAAGGGGGGGGGGGTCTGGCATATTTTGAAAATAAATTTAATTGTCCTTCACTGACAAGGAAATAAAGCTGAAAAAAAATTGCCAGCCCTTGAATGGGGTGGGGGGGGGGGAGGGGAAGCTCCTGGGTTGTACAAATATTTCAATCACATTCTTGCAGGAAATAACATAGTATTTGGCTTTTCTTATGGAAGACAAGACAGTAATATTGTTTTTAACACGAAGTTTAACTTTCTCGAAAACTTCTTGTAAATGCACTTGAGGCATGCAGAATCTTTTACCGCTACATTTGTATCGTCTGCTCTCTGTAATTATTACGTATAATGTTCAGCAATAAGTATTTCAAATGTTAGTAATAAAAATAATTTTAAAATCATATACTACAGTGGTGGATCCAGGAATCTTGTAAGGGGGGGGGGGGTGCAGTATGGGGTCAGGGTAGGGGCCCACAGCCACACAAAAAAATGCTTTATTAAATCTTATGTATATTTTGGACACAAAAGGGGAGCCCTGTCCCCCCTCTAAATCCGCCAGTGTACTATTTGATCAAGCCATTTGACAATAATTAAACTTAATTTCTCAAAGGTCTTATAGAATTATTAATGTGTTATAGAACACTTACTATAATAGATTAATGATTTATTTGGATTTGGCAATGATTCAATAAAAGATTTCAAATAGACGTAATAATATAAAATTTGATTCGAAATAATGACAATTAATAATCTGAAGCAAAAATATTTGCTGGATGATGCTAACATTTGTTTCTCTCAACAATCTCTCTCTCTCTTTCTCTCTCTCTCTCTCTCTCTCTCTCTCTCTCTCTCTCTCTCTCTCTCTCTCTTAGATCTAGATTTTTTTTAAACGATGTGTAGTAACGCACTTGCGTACTTGCAAAGACAGCTACGCGCCTGTAGAAAGAGGGGACATGGAGGTTCAGTGATCTGGACCAGCTCACCACTGTGATGAAAAATAAAATATACTCATATTTATCCTTCTTTTTTAATGTTTAAAAATGATTTATCTAGGCTGACTGACCTTGAATTACACAACTCAAAGTACAATGTAGTTTAAAATTTGCATCGCTTCCAAACACTGAAAATAGTACCATTATAGGGAAGAAATATTTATGCACGAATGCAAGGAGCCTGGTTTACACGAGAAATTAGTAACCAGAATTCCAGGACCAAGCATAATTTCTATTTCCTCATGATTTTTTTTCTTCAACAAAATAAAAGAAAAAAATCTTTCACATATTATTTCTGATGAGTATGGAAAGCATCGGCTTGCTCAGCATTCAACATGTCGAAAAAGTTTGTCACTGTCTTTGCATGATTTTTCCCGCTAACGTCTTATTTCTTTTAACCAATTAAATTTAAGTAGAGGGAATTTCCATTTACATAACAACATCAACTTCCGGCCTCCCTTTTCTAAGTTTTACGGAATCGGTACCAGTAGACTGAGTTTGAAGCGATATTTTAAGAATTAGAGAGGATTTAATGTGATTTGAGTTGAATTGCCCGAAAGTGGAGGCATAGTTAGAGTAAGTACTTGATGGAAACGGTTGTATCCGTTAATTTTAAACACATTATAGACTAAAAATCGAGGCGAAGTAGCTGAACTGAAAAATTCAAGATGGCGACCATGACAAACCTTGTTATTATTATAGTATGGGGGATTTTTTATTTATGAAAAGAAAGGTTAAAAGCGTCAAGCGCCTGTGGATTTACACCATTTCTCGAATATACTGTTGTACAGTGCTCCAGAAGTTTCTCCTTCACTGCTGTTAATATTTTAGTGAGGAGTAAAGAAAGAGGCTTGGTAGAATATTTACTAGAGCCCGCAATGTATCTTTGTTTGTAAGGATTTTAATAAAGTTTAGGAATCCAGTATATGTATGGTAACTCAATTTTATTTTGATTGTTGACAATATTAAATATATTTAAAACTAACGTATGATTTTAAAGAATTTCCTCCTTACAAAGAGAGCTCTGGGTATTAGTTGGATTACCAGAATAAATCCCAGTTTTTCTAAAATTCAATTAAAATAATGAGCCTTCAAACAAAGACAATTGTTGTTTCCTGCTTTATCAGCTGGGACCAATACATACTGATCGTGCAATCTATTCTTTTTTTTTTTTTTTTTTTTTTGTTTGTTTGATTGTTGTTTAACATATCTCTCAAGAATGTTTCACTCATATGGAGACGCCACTACTTGCCGGTGGAGAGCTTCAAATTTTTTACCTATACTTGGCATTCGGGACATTGGGCAGTGAGGGATCTTTTTAGCGCCAGCACCAACTGCGACAAGGGACCTCGGTTTATAAGGTCTCATCCAAAGGACCGGTCTCCACGTCCCAAAGTGGGATTCGAACCCGCGACGAAAGGATCAACTCCTTACTCCGTGACTCTAGAGCAGACGCTCTTACCACTGTGCCAAGCAGCCGACCTAATTCTTATTTCATTTCTGAATTATTGAAGACAGAAGGATTGATGGTTTTAATATTGCTCCTTAATCACTTAATGAGAGATAATAAATATTGAGGACTTTTAATTAAAATCCTGAAACAAAGACCTAGTGCTTTCATCATTGCTTTGTCATGAACTCCATCATTTGGCTTGATCGCTTTCGTATTATTTCACAAATTATCAATTGTGTCTAGTCAATTATGATTGATTGATTGTATGTAGGTTTACGTCCCATTTGAGAATTTTTCACTCATATAGAGACGTCACCATATACCGGTGAAGGGCTTCAAATTTTGACTTTTACTCGGTACTCAGGGCCATTGAGCAGTGAGGGATCTTTACCGTGCCAACGTCTACCGTGACACGGGATTTCGGTTTTTAAGGTCTCATCCGAAGGACTCGCAACTTTCACTTCAGTGCCGAGCGCTAACGAAGGAACAGTTGCTACCCATTTTTTATCGACTTAGGTCAGTCGCAGCCGAGATTCGAACTCACGACCTCCCGATCACGATCTAGTCAATTAGGCTAGTTGTCAGCATATGTATTATGAGACATTTTTTTTTATTTCAAGAGTATAATTAAGTATGAAGTATTCTTATATTATGGTCACTAAAGGTGAATTCAAGGACATATATGCAAGAATGGCTAGTACCTAAATTGTTGTATCACCTAAGATTTTATGCTTCCGTAAGTCAACATTGCCTCTCTTGCCTTTCGGTAATTGTTGTTGTTTTTTTTTTTATGTATTATGGATCTTGTAGAGTATTACGCCAGGCGATGGGCCAGACATGAAAAAGAAGACCTTGACACTTTGTCAAAATGGATTAAATTTATTGATAAATAGGCTGAGGGGCAATATGAGAACCATCTATCCTTCTGTATTCAATAATCCAGAAATGAAAAAATAATTAGATAGATTACATGATCAGTACGTGCTGGTCACTGCTGACAAAGCAGATAATAACATTGTCTTTGTTTGTAAGCTTCATTATATTAAATGTATTTTAGAGGAACTTGGATTTAATTCTACAAGTAGTAATCCAACTTATACTAATAGTTCCCTTTCTAAGGAAGAAATTCTTCAAAATCATATGTCAGTTTTGAATATTTTTAATATTCCAAATAACCAAAATGAATTTGAATTATCATATGTATATTGGATTCCGAAACTTCATAAAAATCCTTACAAACAAAGATACATACAGTGTTCCAGTAAATGTTCAACCAAGCCTCTTTCTTTACTCCTCACTAAGATATTAACAGTAGTGAAGGAGAAACTTCAGGAGTACTGTGCAACAATATATTCGAGAAGTGGTGTAACTCAGATGTGGATACTTAAAAATTTCCAGGAAATTTTGGAAAATTTGAAATCACAAGATTTTACCAAAATCAACAGCTTAAAAACTTACGACTTTTCAACTTTATACACAACCATAAATTAAGGTCCAGGCTTTTTGATATCACTGACAGCTGTTTTTTCAGTAAAAATGGAACTCGTAAATTTACTTACCTTGTCATTGGTCATTTGCAAAATTATTTTGTTAAAAAACATTCTGATTGTACACACAAGTACTCTGATGTGGTTTTTGGAGACCAGGTCTTCCAACAATCTATTGGAATTCCCATGGGTACCAATTGCGCCCCGTTATTAGCATACCTTTTTTCTATTTATATGAAGCAGAATTTGTCCAAAATCTTATTCATGAAAAGAAGAAAACACTTGCTGTGGCCTTCAATTCGACATTTAGATATATCGACGACGTATTGTCAATTAACAATGGTTATTTCCATTCTTATGTCGATACGATATATTCTGGTGAGCTTGAGATAAAAGATACCACAGAGTCCGACACATCTGTTTCATATTTGGATATTTTACTTGAAAAAGACGTTAATGGTAATCTAACAACCAAGCTTTATGATAAACGTGATGACTTTAACTTTTCAATCGTCAACTTCCCTTACTTGTGCAGCAATATACCTTCATCACCTGCATACGGGGTTTATATTTCTCAGTTGATTCGGTATGCAAGAGCATGCTCTACGTATGTACAGTTTCTAAAAAGAGGTAAATTATTGACAAACGAGTTAATGAAACAAGAATATCATCAGTCTCGTTATAGTCATCATTTCGTAAGTTCTATGGTCAATACAATGACCTTGTCAGCAAATACAATTTATCATTGAGTCATATGCTGACTGACGTTTTCCATACTAATTGTTAGGCCATTATTTACACACTGAATTTCCCGATCATGACAAGAAGCACACGGCGGGTGTGATCGGTCGGCAGGGGATGCTCACTCCTCCATGGCACCTGATCCCACCTGATGTTTTGGAGGTCCGTGTTTGCTCTGCTCCTATTTTGTATTGTTTAATGGACTTTTGAGCTTGAATACTGTTCGTTATCACCATATATTTCATTCGTAAACCTTGAGTATGACGTTTTGTTTCCAGAATTCCGTTAATTGACGGAAAGTTTTTATCATAGAGATCACTGGGAAAAAATGAAGATTATTTCAATGCCAAAATAATTTCTTACAAATTTATGTAACACGATGATATATATGAACACACAGGTTTGCAGAACTGAAGGTGCATACTTCAAGTCCTCTTGGGTATTAGTATCGTACCTGGCCACGACAATTGTTCTGCAGGTAAATTAAAACTTCAAAAAATACATTTGAGAGTTACTTTACTTTTATAATTTTTTAAAAGCAATATGAAACGCGAATAACGTTCACATGTAATATCCGAAAAGGAGTTTCTTCAAAACTGTATAGATGTTGATTTTTTCCTTTGCCTAAGTTTTAATAAATTCCTGATATTTTTCTAAGAATCATGTTTTCTCGTGTTTGAACTTAATTGATATATTTTTTAGATCACATGTTTGATTTGCTCCATCAAAATATCCAGGGGGATCACATCTCGTATTGGTGTCGATGAAGATACAACGAACCTTACAGAGGCTATGGAGCTTGAGGGAAATGACGTAGATCAGGAACAAACAAACGGTTTGTCAGTTACACCTTTGGCGGAAGAAAATGGTCCAAATATAAACCAAACAGATGGTTTGGCACCGTTTTCGGTGGAGGAAAAAGATACACGTCTAAATCAAGCAGGTGATATGTCAAGGTCTAAGGTGGAAGAAAATGGTCCACATATAAACCAGAAAGTTGGTTTGGCAACGTTTAAAGGGGAAGAAAATGACTCACCCGTAAACCAAACGGGCGATAAGGCAATGTCATCTGTGATGGAAGTAAACGGTCCACTTGAAAAACAATCAGGTCGCAAGGCAATGTCTATGGAGGAAGAAAATAGTGCACTAAAAATCCAAAGAGAGGAAATGACAGCATTGGAGGAAGAAATCTATCTGCTCAGAAGCTAGATTTTTGATGGACGAGAAATCAATCAATTAACTTTTATTTTATGCAACATCTAAAAAACTAATCATATCACATGAATAAGAGTAGAACATCGGATGGATAAAGGCAATGTAAGAAAAAAATATTTAGTCAAGAAATAATAACTTTAAAGACTTTGTCTTTTTCGTTAGTTCTGTATTTCTGAATTTAAAAAAAAGTACACAGGAGCTTCGGTGGCAGTTTGGCAAAAAAAGCCTTTTTATACCGGCCCCGCACTTTCTAATGAAAGTTTGGGTATATTGTTGTTACTCATGTCTGTCCGTCCGTCCGTCCGTCTGTCACACTCTTCTTTCTCAAACTCCTCTTACATTTTACACAGTAGCCTAATCACCTTTTGGGAGATGGTTGGTGGTGTCATGTAGATGTGCAGTAAGGTTTCGGAATTTTCATTTTCACCCTGGGGGTCAAATGGGGGTCGAAAAATGACGTTTTTTATGCAAAAAGCCCCTGGTTCCCTGAACTCCTCTTACATTTTACACAGTAGCCTAATCATCTTTTGAAAGATGGTTGGTGGTGACCTGTAGATGTGCAGTAAGGTTTCGGAATTTTCATTTTCACCCTGGGGGTCAAATGGGGGTCGAAAAATGACGTTTTTTATGCAAAAAGCCCCTGGTTCCCTGAACTCCTCTTACATTTTACACAGTAGCCTAATCATCTTTTTGGAGATGGTTAGTGGTGTCCTGTAGATGTGCAGTAAGGTTTCGAAATTTTCATTTTCACCCTGGGGGTCAAATGGGGGTCGAAAATGACGTTTTTTATGCAAAAAGCCCCTGGTACCCAGAACTCCTCTTACATTTTACACAGTAGCCTTATCATCTTTTGGGTGATGGTTGGTGGTATCCTGTAGATGTGCAGTAAGGTTTCGGAATTTTCATTTTCACCCTGGGGGTCAAATGGCGGTCGAAAAATGACGTTTTTTAATGCAAAAAGCCCCTGGTTCCCTGAACTCCTCTTACATTTTACACAGTAGTCTAATCATCTTTTGGAAGATGGTTGGTGGTGTCCTGTAGATGTGCAGTAAGGTTTCGGAATTTTCATTTTCACCCTAGGGGTCAAATGGGGGTCGAAAATGACGTTTTTTATGCAAAAAGCCCCTGGTTCCCTGAACTCCTCTTACATTTTACACAGTAGCCTAATCATCTTTTGGGAGATGGTTGGCGGTGTCCTTGTAGATATGTAGTAAGGTTTCTGAATTTTTATTTTCCCCCTGGGGGTCAAATTTTTTGGAAAAAATATTTAACATGTTTAAACACCCTGGTTCCCAGATCTTCCCTTATATTTTATGCACTAGCCTTAAATCATTTGGAAGATGATTGATTTTCTCCTGTGGATGTGTAAAATGGTTTTAAAATTTGCATTTCCATGTGGAGGGCAAATAGGGGCAGGAAAAAAATGGCCCCTCCCTAACCCATGGGGTCATGATTTGTCCAAACTTGAATCTACACTTCTTGGGAATGTTTCCATACTAATCTTGCTTTTGTTGTTTTTGAAAAGAAGAATTTTGAAGATTTTTTTTCGTTTTATTTAGGGATGGCAACGAATATTCGAACATTCGAATATTCATTCGATGAGTTGATATTCGAATATGAATTTAAGATTCGAATATTCGGTGTTTTTTCAGATTTCTTAAAAAGAAGTACTGTGATTAATAAAGTTTGGTTAGAACAGTGCTGGAATTATCCCTGTTTAATTTACTAGCGATTAATTTCGATCGCCTGATTTCTTTCACTACTTTCTTATCCTTTAGATTTACTAAATTACATGTAATTTGTTTTGAGTAAGGTGTTAAAGAATTGTACAATAATGCTTTATGTATAATACAAAACGTACTTGCATAGTTTTATTAGTTAAATACGATGGGATCTAGAATCGAGGACAACAAAATGAAAACCTTCTTAGAATGTCTAAAAGACGTGAAGCGTATACTTATCAAAACAAATTTAATTGATCATTCAAATGAATGTTCAATAGAATTAGACTGTAATTAATATTGTAAAGGGCTCAATTTCAGAATAAATGATTATATATTGGGTTGTACATAATCCTGAATTTCATATTCATTATCGGGAAATTAGTTAATTATGTAGGAAAATTGTCGTTGGAAATATTTGTTTATATTTTAAAAACATTGTATCAAAGATTATAATTATATCTCTAATTAGGCAGATAATTGTAATTTATTACAAATACTGAAATCTGAACAGTATACGGTTACGATTATCTTGCCTTTGGCAAGACGACTGGTTCTTCAGTTGGAGGTACTATAAAAACACATGTTTCATTTGTTAAAATTATACTTTTCTATATTTAAATCAATTATTTATTTCAAACATTGACAAATATCAAATTTCTTATTGTACAACTACAAAAGTCTTCATACAATTTTACTTCCAATATCTTGCGCTAAACCTTTCATGAGAGTAGCTAGGATGTTGCATTTTAAAAATAAAAAGATTTAATTTATTTTATCGAATATTCGAATATATTCGAATACTTTCATTGAATATTCGAATATGAATCATTGCGAAAATTGACATCCCTAGTTTTATTCCTATATTAGATTTTGATCCCTTATTGTGGCCTGACCCTATCCTTGGAGGTCATGATTTGAAAACTAGAAATATGTTCATAGGACATAAATGCTCCACCGAATGTATATTACTAATGCAACATGAAAATTTGTATGAGTGTATGAAGTTTGATGAGAATATCTTAAACAGTTTCTTTAAAATTGAAACTAAAATCTTTAAAAAAAAAATGGATATAGATGATAAATTCTCACCAAATTATGTATAAGTGCATGCTTACATAAAAATATCTTAGATTGTTTCTTTCAAACTAAGCAAAATACAAATTAAAGAAAAGGGAGGACAAGGTCACAGAAAAGTGCAAGGTGAAAAGTTTTTGATGCAGTTGAATAGCCCTCACTAATACATATCAGCATATTAGGTTTGATAAAATTATCTTCAATGATTTATTTAAAACTGAGCTTAACACTTATTTGAGAAAAGTAAGGTCAAGGTCAAAGGAAAGGTTGAGGTCAAAATGTTGATGCAGTTGAAAAGCTTACATCAGTATGTATTTACTATTAGCAAATGAAGTTTGATAAAAATATCATAAATAATTTATTTAAAACGTAGATAAACACTAATTTTAAAAAGTGAGGTCAAGGTCAAAGGAAAGTCAAGGTCAAAAAAGTTGATGCAATTGATAGCTATCAGCAGTATATATCAGTATGAAGTTTGATAAATATATCTTGAATTGTTTATTCAAAACTGATCTAGACACTAATTTAAGAAAAGAAAAGTGGTCAAGGTCAAAGGAAAGGTCAAGATCAAAAAGGTTGATGCAGTTGAAAATTTTACATCAGTATGTATCAGCATATGACGTTTGATTGAAGTCGGACATGACAAACACTATATGCCTCGGCTATATTCATGGCAGGGCATAAAAAACTTGAATCTACACTATAAGAGGATGTTTCCATATCAAAATGACTAACAAGCAAATTCAAAGAATTGTGGTCCCCTGCTTTCCGTGGATGGGATGCCATTATTTATGACATATTGTTTCAAATATGCACGCCCTATCATATGTCATTCAAAAGTAATCACCAAAGTTAAAATTTTTGAAAATTAGGTAAAACATCAAGGTCAAGGGGTAAAAAAATCATAGCATGCTCGGAAACATATTGTTACATGTTATGTACATGTCAAATATGAAAGTCCTGTCGCTTCTCAATCAAAAGTTATAAGGAAATATAACATTTTTGAAAAGTAGGTTAAACTTCAAGGTCAATGTCACAGAGTCGAAAGTCATGATATATTTAGAAAGGTCTTATCACAGGTAATATACATGTGTAATATGAATGCCCTATCTTTTCTCTTTCAAAATGATCAATTTAAAATAATGTTAAATTTTTTGAAAAGTAGGTCAAACTTCAAGGTCATGGTTCAAAAATCATAGTATGTTTAGAAAGTTCTTGTAGGTAACGTACATGTGAAATATGAAAGCCCTATCTCTTATTATTCAAAAGTTTTGACGAAGGTTAAATTTACTGTGACAGATGGACAGAATGAAAAACGGACAGACTGACAGACAAACGAGATTTAATGTCCCCTAGGTCCCTTTCGCGAAAACGGATAACAATAATGCCCTTGCTGTTCTTGAGAAGAAGATTTATGATGGATAAAATCCTCTGCATTTTTCTATGTAAATCATTGGATCCCCATATGTGGCCCCACCCTACACCAGTGGGTCATAATTTGAACAAATTTGAATCTACACTAAGTCTATGTAAAGAAAGTTTCAACTTTTTGGACCCAGTCAGTGGTTCTTGATAAGACTTTTTTTAAATGATACCACCAAATTTTCACTAATTCTTGATTATCCCCCCTTGAATGAGGGTGTGACCCTTCACTTGAACAAACTTGAATCCCCTTTACCCGAAGATGCTTTGTGGCAGGGTTGGATGAAATTGGCCCAGCGGTTCTAGCAAAGAAGACAAAAATGTGAAAAGTTTACAGGCGGACAGATGGATGACAAACAAAATGTGATCAGAAAACCAGAAAAAACTCAAATGAGCTAAAAACTTATGATCACAAGTACTTTGAAAGAGTTACAGTATTTGAAAAGCTTTTTTTTTTCATGCATTGTTTTGACAGAAGCTGAAAAGGTATGACTTGTATCCATGTTGAAGAAAACTTCACATTTCAGAAAACAGTATGATTAAAAATAGTTAATCAAGGTGCTTTGAGTAGCAAAATAAGCTAAACTGGTATAGCTAATTCAACCACAGAATTTTAAGTCAATTTTAAAATGCACAACCTTTTCAACTCTTAATCATTCTTAAAATATTTATACCACTCTAGAGCTAGAGATTTGACCAGAGGTATATCCGTTGACTAAATAATAAACATGTACATGTATATTGTGTTTTTTAAGTCAAAAATGTTTGTTTGTTGTTAAATGTCCCTCTCGGGAATTTTTCACTCATATAGAGACACCACCACTAAAAATTAATGAAGACGTACAAGTCGGATTTGATGTTAACATTCATTATAGGAGTTTTCAACAATTAAGACGTAAAGAGATAACTCCTTCCCCTCGCCCCTTCCCCTGTTTGTTCATGAAATTAATACTTTGTTTTGACATAAAAAAAAAATGTGAATATATACAAATAGTTTAATGGTCCATCTTTGTGAATGATTTTCATTCCTAATTCTACATGGGTTGACCCAAATTCATGAATGAAATGTCAAGCAGTCTTATCATTGATGCACTTTTATTTAATTTGATGCAGTCATATTGTGAACATTTCCAGTTCATTAAGAGAGTGGGGATGACCTCCATGGGTTTATAACCTTAAACCATTAGATGTACATAACATAATAACACAAGAAACAAAATTATGTATAGTCAAATGGAAAAGTTTTCTACTATTTTGGTAGATGATGATCATTGATCATTTGTCATTTCAGGGACAGGGAGCAGCTAGGGAGATTGGAACACCCCCCCCCCCCCCGTTAGAATTTGCAGTTATTGAAATAGGACTATATACTGATTTACAGAAGCAAATAAAAAATGACTTTGTCCTCCCCCCTTTAAAAACATGGACCCCACCATCATTTGTTTATTTTGTTTGTTTGTTTGTTTTTGTTTTTTTTCCCGGAAAAAATTCCTGGATCTGTGCCTGTAACTGAATGTAATGTCAACAACGGGAGATAACTCTTCAGAATGTGAAATTCGTCTACTGTGGCATCCGATGATCTTTGATCCTTTTTAAACTTTTACCTAACCATTTGCATTTCGGTTATTTTACCCCACTCAATACTTAAACTTGTACTTAGGTCCTGTCAGCTTCATGAAATATAATCCAATTAAAACACAAAATGAATTAATTTCTACTGATATACATGTAATGACGTTTACACCACACTGCACCATGTGCAATGATAATGGTAAAACTAGTACTAGTAGGGTGATGCAAGCCCAATGTGATGTAGAAATTTTCAAAGAGGTGTTCACATATATGTACAGTACAAGAACAAATCTTAAATTATCATAACAAACAATGTTTTAACGTAACTTAGCCATCTAGGCCCATTTCCAAAAACAGGCAATTTGTGTGTGTTGGGGGGGGGGGGACAAAATTGATTGGGTATGGATTTTCAAGGAGGTTTTTGCCTAATCAAATACTAAATAAAAAGTTTGCACATTTTGATAAATTCATCAAAAACGCTATTACTAAAATAATATTATTTGTTGTTGAGAAAATAAATTTAAAAAGTTCCAATTATGGGCCAAAAAATTATATCCCCCTTTTATCAAAACTTAATTTACATCATTAATTAAATTCTGTTATTTCAGACTGGTAATGAATTAAGTAAAGGAAATAGCAATAAGAGACTCATAGGTCACATGGTCACCTGAGCATTTTATGCTCGAATTAACGAATACATGTACATGTACTGTGTAAATTATAGAATTATTTTGACCTTTTCCTTGGTAAGACCAATATAAAGGAGTGTGCATTTAGAGGCAAACACCTTAGTGCGGGTATTACCGTCTCATGACAGCATCTAGTTTCTCTAGGTGATACATATTAATTAAGCATACGCTCAATTTCCTGGCTGTATGTAATCGACTTCTTGAAAGCTCTGTATAAAGTTAACATGTTAATTGGATAATAAAGTTATAGGAATTGTATAATTTGAACGAGAAAACAGATTTGTCTGTGATGATTTCTCAGAAATCCTACAAGATCATACCATTGTCATGGGAAGTAAGTCATCATATTCTAAAAAACAAAAAAAAAAATATCTACATGTTATTACATTTTTTTTCAGAAGTTTCAGACCCCACTATGGCGCTTCAATCATTGTCTCAGTACATGCATTAAATATATTATATATAGAATACATGTGTATTAATGAAAACCTTGTTATTGCTAAGAAGTTTTATTTCAATATGTATTTCCATTTAAACCTTTTATTATTTTTAACTTCTTGTTGTCCATATTATGCTCAAGGAATAATTGAACAACATGGCATGATAGACAGAGAATTTTTAAATTGATAGCTTTATTTAAACAAATTTGTTCTCTCTTTACGAAAGAAAACTTCAAAGTTAGTAAGGTTGAAATGGTTAATTCGTTTAGAATGTTAACAACACAGCTAGATTGTTTAGGTGATCTGGAAAAAAAAAATTAATGTTTTTTTTTTATTAGATGCGTTTACAGGAATCCATGGTTTATGCCATATTCACAGATTTGTACTGTTTAAAGATTTTTTGAGATAGATCATTGTTCTTTATCATAATTTTTTTTTTTATTTTACTAAAATTATTGGGTATATGCAAAATGTTTACAATAAATTAAGTCTCAATTATGTATATATGTATTTTGTTTTAATTAAAATAAGTTCTTTCTTTGTACAAACTTGACTATGAAGAACAATGAAGAAAATAAAGTCTATAATTAAATTGTGATCAAAGTTTGTGTTGTATTTAGACTCGTTTTGTTGAATCCTGATGGCAGCTCACTAAGTTTGAAATAAGCCTCTCCCCAAAGATTGGTCCCAAGGGCAAGAACTCCAATACAAATAAAGTTCAGAAAAAATCCTGCCTTGGCCTAGAAGAAATGTTCAAAAATATTATTTATTTATTTCATTCAATATGAACAACATGGATTTTCTCTGCATGGCATTAATTGTAGCACTATAACATTATGATGCTATGTTTTGTATTTTGATACAGATCGACCAAAAATGAAATTACCATATCTTTCACTGTTAAATGTCCTGTTGCAAATACGATAGCATTTGGAGGTGTAGCAACTGGAAGCATAAACGCGAATGATGCAGCTATCACACAGGGAAACATCAAGTAAAGTGGGTTCAGATTAAGTCGAAGAGCCTAAAAAAGAGAAAAATACTAATTTTAAAAAAAAAATGATGCAAGGGAAGACTCGACAACTACCTTTAGAGTGTTTCCATTTCCATATCATACTATTCAACTTTTCACCACATAGCTGAATAATCATTATGAAAAACAAAGGTATTTTGCATTGTTATAATATAACTTAAACATACCAAATTCGCTAATATAGGAAGAATGAGAGTTGTTGTGGCCGAATTGCTTGTGACTTCTGTAAGCATTGCAATTATGAGTGTAAGTAAAAGATTCATTGCCCAGGGAGGCATGCTACTTAAGACTTCAAGCTGTTCTCCAATGAAAGCTGACAATCCAGATTTCTGTAATTATATTTTTAACACTATTTTTAATGCATATAAATACAAGCATTCTGAGAGTATTGCATTAGCAATAGTAGTCCCCTACCGGCAAGTATAATCTGGTTCCTGTTAAGAATTGAAAATGCCATAATTCCGTCAGAAATCAATGAAGCGGGACGAAATGCTTACTTGATCTATAACTAATAAAGGTAAAGTCACATACCAAAATCAGCTCAATATCTGAAAGCGTTAAGAAGAAAATTGCGGAAAACCCTAAAAATTGAAAAGGCCGTAATTCCGTCAAAAATCAATGAAGCGGAACGAAATGCAAACTTGATCTGTAACTCATCAAGGTACTTTCACATACCAAAAATCAGCTCAATATCTGCAAGCGATTAGGGAAAAAGTGCGGAAAACCAAGTGGGACAGACTGACAGACAGGCAGCTAGACAGACAGACAGACGGACGGACGGACGGACAGACAGACTCAGAGGAAACCTATAGTCCCCTCCGGTTTCACCGGTAGGGGACTAATAAATAACATCAAACATTTAAATTAGATCAACCATTTTACATTTGAATCATTTTATATGCATGATAATTTATAATATCGCTGTCTTTGATGATTTTTCCTAGTTCTTGGGACAATTAACATGTATAAATATTGACTTGGAATGAGGTCAGCATTGATTTTCTTAGCCCCAAAGGGATGCGATATTGAGCGATGTTTTGAATTGTTATATATAAAAACAAATAAAAATCAAAAGAATAGTATTTTGATTTCCTTCATTAACAATCAATAACGCATTTGCATCCCATGCATTATCTGCACGTTGACTTTTTCAAATTAAAATGATATTTACCTTTTTAAAAAGAAATGTGGCGTTATGCTTTTTGAAAGTCGCAACGTTATCATTACGTCGCAATAAATAAATCTAGTAATCAGAATCAAAATCAATAAAATATTGTGGAAAACTCTCTGTGCCGGTCAATTATATTCCACTATCGCCTGCATATGGTGTTTAAGTTTCTTATTTGGTTTTCTAGAGCATGCTCTGTGTACGATCAACTTTTAAACAGTGACAGGTTATGACAACTAAGTCGATGTTTCAGGGTTTTCAACATTCTCAATCAAATTCTTAGGTCATTATAATGGCCTTATTAGCAAATAGATTTATTTTTCATGTTTTTGTTTTATTTTGTAACGTTTTAAATTTTGTAATTTTAGAATCATAATAAATTTCACAAATTTTAAAAATCCATGAAGGCCTAACTTTTATAAATATGGAATATAATACAATGGTATGGTGCCGTTGAAGCCTCAAAAGATATAACAATTTTCGGACGAATTTCATATATGTTCTGACAAATTAGGTAATAGTTCTGAAAAGTTTATTCTTGGTTCGGACGAAAAAGATAATTGTGTTGACAAGTAAGTTGTTCTTCGGACAATTTAAATACTCTTAAAATAAAGTAGATTAAATTGTTTGTTTTTTTTATCGCTATTGTTCGGACAAACTGTATATTTGCTTAATAAATTTGTTCGAACAGATTTGATGTTTTTTTTTTCTTTATACAAGATTTATCATTAATTTTGTCTGATAAAGGAGAGCATTTAGAAAATCAAAGATGTTACAGTATAAAGCACATGGATGAATTCCACGTTGGGGACGAATTAGGGATATCTGCACGATCAAGTTCTTTTATTGACTCCATTCCTTTGTGCTTTCTTGGGTTTCATGGAAGTTTTACTTGCAGTTTAGGTTAAAATTACTTGCATCTCCAGTTTTGCTTGCCATATACAATGGATTGTTAATCAATGCTTGTTCTTTTGGTTTTATTGAAAATGTACCAAAATTATCTAATACATCATGCAATCCTTCTTATTTAAATTGTAAGACATTTTTGCTATTTGTCCGAAAATTTATGTATGTTCACTGTTAAAATCATTGACTTAAAAATACATGCACTCAAACGAAACCTGATTAACCGGTATTAGACATAATAAACAATCTCTCTCTCTCTCTCTCTCTCTCTCTCTCTCTCTCTCTCTCTCTCTGTAATATATAAGGGAAACATTTTGAAAAATTTTCTTAAAAACAATAATTCACATTTGGAATCAAATGGAAGCATTTCAAAATAGTGTTAATTGAAGTCTATCAATGTTGCCAATTTATCATTAAAGACATTTACATGTACATGTATTTTATTCGAAAGATTTAATGAGACCAACGTATCATCCCTGTATCCTCATTTTATGCATAACTCAGGTGAGCATTTTGGTCTACGGGTCTTTTGATTTATAATTCTTAATATTTTTAACCCAAAAAGAAAAATACAAGTATATGTCTGCAAAAATCTACAAGCTTTTAAAGGGTTTATTCTACGGGGATCATTTTTCTTTACGTGGATTGCAGATTTTTAGGCTGATGCCACTTTTTCTACAGGCAAAAGGGTCAATTTTAGACGTCGAAAAATGGCCCCGATCATTATTCTATGGAGGTCTTTATTTATCACCACACTGGCACTTGTACGTCAATTTATGAATCTTCATTGTCAGAAGTTAAGTTTGAATTTCCTTGTGAGAATGAAAGCCCAAAAGTATCCAAACTAGATCTAAATAAACTTGTATTTTCATTAAAATAACTGGGTTCCATTGTTTACCATGATCAGCAGCAGGGGTAATTACTGATAAGAAGGAGTATTTGTTTGTTTGTTGTTTAACGTCCCTTTGGAGAATTTTTCACTCTTACGGAGACGCCACCGCTTGCTAGTGGAGGGCTGCAAATTTAGACCTATACTTGGCACTCAGGGTCATTGAGCAGTGAGGGATCTTTTTCGTGCCAGAACCTATTGCGACACGGGACTTCGGTTTATAGAGTCCCATCCGAAGGAAGAGCAATGGGATTCGATCAATTTTTTACACCGTGGCTCTAGAGCAAACTGAAACTATATGGAAACTTGATGAAACTTGATGTTGAAGTTTCCTGTATTGTTTCCTCAATGCAGAATCTATGTAATACATAGGTAGGTAATGGCTTTCCTAACATTTTTTGAGTACTGTTATATAAGTGGTGACAAATCAAATTTCTGTATGACAAAAACTAGTTTTAGCACTTACAGTCCCTTTAATGTCTTATATACTTACACCGTCCAATATTAGAAAGGTTAGGTCCAATCGGTCATTAATTTTCTAAGATATCATCTCTAATACCCAGTTTTATATGAATAAATTTAACATACATTTGAAAAGGAAATAATGACAGCAATCAAAAGCAAACACTTATTATATAAATTACTGCATGTTGCTGAGGGTAACATTGAAAAGTTTCTTCCCAAGAAAACCATTGTCGACCGAGGTTCAGCCTCACAATGTTACCCTCAACTATATGCAGTATTAATTACATGTATACTGAATGTTTTATACAAATGCAAAGAAAGGTGAAGCATGCGCGCATAGATTCCGCGCAGTCTCCATTTTTGAATATCACCCGTCGTAAAGCAATGTTGACTGTTGCTAAGTTCTATCGCGCCGGAGGGCGTGGTTTCGTCATTACGGTAACAGTGTTTTTTAACAAATGTTTTTCGATGAATCAAATTCAAGTAATTTACATGAAAGAATTATACTGTAAAATACCTCACAAGCATCCGCTAGAGCGTAACCTCCTCCGATCAGCAGAAGGACTCCCCAAGGGAATTTCTTTTCCACGGTTGGCCAGTCAAGAATAGCCGGAACTGAACTGCGTGGTCTGTCATCTCCAGGAAATGCTTTTAATTACGTAACAATGTTATGCAAACCATTGATATTTTTCCATCAAGTTCTATGCATAATAACACTCATTTATAGAATTGTGTGGGTTTCTTTGTTAACATGAAAAAACTTATATATGTAATGCAGGCTCTAGATTTACAGGTGTGCTTGATAAAAGTCTGTTTATGTAGGAAACGTCTTGTATATGAATCATTGCCTAACATTACATTTTCTTTTTTAAGTGCATGTTTGTTAAATATCTCATTAAAGAGTTTTACGTTCTCAAATATTCTACAAGGTATTGAAAGTTTTAAATCAAAACTGATGAAACAAATCATCAGTAAAGAGTTGCTTAAAATGTAATTAAAAATATATTCGCAAACATACGATTTTTCCTTCGAAAACACAAAACTGCAGGACGTACGGATGGGAATGTAAATAATGACATCACTATAAGGAGAGCAGCGGCCGAATCCCCAACAAACCTGAAAATGATCAAATTTTAAATAAAAATGTGTATTTAATAATTAGCTTTAGGGTACTCTGTAAACTATAATAAATACATGTACTTCATTAGATTTAAGGTACTTTGTAATTAGACCATATAATTGATACATGTACCTCATTAGATTTAGAATACTTTGTAAACCATATAAATCACTAGATGAAGAGTACTTTGTAAGCCTGTAAACCATAAAATCATTACATTAAAAGAACTTTTGAAAACTTTACCCGGATTTAAAGAAAGAGCCCCAGCCATCGATGTATGGGGGCTTTCGGAAAAACCACAGAATCACAAGGATGACAAAATGGATCAATACAACAATTTCTGCAAAACTTAAAAAATACACAAGTAGTCAAAATCAATGCTAAAAAATATTCATTGAGATAAGCAAAGTAGATACTGTCCCTCTGATGCATATTAATGTATACCAATTCTTCAGGAGTGAACAAGAGGTAATAAAGTACATTGTTATCACTTACGACATCGATCCAAGTTCTTGGTATGATTTCCGTATTGTTTCCTCTACCCGGTCATTTCTTTCTTTACGTCTTTTGCAAACCATACCCCTGATTAAGAATATTTTTTCTTAAAGTAACAAAATAATAGTGATAATCCCGAGGATAGCCTATATTTCAATAATTCCTGATTAAAGAAGGGTGTTTTTATGTTCACAAAAGACATGAAATACTAGTTTGAGTTTTAAAACAATGATCATAAATAGAAAATTAGAATAATTAGTATTTCAATAATTCTTACGATTCTAAACAAGAGGGCAGTGGTCCATACCGCTCATTTGAGTCACTTGGTGTACAATATCAGCAGATTTTTATAAAAGGTTCCTTCTATGATTTCATGAAAAAAAAATCTTTATTGTGGAACAAAATCTTGCCCTAAGGGAGCTACCATTATTTTAAACTTTGAATCCACACAATATTGGGATGCCTCACTATCAGTACGATAAACATGGCCCTGTTGTTTTGGAGAAGCTTCTTTTCTTGCATTATGTAAAATTTCAACCTCTGATTTTGGCCCTATCCTAACGTTAGGGCTCACAATTTATAAAAAACAAAATGATTTCAATCAACCTAAAAATGTTTTGTTTATTAATATGATTTAGTATTGTCTTCCCAAAAGATTTCTCCCTTTACATATATACTCTCTTGTTTAAATCTGATCACCTATTGTAGCCTCGACTTATTCCAGGGGTCCTGGTTTGAACAAATTTACACTCCCTGAGGATGCTCCCATATTACTATGTTCAATCATGAAGAAGATTTTTCCTACAAATTCATAAGTAAAACTAATATCTCTTATTGTGGCCCCACCCTACCCCCGGTGTCATCTGTAATTTGAACAGACTTAAATATATACGACATGAGGATACCTCCTTATTAATATGACTAATCATAGCTTTGCTATTCTTGAGAAAAAGATTTTTAAAAGATTTCTTCCTATATATTCTTATATAAAACGTTCATCTTCTGTAGTTGCCCAACCCTACTCCCAGGGGACATGAATTGAACGAAGTTGAGTCAACACTATGTAATTACGTATTGACGCTTTCACATAAAGTTTGTCTTTTCTGGCGCAGCGGTTCTTGAAGAGAACATTTTTAAGAATGTCACTAAATTTTCTCTTCTTTATCTCCCCATGAAGGAAGGTAAGGCCGTTGTTTGAACAAACTTGATTGCCTTCTACCCTAGGATGTTTTGTGACAGATTTGGTTCAAAATGGCCCAGCGGTTATTGAGATTAAGTTAAAAATGTGAAAAGTTTACAGACTGACAGGCAGACGGACGCCAGACAAAATATGATCAGAAAAGCTCACTTGAGCATTCAGTTCAGATGGGGCAATAAAAGGGCTATAATGAAAATTATACCTCCAACCAAGAAAAAAGAAAGATAACCATAGCCATGCTAGGAGAACACATATCATCGACCCTGGTAAGGCGAAAACCATCCAGCTAGCGAAGTTCACTCCAGAGTCCTGCATTCCATATTCCTGGAAAATTCTATTTTAAAAAAAATACAAAAACGGTTTAAATTATCTTAAAAGTTTATAAATTATTTCAAGGTTATCCCGTTTTGATTGTGTGTTAATGATTTTCAATAACCTATATGCTTCTTCTTAAGTCATTATTAAGAGACATGTCGGTGACATCGCTTACTCAGTTAAAGCCAAATAATATCCACAGTCTTATGACAGAATTCATCACAACTGAATACTGTGGAATCATCAATGTTCGTGGGGGACCAATGTTCGTGGATTTCGTGGGTCATTCTTATCCACGAATTTACATCCCAACGAACAATTATTTTGTCAGCGTATTTATTCATTGAATCTTCTGTATATACGAGTTACCCACGAAATTACGTCCCCACAACCAACAAAATTTTGCTTACCCACGAACATTGACCCCCACGAATTAAAATGATTCCACAGTATTATAGATACAGTATGTGATTTGGCTTCTGCATTCCAAATTTGATATAATCCACATTCGGGAACAGCATTATATAGATGTCATGCATGTTTACATTTTTCATTCAATTTTTTTTAGTGTAAATCTTTATTTTTTAAATAAAACCATTTCAGTGCAACGCAAAGGAGACCAAAGGGTGATAAAGTGTTCGATTGATTGATTGATTTCTTGAAATTAAAGAGAAAGTTCTGGCATTTGTAGTACTGTATCATCGTCGGATACACACGGGTGATCTCGTCTTTACTCATCACCCGTGGGCAAACTCGCCGAAAAATCGTCGTATGTAATTAATATGCGTGGGTCATTTGATTGGCTGCTGAACAGAGTCGCGATGGCAAATCAACGAATTAAAGATCAGGTTATGTGTGTATGTTCGGCAATGCCAAAACTATTACGTAGTCAACAGACCCTAGTTAACACACCAATTGCTAAAAAAATCCACTCACCGGTGCATTTTGCAGTTCGAAAAAGGTACTCCCTTACAATTTCTGACTGGTATTTAATGTCAGTGACCTGTACGAATTGACTTTAATCGTTTTAAAACAAACTTCGCACGTTTTAATGAGCGTCAAAATGTTTGCCATAAATAGCAAACTAATAAACGTATTTTCAAAATTGAAGAGTTCCAACTTTTTGATTGGTTGTCTATAATCAACAAATAAGCATATTTTACGGCGATATTTCAGCGAGTTTGCCCACGGGTGATGAGTAAAGATGAGATCACCCGTGGGTTTCCGACGATGGTACTGTATATGGTGCCTGTTTTTTTTAGTATTTTATAATTATATGTTTAGAAAAGGTATATTTGCCATAGAATATATAGAATAATTAAAATTTTTAAAAAGGAATGGTCAGTTTAGATTCTATTTGAAGAAAGTTCATGAAGAAAACTGTTTTTCTACTAAATGAATTAAATAGAAAACACCCAAAATATTTTTTTTCACACTTACACTACATCCTTCCAAAATGCCTACAAGTCTTATATAAAAATTAATTGTGCTAAAAAGCTTTTACTTTAAATGGACTATAACAAAACAATATGCAATTTAACGGGCTTTGATCTTTAGTGTTATACTTGTATACAGTACAATTTAGTCATATGCGAGTCATAATTTCATTTTTATGCGATGATTAGGTGTCCACCGTCTGTCCGTCTGTCTGTGACTTTATTTTTTTCGAAATGCTTACTTCTCCAACAGATTTACTCTAATTTCAACATAGCTTGGTACACAAGTATTCTACACTAAAATACATAATTCTTTTATCGGATTTTGGTTTTATGAACAGTGTTGCCATGGTTACTAAAAATAGAAATTTCCGTGAAATCCTTGCAAAATGCCTACGGTTTTAGTCCAATTTCAACATAATTGGGCTCATAAATAAAATAACTACACTAAGATTTAATGTTCTTAACTTGTATATTGGTTTTTAATTTTGATGAATAGCATTGCCATGGTTTTAAAAATAGAAAATTCTATGAAATTCTTTCAAAGGCTTTCATTCTCCTTGCAGTTTTGCCGGATTTCAATTAAACTACCTACATAAGAAGACTAAACTAATATAATTCTTGGAATCAGTTTTTGATTTTGATGAATGGATTTGCCATGGTTACTAAAGATAGAAATTTCTGTGAAATTCTTTTAAAAGCTACTTTACTACATTTTTTTTTCTTTTCCAGTAATTTTTTTTTACACAGATAGACTTTACACAGACAAATAACTCTGTATATCAGTTAATGGTTTCGATGAATGGTGTTGCCATGGTTACTAGAAATAGAAATTTAACAGTATTTTTTTCAAGATGCTACTCCTCCTTCAGTTTTGATACGATTTCATTAAAAAAAGACTTCACTTAGATACAACTTTTCAGTTTTTTTTTTAAATTTTAACAAATGGTGTTGCCATGGTTAATAAATATAAAAATTCCAGTTAAGTCTTTTCAAAAGCCTAATCCTATTGCGGTTTTTTTTTTTTTTTTTTTGTTGTTGTCTAATTGCAATTAAACTGGACACAAAAAAACTCAACCAAGGATCATTATTTTTAGTTTTTGGTGTTGTCAAAGTTTCAAGTTTATGTGCTACTTTTCTCTACCTTTGTTTAGTTAAAATCAATACAGCTAAAGTCTCATCAAAAACTTCTGGTTTAGGTTTCTTCAAAATAAGCTGTAAATTACACATGGCACCTGATCCCACCTCTAAATTTTGAGGTCCGTGTTTGCTCTGCTTCAAATTTTATCGTTTCATTGGACTTTTGAGAGTGAATATTGTTCGTTATCTTCATATGTCACGTAATGTCGGCGATAGAAACAGTGTTTATTCTGAGACAGAACTCACGAGGGAAAAACCCTACCGATTGAGCAACTATTAAGTTACACTTGAGGAATCACTGTCTAGTTTTTTGGTATACCAGGGTATCAACGATAGTTCGAAACGTGGGATAATTTGCATAACGGGCGAAGCCCAGATTTGCCTAAATTATCCCATGTTTCCAACTATTGTTCACTTGGCGAAATTTACATTCAGCTATAATTATCAAGAAATCAACTCACCTCACCTTCAAAGAGGTTATCACATAGAAAATATTTAGAAATGTAGATAGTGTTGAATAAATAAGCGGAAAAGCAGTCTGAGTGTATTGGTAAAATATATACACGATCTTTTAAAGGATCTAACATACAAACGGTAAACTATTCGAGAAGGTGTATTTCGTTCAATCACGAACAAAAACTAGGCAATTTCCTAAACGATACAAGCTATTGACAAACAAGTTGATGAAACATTGTCGAATGCTGACTGACCTGACGTATTTCACACTAACTGTTAGGCCATTATTTTTACAATTGTCAATGGATTTTTTCCGTTTACACGGCGGGTGTGACCGGTCGACAGGGTATGCTTATTTCTCCATCGCAACTAATCCCACCTCTGATGTTTTTAGAGGTCCTTGTTTGCCCTACTTCTGATTTGTATTGTTCCAAACTTTTTTAGCTTGATTACTGTTCGTTATGAAACAACGTTAAAATATATCAAATGGTAAATAATTTTAGATATGTGTTTAATAATCTTTTTTTTTAATCAAATTGTATAGACACCCTATGATATTTATAACAAAATGCATAACAAAGAAACTATTATTATATATTTGTTATATAATACAGGCCTAGGATTTTTGCATCCTGATATGAACACAGGCACGCACCCTGTATTACACACCCTGTATCAGCACCCTTTATTTCACCCTTTATCACAACCTTTATTACACCTTTCCGGAACATTTCTGTATTTTTTCATTTGGGGTATCTCGGATCTTTTTCTATTTGTTAATGAAGTTTATTTAAATTGTAATTTTACTTCATCAGGTATCTTATGCTATTCAAAATAATTATTTGTTCAATTTATAATTATTTCATTTCTTATCGCTGAAAGCATTGCCTGTGGAAAAAAAATGAGAAACGGAAATTCAACAACAACAGAACACATTCGATTATTTAAAAAATGGTAATTAATTTACAAGTTTATATAAGATTTTTAGACACTATTTTCAAATATATAATAAAAACAACAATACATGACAAAATCTGTATCACACCCCATATCAACCCTCGACAAATATCAGCCCTCTGGCCTTCGGCCCTAGGGCTGATATTGGAGTCTCGGGTTGATATGGGGTGTGATACAGATTTTGCCATGTATTATTCTCTATTCATTGAATGCTTAAATAAGTTTTCATTTTGTTAAAAATATTATTAAATAAAAAAAAAATAAACTCTCGTAAGCTTTTTATAAACAGACTCTACAAGTAAATAAAGATTTAAGGTTCAATTTTCATATTTAAAGCCTTTGCTACAATATGTACCTACTGGTCTGCCTGTCCTTGCATTATAAGATTCGGACCGGTTCCTGATAGTGATCCTGTTCCCCCTATATTTGCAGCATAAGCCACACACAGTGACATTCCTTTACACATTCGATTGTATCCTTCATTTTCCTCGAAATCTGCATTTTTTTCTGAGTTGTGCTCACATTTTTCGGCGACCTTCTCTTCAGAATAGTGCTCCATTTCTTTAGGTTTGGCAGTTTGGTGATTAATATCATTTTCTTCCCTAGTTTACAATAGAGCAAACACATTATTTTGTAAACAAATTAATTCTGCATATTTTGAATTTTAAGGTATGCCACTCGTTAGCTTTTGAAAAAATTTTGGTCAGATCCTCTATCTTCAAAATTATTTATTACAATTCAATTTTTATTATATATTTGAATTAAAAAATGCAAATTATGCAATATACAATTCTAAAACAGCTCATAAAACTGTTATGTAACAAAATTTATGGGGGGCTTTTTCTTGTGGTGCAATTAAGGATATTTAGAAAAAATATTCAAATATACACATTTGTTTGATTTATTATCTTGCAACTTTAAACCTGCATATTTTTACTCGGAGATTTATTTTCTTTATTATATGCTAGGAAAATTAGGTTTCAATTAATATTTTTGAAACAATTTTTACACATTCACTCGACAAACTTTGAGAACTTTTATATTTAAGAAGGCAAGATAAAATTTATCGTCTGAAAATCGCATATTTTGACCAATATCTCAAAATTTACGTTGCTGACCGCAAGTTTTTCTTTCATTATAATAGTAAATTACAAGATACTTTCAACCGATCAGCACTTACGTCATAAAAAGCTTGATAAAGGAAAATATTTTATTGCCTATTAAGAATTTAATTATTAATTAATCATTGTTTGAGGAAAATTACATAACAAATAAGCATACCCATTTCCTTGAACTTTTATTGAGATTTCTGTCGTTTTAACAACTCCGTTGGAAACCTCCGTCATTTTAACGTTATCTGAAAAGAAAAAAACCCATTATAGATACTATAATAAACGATCTTATCCTAAGAATGATAAATATATGAAAAATATCTTTTGCGACGGAATAATTAGATTTTAAGCACACAAATATTTACCTGCATGGGATGCTTTTTTCACCAATTTAAATTCATGTAGGACCGCCCCCACGATTGGAATCATCATGGCAGTGGTGGCAGTGTTACTCACCCACATCGACAAAAACCACGTGGGCAGCATAAAGCCAAACATAAGCCTGCAAATCAAAAATAAGAGACGAATTGTGTACTGTATTCTATACTATATTTTATTCACATACTTTGGCGCTTAATCTTTATAGTTATATTAATTTGTATGACTGTGTACCTCCATTTACACCAACGGTGCAATTCAAATAATTATGAAATGAAAATTGTAAATAGTGAATGTTTTGTTTTATATGTTTTTTTAATGTGTTCAGAAAATAGTCGGGTTATCAATAGAATTGCCAGATCCTTAAACATGGAATGTCTCTAAGTATGATGTTTTACTCCCACAAGTTTAAGTATAGATCGTAAATCAAATTACTGATGCGTCTATTGTTCATAAATGATCTTAAAGAGTACCATTGGGAGATTGAAAAAAAATTGACTTCCACGTCAACAGCGTTACATCTACATCTATAAATCACAAAAAATTGTGAAACAGAATAAATTACAATTGTAAATACTGTAAAACTATTTTATATAAAGGTAACAGAAACCAGTCTGAGACGGTTTTAGAACACCACACAATACGCACTTCCAAATCTATCATTAGTAAATGTGTGTGTGTGTGAGAGGGTGTGTGCGCGTGTGCGAGGGTGTGTGTGTGTGTATTTGTGTGTGCATCTTAAGCATAAAGCAATTTTCAAGATTAGATTAAAATTAGTGAATTTGTTAATTTATTTTGTAGAAGTTGATGTGAGTCACTCATGCCAATATGCAGCATGGCTTAAATGAATACACTCTTTTAAACTCCCTTTTTTCATAATTTTACCACTTTGGTTCTGATCCCACCATTAGGAGTGCTCGAAGTGCGATTCTTTTATGTAAATTCCACTTCTCTACAGCGATAGCGATCATGAGCCCACCAAGTCCAAACATCGAAGATTCCTAAAAAGCAAATTAAAAAATCATCCATTTTTCCGTAATCTAAATTTCAAAATTCCCTGACATTTTGATGTAGATGTTAAGGTCTTTTGATGGAATTGCTTTTCCGGAAGTGCAGTTGTGTAGCTTTCTATTTACATATGTCTGGGGCGAAACATGCAGCAAAATCAATTAAATGACATTAACTTAAAATTTCAAGCCCCTGAGAGTGAGTTATACGCAAGTTATTTTTCAGAACCACATAAATAGTGATAAATAGTTTTGCCTCATTTTTAGTACTTTATCCAGCTTATTTTCACTCTTTCCTCTTCAAAAAATTATCCATTTGTTCAAATATATAGGTAATTCCCCAATTCAGATCGAAATGAAAGGCAATCAATAAAAGTGTACAAGTACATGTATATATACTATAGTGGAAAGATAAAAATAATAGCATTCATTTCCTGCATAAGAATTAAATGTTGGAAATAATTTTGTTAAATCGAGTTCTAACATATAAATGAACTCTCCAACAAATGCGAACAAGAAACTTTACCCAAAGTATCACATAATTCTCGTCAGTTCTCTCATTGGTAAAACTGGTTAACAAAAGTGACCTTTGAAATCTGATTTAAAGCCGAGAAAGTGAAACCAAAATTACGTAAGATAACGACTATGTGTTATTAATACCGGACATTGCTATCACCGAGGCGAGTGAGCAAGGGAAGTAGTCATATTACATTATTTCGCAATGGTTTATTCCTTATAAATGTTCTACAAACCAATTTAGTACCTGTAGGAGACACTGCTCTTTTAGATTCTTGTCATGCCAAGACATTGACAATATATTTCATTTTTACTTATCAAACCATGTCATCTGGCCTTAAGATCATAAACTGAGAACAAACGTAAGTCAAAATTTTGAATAAATTTGAAAGTAAAGCAAAATTTTCATCTTGTGTTGTTATAGAATATCATACATAGTATGTTCGTTACATAAAACAGAAATTTTACAGTGTAAGTCTAAATTTTGACTCAATAGACGTTGACTTGTCTCAGTTTATTGCTTGGGGTCTGGTATCGAAGAATAGTTCCAAGGCTTTATTCATTTTTCCAGACAATTTAGTAATATATTTTCATTTACGTATTCTTTAAGAAGTTAATTTTGAATCTCTAAGATCAATTGCAATATCTTGACATGAAGCTATTGATTCATTGCAAACTTATACAGCGTATTGTGTGAGTAGTTTGATCAAGTATGTTCGGCATATTGAAATAACTCCGTATAGAATAATTATTGACGTTAAAAATCTTACACAACTATTTAAAACACTGAGAAGGTTAATTGTATTCAAATAAAGTCAATTTTTCTTTGTTAAAAAACGGACAAATAAGTGCTTTGTTCACGTGGGTTTTTAATTCAACCATTTGGGACGCCAAGGTCACCGATTTAGATGAAATTTTGCCCAATATTGTAGCTTGACACCAGAAGCAAATCTGGTTGCAGTGTATCAAGGTTGCCGTGGTAGCGAAGGGCAAAATTGAAATAATGTGATTTTCAGTTCCCTTTAATCATTACTGAGCCTTCTTAAAATAAAGAATAAGAAAACCAAATTGACCATTTACTAAAAACATTTTACCTTGTCATATTCTTTAAAGAAATTATAGGTAGTATCAATCTATACATACAAATTATAATGCTTTGAAAAACGCACCTTAACTAATGAAAGGTATTACATAACTTAACACAATGCAAACAGTAGAAAAATAATGAAATTATTTAGCCTAAATATCTGTGGTTTATAGCATCAATATAATTTAAAAATTAATTTCATGTTTGCCATTGTAGTACAATGTTTTTATTTACACTGTCATCTCAGGCAAAAGTCATTGAGATTCAATACTGAATAAAATATACTGAGACCTTGTAACACAGATAGCATGAAGAAAATACGAAAGTTAGTGCTACATCAGTGTGTAACTATAGAGGCAACAAAGCAGTATTTAAAGTTATAATTTCTTGCCACTTTATGAATCAAGTTACCTTTTCATAAAAAAATGTATGTAGTATTTAATCATCTAAATTTGTACTAATTTGTTAGAAATAAAATTGAATTTGATGTTTTGAGCAATTTTGATAAAAGTATTTATTGTAATGGTGTCCAAGAAAGGAAAATGTTTAAGTTTGTTAACTTTCAACTCTTAGTTTTAGCTTCTTGCATTCAGTTAAAGATTGTGTGATAGACAAAATTGAAAGTCAGATAAGTTGTTTATGAATATAGATATCAATCAAAATAGTTTTGGCAATCTACTGTACATGCAAGGTACGTATCTGAGAAAAAAATAACATTTTTACATATATTTAAGGAATAACTGTCTAATTATTTGGTTTCATGATTTGATCAAGCGATTGGCTTGCAATTTGATAATTTGCAAAAATACCGAAGGCGTTTTACATGAAATTATCACTCAAGCTAATCGCTTGATCATCGTCATGAAACCAAAAAAGAAAATCCGACAGTTATTCCTTATATATACATGCTCTTGACTCCGTAAATTCACGTGCTACAAGCCCCGTTAACTTCTGTCTCTCTCTACCCCTCTCCGCACGTGAATTTTTAACCACGCCTATCGATGAACCAGTAGCTTTATGTACAAATGAAGTATTTTACTATTTGTAGTTTTATCTCGGACAAACAAATTTTAAAATTAAATATTTTCTATAATTTCATTAGCAACGCTCTATTTCTAAAATACATTTTGCATTTTTGGACATGTGCAAATCATTGACTTTAGAAATTGATTTCCAAGCATTTAGAAATATGCACTGTTAAAAATATAGAAAATGAATGATGAAAACATGCAGAGAGTTCATTCGAAACTTTAATTGGTTACCTTTTTTAAGTGTATGCTATTCAAAATAAATGAATTAAATGAAAAATTATTGCTTTTCAGTTAAATTTTTGTTTCCACGGTATAACATTGTAGATTTCCTAAATATTTTATAACGCATATAAGACATCAAGTCTTCAACATTTGGAAACAGTCATTGTCACTCTCTGCATTGCTACAAACGTCAATAAAGGGACATGTTTAAATCTTTTTCTTTTAATTTAAGTTTATAGTATCGAACAATTTTATCATAAGAATTTTTGATAAATTCTGGAACTATGTGTGCCACGGCTCCCACAGTTTAAGTCATTAAAAAGAATGGTTCTTGAATATTATGAATGGCTCGTCTATTTAGAATCATTTCTTAAACCATCAAAGAATACATATTGAAAATGTTTTTGAAAATTTTAAATATAGTACTGATGATGAACCGAAATTTAAAGTCATCATTTTGCAAGTTCTATGGTTGATACAATGACCCTGTCAGCAAATACGATCTATCATTAAGTCAAATGCTGACTGACGTTTTTCATACTAATTGTTAAGCCATTATTTACACATTAAATTGTCTACGGATTTTTTTCGTTTTCCCGATCATGACACGGAGCATACGGCGGGTGTGACCGGTCGGCAGGGGATGCTTACTCATCCATGGTACCTGATCCCACCTATTATGTTTTATTTTTGTTTGCTGTGCTCTGATTTGTATTTTTTTTATGGACTTTTGAGTTTGATTACTGTTCATTATCTTCATATATGATTGCTTGATTCAGCTGACCTCAGACACAAAGAGATTTTCTTTTGCTTAAATAAGCAACAGCTAAAGTTTTCGGATCAAGTTCCTGGAATTCCCCTTTAGCAACACCTGAGGTTTTGTTACTAAGTATCTAGATCCTGGAATTCCATTTTAGCAACACCTAAAGCTTTGAGACCTATATCCTAAAATTCCCCTTTAGCAACACCTGAACCTTTGGATCTAGATTCTAGAATTCTCCGCAAAATGTTCGGTTTCAAAATTCATCTCAAAGGATAATGAAAGGGATAAAAGTCTTTTTTTTATATATATACATGTATCTTGTAGACTTCAGCAATAATTTTTCTCTGTACAATAAACTAAGTATAAGTTCAATATTATTTGTAAATTTTTCAGCCAATGCATGCTTTGTAAACTCAAATTTTTTGTTTAATTTGAACCTCATTAAACAATTCTAGAAGAGTCATAATCTCATATTTTTAAGACTTTCTTCTAGACCGTATACGTTTTACCAAATGCGAGACATTTCTTTCATCTACTTCGTAGAAAGTTGATAATTTTCTTCAGAGCCTAAGTAAACACATTATAGTACTTTTTCCAGAGACATATTCTTACATCTTATGGAGATGATTCAATAGTACATATAAAAATTAGACTAAATGTATTGATAAAGTACTCGTCACAAGTAGATTGAATATCCTGCGACTGTGCGACTCTGTTTGATGCATCATCTCGACAGGGAGTGAATCTTTAATATTGTGACATATCTACAGAAGTACCAGTGTTCCAATCTTCTAGTGCTGTGTTCTATGGACAACCAGCATACGCTGATAAATTATTAATGCCGATAAAACTGGTAATGAAGCAAATAATCACCAATTATATCGGATAAAAATTTGCGATGGAACAATTTGTTAAAACATCCTTGATTCGAGCTATCCACTTCCCCTGACTTTGAATAGATACAAAATAACGTATAGGATACTATTGACATTGCTAACAATTTCTCAAATTCTTGACGCTAGATTGGAAATTTATTTTGTGACGGAGATGAGGGGATTTCATAAAGATCATGTTCAATATCTATTTTCGTAAGTTTGGTATTAAATGTCTGACACTTTTTATGTATTTTCACCTCAGCAAAGACTTGTACAGTACTCTCCATTGGTTTTATCATATAGTGTACACTTTTCTTAACACATTATCTAAGTGCAAGGAATGTGAATGCTGAACAAATTTTGAAGTTGGGCATAAAAACATGTATGAAGGTTCAATAGGCTTCCGGTGCTGGAATTAAGTAAAAATTTAAATGTCGTTGCAAACAGTTTGTGTACAGTGTCTCCGTACAAAAAATACATATGTGTTTACACGGATGAAACCTTTGGGAAATAGCATGAATACAGCCTACAATTTACTCTTCATGTCATTACACTCCACTGCATCAGCCATTACACCAGAATCTCTACTTCCTAGCGAGCGAGCATAGGATGCCGTGATACCACATGACTTTACTATTTATACCCTACAATCAAGTAACTTTACAAAAGAAAAATTCGAACACACTACATGTAACCATGCCGCACATAATTTGATTTTTAAATTTTTTAATCATTGTTAGTTGGGCAAGGCTTAGATAAAGTCTAGCTACACTTCCAATTTTGTTATCGCCTAAAAATATATCGAGTAGTCTCCAAAGTCTTTGTCAGGAAAACAGCGTTTTCGAAGATCGAATTAAATGTGGAAATTATTCTGTGTCTTGGGAAAGTTATAACTTGTTTTTAACTTGCTAGCATGCTGTTCTATGTTTAGTAAATGATGACAGTGAAAGTTACAGATAGAGCAATTATAAATTCAGATTCATTAAATTTTAAGAGTTAAAGTCAAAAAAGAACAAACAAGATGTGTTTGTGAAACACTGATGCCCCCGTATGGCAACTTACAGCAAAGGTTAAACTTTCTCAAATGAATCAAATATATCGGTACCAAAAGTAAATTCTAGTCTCGAGGAATATACTTGTGAAATATGACGCCCTAGCAGCAACCATTGAATAGATATGGAAAAAGTTAAGTTTTGCAAAAGTAAGTCAAACATCAAGGTCAAGGTCAAATGGTCAAAATTAATGAGGCCCAAGGAAAGGCCTTCTCACAAGAAATACACATGTGAAATATGAAAGCCGTAGCACCAATCATTCGAAAGTTATGGCCAAGGTTTAAGTTTTTCAAAAGAAGGTCAAACTCCAAGGTCAAGGTCAATGGATTACAAAGGAAGGTCTTGTCACAAGAAATAGACATATTAGATAGAAAGGTCAAAGGAAAAAGTCAAATATGATGGTACCCCAAAAAAGATCTTTTCACAAGGAATACACATGTCATGTGAAATATGAAAGCCATAGCTGCAACCAATCAAAAGTTATGGACAATGTTAACGTTTTTTCAGACAAACAGACGAACGGACAGGGCAAAAACTATATACCCCCGAATCTTCGATACGGGGGGCATATAAAGCTCTTTGTAATTTATATGATTACAAAGGCTAATTTAGTGAAGCTTGTGGAGCCCACCCTCGTGGAAGATTGGGTGTGTATTTCGCACAGGAATTTAAGGATAAATTGAATTTGATATTTGAGAAGAAGCAAAAGAGAAATATTTTAGGATTTTAGGAATCATATGAACTCCTCAACACCTTCTGTAACGTCGAAGCAATACACAAATTAAAAAAAAAACAGTTATCAGCGAGGATCCATCTACCAATACAAATAAAAAAAGTATGAGCGAGACTCAATCACGACATTGTAATTCTAAGATAATATTTTCTGTTGAATCACTGTCTAGGATAGTATGTGAGTGAGGGACCTCGCTTGGCTTATTTCTGTGTCGCCATTTTTATTTACATAATTATGTGTAAAAGTATTTTGTACAAAAATTGTGTACAATTGTTATTTTCGATATAAAGATAAAAAAAACCCAGTTTTTTGACGTCGTAGAGACTGCAGAAGAAGGTTGTCTTTTCCATCAGTCAGAGTAATATCATATGTAGATAACAACATTTGATATTCACTGATTTACAAAAATAAGGGACATTAACTGTCTTTTTTTTATTATTATTATTATTTTTACAAAATAGAAACTATGAAAATTGCTACATCCTATATACTTCCTGTAAAAGCACAGTGTGTATTGATTTCCTACACGTTTAAATTAAAAGCATATGCGCACACACACATCCTCACACACGCACACACCCACCTTCACATACACACACACACACTGATAAATATATATATATATATATATATATATATATATATATATATATATATATATATATATATATATATATATATATATATATATATATATATATATAATTTAAATACTTAGATATTTCATAGAAATGCAGTAATATTTTTTTATTGCATTTGGTGTTTTATGTAAAATACATGTGAATATATATGCATGCAATGTACATGCTACAGCTCATCCAAAGTTAAATTAGATTGATGAGTTTTTTTTTAATTCCTGAATAGTGCTTTTTTAAGGATTCTCTCAAAAGAAAAAAAAGGGTTCTCAACAGATTCTAGAATGCATTAAATTTTCTTAATTTTTTTTATATATCCTTTAAAGAATATGTTAAGTTGATTACTATCAGTTAAATTGTACACAAGTTGTACATGTATCAAATTATATTATTATGAGTTAAGGAGGAGGAGAATACCACTTTGGTTGATAATAAATGGGAAAATGACTATAGAAAAGTATCCACCTCGTCGAAAAGTCTGCTCTAGAGTAGAATTTCCGGGGGAGGGGGGGGGGGATCCTTCTACGGGGGGTTTCTTACTTTATAACTGCGGTATTTCTTTACTTTAGAAGCAGTTATTTATAGCCTAACAATTCATATGAAAAACGCCAGTCATTCGTCCTAAGAATCGACTGTGTTTGCAAACAAGGTCTTGCACCACAGAATTTGCGAAATTTCGACCCAAACGAGATTGTTGATATCTTTGCATCATCAATTTATTTGTAAATACCCTGTCTCTACAACTGACATGAATTCCTGAAAATTGGTTTTGATATTAAATACAGCATTATTATATGCATGTTGTGCTAAATTTTAAAAAGAGTGTTAACCTTTATGTAGTTGCTGCTTAACTCGGAAGCTTTCATCACACCCAGCAGTGGGAACACGAGTACCGGAAGTAAAGCTGTCGCCGCCAGCGGAAGTGCTTCTGTTACCCAGTAAATAGCCATAAGCAGAAGTCCGTAGGCACATTTTCCTTCCTAGTAAGAATAAAATTTATGGGTTTATGGTGCAATAAATATTACATTGGATTTATCTACAATGGTAAATACATAAAGATAGCAAACAACTTAAAGTCTGTAAAAAAACTTTCCGATACACTTTATGAGGTTATTCAAACAGTGTTGTCTGTCATTCTGCTTAAATCTGTCAAAATATTCCGGATAAAGTAAAACAGAATTGGCAGTTACTTTAACTTTAAATTCTTCTCTTGATGAACATATATCTGTCAAGAAAAAATAAAACCACTAAGACATCATTTTCCGCAAATCTTGTGTATGTACTTGCATGGATTGTTTTTTTTTCCTTTTTTCATTTCCTGGATAAAACATTAGGATTTTAAAAGTTTTATTTGAAAAAAAAAATATATAAAATTACAAGGTGAAAGTAATTTCTTTTTCTTAATCAAAAATAATATTGGAAATAAGCAATGAAAAGAGTTGATTATTTCTCATAAATTCTAATATAATCATTTTTTCAGTGGTACCATGCCAACTTTTTTTTTAGATAAATGGAAGCAATATAAATGTATTAATTCGGGTTTTACAACAATGAAATATGGAGATAACGAACAGTATTCAAGCTCAAAGTCCATTAAAACAATACAAATCGGGAGCAGAGCAAACATAGACCTCCAAAAACATCAGAGGTTTGATCAGGTGCCATGGAGGAGTGAGCATCCCCTGCCGACCGGTCACACCCGCCGTGTGCTCCTTGTCATGATCGGGAAATAACAATCTAATCAGGCTTAAAGGGGTCTCAAACCTTATACAGAATAATAATTCACATGTAGTAAAGTAGTAGGTAGGTAAGTTGGTAAGTTGGTAGGATACATATCGATAGCAATGAAACTTCTTTTATCTGGATATTACAATTTTCGAGTGTGTTCAGCATACATCCTTGCACTTTCACGGCTAAAATTTATCCTCAACATTCCAGAAAAGGCAAAAATATGTGCTGTTTAAATAAAAAAATATTAATACTTTAACCAAGAAAAGTCAAAATAGAAATGTAAGAAAGTAAAGTAACATACCAGTGCTATCTTTTACAGCTCAGTGATATGTGCAGTGTTATAGAAATCGGGCACACACCCGGTAAAACAATAATAGAGCTAATATCCACACAAGTTTACAATCAAATGTTTTTGTTGAAAGGTTATAAAAATGCTGTTTACATTGAATATTAAAAAAGAATATGTAATTTTAATTAATTTAATTAAAGTTATTTTTTAATAACAAGTTATTTTTTAATAACAAGAGAATCCAAAATTGTAAACAAATTGTCAATGCAAGTGTGTTTATGCCCCTTTAAGAAATACTTGAATTTTATTACAAAAAAAATTTGCATAAGGTTAATAATGTTGCTGTTGGTCTTGGGTCAGAACTGCTGGTGCACCGAACCACTGATAAACGTTTTCTGTCATATTCCGCGTTTCTTTCTTATATTAGCTGTCATTTCATTTCATTGCAGTTTTTGTTTTGTGTTTTTAAGTAATTGCCATTTCCCATATCTTCCGTATTTATTCAAACAAATGTCAAATGCCAATTCAACTTGTTTATATTCTCTTTTAATTTATATACATTTTTGGGAGGTAATAATTATTTTTCTACAATAAACAAATCTAAGTATCATTTCACTCTTTTACACACCGTTTACTTTTATTTCTACACATTTTCTGTTTTCAATTTTCATTTTAATGCAGGTTAAATACTTAATTATTTAGGTACATTTTTGCACCATGCACGTTAAGAATTTTCTTGCATATTTATCTACATAACGAAGTGATGACAGTTGACAATGCTAAATCATCTTGTTTGTGAGAGAAACAGTGACGATATCCTCACTGTATCTGTTTACTTAAGTAAACTAGTCGTATACAGATAGTTTTATTTCAAGAATTTGCTACAATTTACTGACACTTACCGAAGTATTCCATGTAATCGGTACCACAATTAGAATTAATGGCGTAATTAACACAATTAAGGTTTTATACACCGCCAGAAGATCTCGCAAACCTTTTCTGATGAATGACATTGCGTTCGTTAAGAGACAAGGCAGGACGACTTCTATCCCTAACAGGTTGATGTGCACACTTAATCATTTTATGGCTCTCTCGTTAAATTTACCTACACTTTATAACGGTCACACCGTGAATATTTACGCTGCACTCTGCCTGTTTTAATGTTAAATGTTTGAAGAAAACTTTATCGTAAGAGGAATTGCCTAATGAATATTGAACTTTGACCACGTGTTACGAAAAGATAGAACAAAGAAAAATCAAATAAAATGTTATAAACAGGAAATTCAATATTTTCCACTTGAATTTGAATTTATTTCACTGGTGAGACAGGATTTTTTGTGTTTCCATTTCGTAAAAAAAAAAAAATCAAAACTTTTGCCTACCGATTCTGAAGTCATTGCGTTTGATAGTTGGCCAAAAACGTCTATAATCAGTAAAATATCGAAATATGAAACAAATGATAAAAAAGATTAAAACTAGAATGTATGCTGTTGCGAGCAATAGATCGACATACACTATGATCCATACATAATGATCATGTGACGGCAGATTCTCTACCTTCCGGAAGAAAAAAAACTCGAACTGTAGACGTTATTTAATATTTAACTATGAAAAAGTTTGTCCAACCGTTTCCGTGGCAATGGATTTTTTTTAAATTTAAATGGATTTGTGAAGTTTCATAAAGATTGTACAAGCCAACCGTGAGAACATTTTTTTTTCATGTAACAGAGAGCGGGTGTTTGAGAGAGAGAGGAGAGAGAGAGAGATTGCTGGTCTTTTTATGAATCCATATTAATTACAAAAAAATAGAAAATTTGAAGTTAAACCAGTTACGAGTTAGGTGCAATGTTATAATGCAGTCGCACGAACATAATCGATTGGTGGATGGTCACACGATACGATTATATTCGATTCACAAACGATTTTGACGAGAAATGAACATGTCTTTCTTCAGTTTTGAAATAGTGTATGTTAAATATATCTAGATATAATCTCATTCAATCGATAGATAGATACGTTTTGTTTTTCATGTAACTGTACATAAGTTGATATTCATATTAAAAAATGCAAAGTCCTGACCTCATTTAAAGCGTCTGTATTTTTTTCTTTATTATTGAAATTTCTACCACAAAGGCTGAAAATTATCTTTTTTGACACATAAATGAAAAAAATAGATTTATGTCCTTTTTCATATCAGAAATATTGTGAGTTTGAACTTAACACTGCCTATGAGGATTAAGAGAAAATTACATGTTAGGGGAGATGATCTTTACTAAATTGAGAACGACACCTTCACAAAAATTTAACAGCTGCAAAACAGAAAAACAGCAAAGTTACATAATATCTAGACTTCAAATGGAGTGACAGACTCTCGAAAAAGAATACATGTACTTAACTGTACTATTGCTATTTAATGGTGCTAACAGGTTGGCAGATATAACTACAAACGTTAATGGCGAAATTTGTAAAATGAAATGTTAAGACACCGAACAGTATTGAAACTCAAAAGGCCGATTAAAAATACAGATTAAGAGCAGAGCAAAAGTGGAACTTTGAAAACATCAGATGTACTATCAGATGCCATGAAAGGGTAAAAATACCCTGCCGACCGGTCACAATCGTCGGGAGCCCTTTTACTTGATAAATAAAAAAAAAAGTAATTAGTACAAAATTCAGAAAAGAAAAATGACTTAAGAATTATTTTTTTAATTTAGTTTATCACTCAAAGATAAACAAATTTATGCTGAAAAACTTTGCCCATGGTAATGCTTCTCATTCCTTGTACAATTTGGGAAATATTTAGTCAACCAATCAAGTTTATTCTTTATGTAACCAAAAACCTTTTATGTGCATACGCCGACTATTCAACTCCCTTTCTCTGCTTTTACTTGATTAACTCATGAGAAAAGTCCTGGAATAAATACTCAAGGAGCTAAAACTTCTTTAGCTCGAGTGACATCAATCATTCTCAAGCTAGTGACAAAAATGATGTTTGCTTCATTATAATATTCAATTTTCTATCAATCTGATTTAAATTAAATGGGAATTGATAATTGTTTACCAGTGTATTAACATTCTCGTCGGCGTCCATTTGTCAGTTCTTTAAATAGCGTATAATTTATAAATTATTTTATTGCAAATAAATTTGACATTTAAACAATCAGCATATAACCAGCTTTTGGTATAAAACAAACCATACAGTTTACCTTCACTTAAATAAAAAAAAAGTGTAAGGTTTCAAAATAGATATTTTTTTAATTTCCTTTTCAGACCCCATGTGTTCAATTTCCAAAATTGTAAAACTTGTGGTGCTTTGATATAATAGCACCTATTTGATACTAAGACTAGGGGAAACTCGGCTTGTATAAAACAAGGTTTACTATGGGCCTTTTTGGCCCTCTGAATTTCTGAAAATTCATAACTTGAACTGCTCAATTTGAGTTGAAAATACATTGAATTTCACTTGGTCCCTTGGTGACTGCATATCTATTAAAATGACGTAATTTTCTTACTAGTCCATGTATTATGATGTAAAGAACTGTGTCATTATCCTCAAAACCTGAATTTTTTTTAAATGGCCAAAATTTTAAGCTGCTTTTCAATATTTTGCATAGAGCACAGCCTCTGATCCAAAATACTCAATTATATGATAAAAGAACTTTTTCAGAAGAATATAATCCATGTTTTATCTTATTTATTTATATTTTTTTGGATCGAAGGGTAGGCTCATATTTTAATTCTCTGCTCGAATATACCCATTTTCTTCAGAATTCAAGAGTATTGCAATTCACACAGCCTGTTTTTCAATAACTGGACTCTCAGAGGAAACTTTTTAATGGAAATGAAAGCACTGAGTCTCTACGTCATATTGATGTTTGAAATGGGACATTGAGACTTGGTCAGTGAATTGGTACAGAGGCAGGACAATTTATTGGATAATGTGAACCTAGCTCTTTTCAACATTGTCTAGTATGTATTCTCTGCCGACTGTTTTATATTGGGGAAGCAAAGGGTTCACTAAATAAGAAAAATGTCGGGGCATAGGTGTGCAATAAATAATAGGGACCATCATCACCTGTATAAATATTTCAGTTCGTCTGACCACTCTATATTTTCAATGAGGCTTAAAATTTTCGTGAAAATAAATCATGCAACTAAAAGTTCCACTTTAAGAACTCCATTCCGTAGACAAGGAGAACAATTTGGGATCAGAAAACTAGGCAATGCATTTCCGTATGGTTGCAACGACCACATAAGTTATGTAGACAATCTTTAAAGCCCAGAATATCCAAGTGTGTATGTAATGAGACTTTTAACAATACACGTAGACATAGGCAGAGTTATGAACATCGATCACACAATAGACAAATATACATGATGTCTCTTTTGATCAACTTTTGCCTTACGTCAATAAACAATTAGGTCTGAATCACATTCGCATTAAACTTTACTCGGTTTCAATGAAATTTTTGAATGGGTTACTTAAAGAGGGTCAATCAGTTCTATACTTAGCCTGGTTCCCTGTCCCTGTTTTGCTTCGTACACTCCGCGTCACTTGGCAAGGATGAGCCAGGTTATTCTATACTTAGATTCTTCAACTGCAGAAAGCAAGCTAGTGTTTGTGTTGACCAACACAGGCTCCTACAGCCAGAATGTGTGTCTGATTCAACCCGTCATTTCCTTATACATGTTCCGAGTACGATCAATTTTAAAACTGAGGCAGGCTACTGGCAAATAAGTTGATGTTACAGGGATTTCAACAAAGTCAGCATTTCGTAAATTCTATAGGCGTTATAATGACCTTTTAATCATATATAACCTATGATTGTGTCGTAATTTGACTAACATATTTCATACCAATTGTTAGGCCTTTGTCTTTATACTAAATGATGCTATAGATTAATCCGTCCACCCGATCAATACATAGAGCTCGTGGTGGGTGTGTCCGGTCATCAGGTTATGCTTACTACTCCTAGGCACCTGACCCTACCTCTGGAATTTCCAGGTGTCCGTGTTTTATGCCCTGGTCAAAGATTTGTTTCGTTTTTAGGTTTTTTAAGATCTATCACTTTCTTTATCTTCACCTATTTCATTAAAAATAATATTGTAAAGTATGTAACTTGATAATTGTATTAAATAAGTCCTAAATTTCAAAATCATTCCCACTGAAGGTAATCTTATGCATGTTAATTATTTGTATATCATTCTACATATGACAAATTGTTATGAAAGTTTCAGTAATATTTACATACAGTGTATCCACATTAGCAGTTATTCAAAGCTTGGTTTATCAGGGATATTAAAATAAGTTGATCTGATTATCCATTCAATGCGAATGGGCTTAAAAGTTACTAATTTGACATACATTTCTAAGAAAAATGGATTATTCTTCAGAAAATATTAATCACGCACGTCAGCATTCTGAGAGACTTTTAGTCTAAAAAGTGTACATTCCCCATTTGACTGGAGTGTGCCCAAACCGTGGTAGACTGTTTATTATTAGTAAAAATATATTTTAAGAGATGTTTACTATTTATATTTCTGCCTACTCAAGAGATATATAATAACATTTCAGACACGATTGTAAGAAAATGTGTTAATTCGTTTAGTATGCTGTATTAAGTAGGTTCTCAGTTAAGTTCACGATTTGTTTCATCACGTGTGTGTCTTCGCAGGTTTCGAGAAACGTGTCTAAAACTACAAATCTAATAACACACCCCACCTATACATTCAATTAATATCTCTTAGACACTGATATGATTTTTAGACACTGTCGATTTTCTTGTAAATTAACAAATATATGCATCTTTTTAACATCGTATTCTTCACACTGAATTTAGTTAAAATAATGTCTTAAAAAGTATTGTTAACTGTAATTATTGTAATACCTTCCTAGAAACTTTTGGTTTTATGACATAATTAAAGTTATACCTTCGTAGAAACTTTTGGATTTATGTCATAATTAAAATTTTAACACTTTCCTAGGAACTTTTGGGTTTATTGTCATGTCCTGGTATGATATGACATTATATGACTAAGCGATTATAACTCAGTTAATGATAGAGATAGGGATCTGTTTAATGAGAAAGATAGGAATTTCTTAATTAGTACCACCCTCTTTACAAGCATATCATTGATTATTGTTTCTATTCTATCTGATGGAATAGAATAATTGCTACAACAATTAATTATTCAGAACATAGCTGAAAGTACAAATCTTTAAAATGCTATTTAAATTTACATGAAACACAACTTATAGTTATCTATACTGAAAGGCGCTAAATTCATAATAAAGAACGAAATTAACAATTAATAAGAGAAAATTAGAGAATGTAAATATAAGCAGTAAAGTCTTATTTTTGGATGTCGTCTGTCCTTTAACAGCACCTGTCCATGCCGACAAATTATCATAAGAATTCAATGCTTTAGTAATCACTCATAGGGGGACAGTCCTACCAGTCTCTTTAACTTAAACCCTTTAAGCTTAAACACCATCCTTAGTGTTTTATATGTCGTAATCGGGCAATTAATAATAGGATACATAATTTTCGTTAACAGCAATGAAGGAGGTTTTGGTGTTACCTATTCGTTTCGCACAACCGTCACGGAAGTTCAGTTGGTATAGGTCTCGCTCCGTGATCGGAAGGTTGTGGGTTCAAATACCGACTGACCTAAGTCGATCAGGTAGCAAGTTCTAGGTTCCTTCACCAAGCGCTCGGCCAGTAAATGATGACGTCTCTATGCGAGTGTAAAATTCTCGAAGGAGACGTAAATCAGCAGTCAATCAATCAATCATTTCGCTTCATCTGATTGGTCGACAGATTATAGTTTAAATTATTGACCAATCAGATACCCGAAACAGATTGGCGTACACTAGACGTTTCAATTTTTAAAATTTTATTTATCCGAATAATAGAATCGTCCGATTACAGCATATAAAACACTACGGATGGGGCTTAAGTAAAAGACACTAGTACGGGTACGTCTCCATGGCAGATTGGTTGAAAAAATTTAATAGGTAACACTTTTGTTACTTTGGAAATCAGCCTCCAAGCGGGAATCCCCCTTTTGTTTATAAATTTTGTTTCTTTCCTTGTGTGTGTTTTCTTTTTAATGTTGTAAATGCCAAATCTCAACCCTTAATAAAATTACAAACAGATTGCACAGATTGACATAAACGTGGAATTGACGGAAAAATCACATATTTTCGAGAAAATAGAGACTCGTTAATTACGATATGTATTTTATCCAGTAACCACGCTTCAAGTGCCTGCGTCACAACATGGCTTCATTCGCACAAAATCGGGTGTGTCCATCATATTTTCCATCTTGAATCTCACAAAAGATTTTTTAAATGTAAGTAAAATTTCAATCTTGATAAAGAATAATGATGTCCAACAAGAAAAGTATTCTTAAAGTACATACACTTTGTTTTATGCACTTGTTATACTCTAAACAGTTCAGCGGAAAATGGAAACATTTAATACAGGATGATTCTTCAACTTAACCAATAAATCTGTTCCTATGCTCCGAGAAACGAAATTATTTGTAATATTTAAAAAAAATCTGAAGACATATATTCAAAATTTTTTTCTTTTGTGATAAGCAAAATTAGACTGTACACAGAAGTATAATTTAAATATTAATTGCTAAACCACCTTGTCTGGCCTCTACATTTCCTGCCTGTCCCTTATAGGTTCTAATTTCTCCTCTGTTATTAACATATTTAAAATTCATTCACGAATCTATTTATTATATTTATTACGATGTCATTACTGAACGATATACAATACCTTGCGTTCATCATTTGCATATTATAAACAACCTTCTAACGCAAAATAAAGTTGTTAACAAGTAATTATTACCAATGCTATCAGAACAGAATTATCTTGCCCCTTATGTCATTAAAAACGTTAACGTAATATTGTTACTACAACAACGGTCATTGTCAAACATGTGTGTCGGTGATGGTAATATCTTTTGGGTAATGATATTTTGATATTTTCTTTACATGTATATTTGATTTCAATGATTTTACCAATAAAGATGTTTAAGTACAATTGATAAATTTGGTACCTTTATGTTAATACTTACTGCAGCCACGGATTGCAATATGCAAGACACGAAAGAGAAGAAAAAGCGAATAGAAACAACAAATATATAAATTTTGAAGAAAAAAAATAGGGTGTTTTACTTATCAAACCCGACGCAAAACCGTTTTTGACGCAAGTAATTGTCAAATACCAGTCATTATGCTACATAGTACAGCGGAATGATCCAGGATCTGGAAGGAGAAAAAGTAAAATATTCCGGAAAATATTATAGGAAGTGCCTAGAAAGAAAAAAAAGAATGGTATGTCAAGTGAAAGGAAAATACAAAAGTATTCATGAACTTTCTGCAAGAGAACATTGAAAACATTAGAAAAAACGGAGATAAAATCAGAGAAATAATTTTGTTTGTTGTTTTGAGAATTTTTCACTCATATGGAGACGCCACCACTTGTCGGCACTCAGGGCAATTGAGCAGCGAGGGATCTTTTTCGTGTCAGCACCTACTGCGACACGGGACCTCGGTTTATACGGTCTCATCCGAAGGGGCGGTCTCCACGTCCCACAGTGGGATTCGATCCCGCGACGTAAAGATCAACTGCTCACTACGCGACTCTAGAGCGGACGCTCTCACCACTGCACCACCCGGGCGACCAAAGAAACAAACGAAAAAAGAATAATGCCTTTTAGACGCTTAGAATCTTAAAATCACCATCATCAGTTTCTAAATGAGATTAAGTCAAATGGTCTAGTTACAAAAAAGGTCCAGTCTTGTATTATACCATATTTCACACCCTGTATTTCTTACAAATATACATCGATAATTGCTTCCAAACATTATTATTATTTAAAAAAATTCTTTTCAGTGCCTAGAAATCGAACATTTGAAACGTAATTCTCCAACATGTTCAAATTCTTCAGCCTACAACTATAGTCCTGCTAGACACGTCATTACTGGCGACGTAAATATAGTAAATAATGAAGACCTTAAATCACTTATTATAAGAGGGCCAAAGTTTAGGGAACCCCGATCTTTCAACTGGCGTTATAATTCTAATAAATATTATGAATTCAGTAGAAGATATAGATTACACCAGACGAAAGACCAAATAGAAAAATGAAGACTTTGACACTTTGTCAAAATGGATTAAAATTATCAGATGGATGTGAAATCGCGCTATAAGCGATTGAAGGGCATTATGAAAAACCGTCTATCCTTCTGTCTTCGACAATGCAGAAGTGAAACAAGAATTATATAGATTACACGATCAGTATATACTGGTCCACGCTGAGCAAGCAGGTAACAACATTGTCTTTGTTTGTAAGGCTCATTATTTGAAGTGTATTTCAGAGGAACTAGGATTTAATTCTGAAAGTGAAAAATCCAACTTATACCCATCCACCCTTTCTAAGGAAAAAAATCCTCCAAACCATATGTCAGTTTTAAATATTTTTAATATTACCAACAATCAAAATGAATTTGAATTACGAAACCTATACTGGATTCCAAAACTCAATAAAAATCCTTACAAACAAAGATACATAGCAGGTACCAGTATACTAGTATGTTCTACCAAACTTCTTTCTTTACTCCTCACTAAAATATTTACAGCAGTGAAGGAAACTTCAGGAGTATTGTACAACAGTATATTCGAGAAGTGGTGTAAATCAGATGTGGATGCATAAAAACTCGAAGGAACTTTTTAGAAAATTTTACCACTTCTCGATATCAATAGCATCAAAACGTACGACTTTTCAACACTTTATACAACCATTCGCCACGATAAATTAAAGTCCAGGATTTTTGACACCATAGACAGCTACCTTTTCAATAAAAATGGAACTCGTGAATATACTTACCTTGTCATTGGTCATTTGTAAAATTATATTGTTAAAAAACGTTCTGAATGTACACACAAGTACTCTGAAGTAAATATAAAAAGATTCTTGAATTTCTGATTAACAATGTCTATGTTGTTTTGAGAGATCAGGTCTTCCGACGATCTGTTGGAATTCCAATGGGTGCCATGTTGCACCCCGTTATAAGCAGACCTATTTTTGTATTTATATGAAGCAGAATTTATATAAAAATCGTATACATGAGAAGAAAACACTTGATGTGGACTTCAACTCGACATTTAGATATATCGACTACGTATTATCAATTACCAATAGTTATTTCTTTTCATATATCGACTAGATATAATCCAGTGAACTTGAAAAGATACCAAAGAGTCTATCACATCTGTTTCATATATGGATATTTTACCAGAAAAGACGTTAATGGTAACCTAACAACAAAACTTTATAATTAAAGTGATGACTTCATTTTTTTTTCTATCGTCAACTTTCCTTGCTTATGTGGCAATTTACCCTTTTTACCTGCATATGGGGTTGATATCTTCCAGTTGATTCGATACACAAGAGCATGCTCTACGTACCAACAATTTCTAAAACAAGGCAAGCTTTGACATTCAAGTTGATGAAACAAGGACATAAACAGTCTCGTTCAAAGTATTCATGATGCAAGTTCTGTTCGATACAATGATCTTGTCAGCAAATACAATATATTATTATGTCAAATGCTGACTGATGCTCTTAATTGTTGGGTCATTATTTAAACACTGAATTGTCTACGGATTTTTCCATTTGCTAGATCATGACATTGAGCACACAGTAAATGTGACCGGTCGACAGGGGATGCTTACTCCTCCATGGCACCTGATCCCTTCTCTGATGTTTATAGGTCCCTGTTTGTTCTGCTCCCGATTTGTATTGTTTCAATGGACTTTTGGGCTTGATTACTGTTCTTTATCTCCATATTCTGCTGTGACGAGCAAAAATTCGCAGAAAGAAATGTCAAATAATTAGTCAGGGAAAGAACCTCTGCAGAATCATGATCGAGTTCAGCAGGTTACGCGGAACAACTGGATTACACTTCGATAAAAAGGAAAGTACAGCAGAAAGAGCTAGACTTAGTCCAGTCTCCGTAATCGCCAAAGATGGGCAACAGTGGTCTTTAATAGCAGTAATTTAACGATTTCTAAGAGCAGATGTCAGTATGATATTAAACAACTATATAAACAACTCATATTTCATTATTGACGGATTACACAATTAAATACTGTTACATTTATGTAAATTGTATATTTTAGCAATTCACTGTTAGCATAATCTAATGTGTGCATTGTCATACATTTATAAGAAAGTTTTGTTCTGGTTGTCCTGAATGACAAATCAATAATCTATATAGAAACCTCACCTATAAAAAAGCCTCACCTATTTATTTCTTTAGACTTCCAGCATGGCCGCAGGGACCGGGGGCACGGGGGGGGGGGTGCCCCCCAATAATTTTGCCGATATATAGATTACTATTGTAAACTTAGATACTATAGGCTTGTGCGCCATCAATAAAAACGTCTGATGCCTCTTTTTTTTTTTTTTTTTTTTTTTTTTTTTTGCTTGTTAAAGAATTTTTGGTAGTTGATGCCCTTTTCTTTTCTTTTTTTTTTTTTTTTTTTGCTTGTCGGGAAATTTTTGGTAGTGCCCCCTCAACTGAAAATGTATGGCTTTGCCCCCTTAAACTGAAATCGCTTCCTACGGGCCTGTCCAGGGAATGGAGTACTTAAAGTGAGTCTATTTATATAATAGTGTTATTATTTGGATGTACTATGCCGAAATAGTAGTCAGGGTTTGACACATGGTGCACGAGCCGGAGGCGAGTGCACTATGTGTCAAACCCTGACTACTATTTCGGCATAGTACATCCAAATAATAACACTATTATAATTATTATGCTGACTGTTGTTTGTATACGACAATTTAATTAAATTCTCAACCCCAAACCTGTTTGCAAACGTTAAATCTAAATGAAAATTTTCTTGAACATTCTTTAAGCAAGCGTTATATCAAAAAGCGTTTTATTGACTCCGAAGAACCAGTTCATGTTACGTTGCAATTTTGGTTACTGATAAATTCGATTATTTGTTAGAGAATTTTTCTTTAAGATCCTTATCAATAATATCAGTCTTTTAGAAATTATATTCATTTATTTCTTGTTTTGTGACAAATGTATAAAAACTACGTTTATATACTTGAAAATACATTCCGAAAAGTAGCGGTGTTTGTGGCGTAATCGGTAACGCGTTGGACTGACGTTCTCCAGATCGTGAGTTCGATCCCCAGCGTGGGTGCTAATTACATTTTCTCTAGAAAAGACAGCCGTGCACTATTTCGGCATAGTATGCTTACGCTATATAAATCCTTAGAACACTATGCGAAAATAGTTGGGTATTGATTATATAGAGACAAACTGACAGGAAGCATAATAATTCTTGATAGTATTTATTTTCAAAATTTTAACTCACTGAAAGAATAGAATGAAATTTTATAAGATGTTGATGACCCTCCATTGTTTATTTCAAACCTTCTTTGTACAGTGAACCATCATAAATGAGTCCATAGATTTGATTGTTTGTATATTACTTTACGTCCCATTCGAGAATTTATCACTCATAAAGAGAATTCACCTTATACCTGTGAAGGGCTCCACATTTAGACTCAGGGCCATGAAGCAGTGAGGAATCGTTATCGTACAAATGCCTGCCGAGACACGGGGCTATCCAAAAGACCCGCCACTTTCACTTCAAAGTGCCGAGCGCTTGGCGAGGGAACAATTGCTATCTATTTTTTATCTACTTAGTCAATTCGGCTTCGGTTTGAACCAAAGCCCTTCCGATCACAGAGCGTGCGTTCCACCGAGTGAACTACCGGGGTCTAAACAACGTTTGACGATTTTCAAGTCAAAATAACTCAAATTTTAGTATGAAAATTTCGTCCAGTGAGGTTGGTATTTTGATACACATTTTCTATAAGGCCTGGATTCGGAAGCCTATCATTTATCAGTACACGCCACAGGCCAGGTTTAGATCTCTCAACATTTGATTGTTCAAATGTTTACCTCTCATCTTCTATTTGCATAGTCCCAAAATCATGTTTGACTTGTTTTCGAATGTTGTTAGCAAGTCAAATTTTAACTTGTTTAAAACAACGAAAGGTCAATACTGGATCAGAAAACTATGTTTACAACAAACCATGTTGGTAATGTGTGAAATTTTCCATCCCACTAAGTGCAAATGTGAATGTGATGGGATTGTTCAACAATGAACCGAGATGTCAGCATACATTGTAGTTACATAAATCATACAAAAAACCATACACGATGTCAGATTTGATTTGTTTTTACCTTACATAACTTATTATTGAATTAAAAATTTTCATATAAAAGAAAATGTCAACCGCGGCTGCTCCTCTGTTGGCATTGGTTTAGAGCGATTAAAATGGTCAATGTTTTTCTTTTCCACATACAGTTTTTTAATATAATGCTGAATTTTTATGCAAATACATTAAACGGTTAACGTACGTGCAAAGATCATGCACATCAATTTTTTTTTTTTTTTTTTTTTTGGAATACCGCCTCTCGTCAAGCAATGTTGGCTGTTGCTACTACTATCATGCTGGTTCCATCAGATTAAACTACATGTAATTTACATGAAAATTTAATTCAATATGATAATTAATAATGAGGTCAACATCACATTCATTATGTTATTGACAAACAAGTTGATGAAAAAGAATATCAGCAATCTCGTTTAAAGTCATCATTTCGTAGGTTCTATGGTCGATACATTGACCTTGTCAGCAAATACAATCTATCATTAAGTCAAATGCTGACTGACTTTTTTCATACTAATTGTTAGGCCATTATTTACACACTGAATTTGTCGACGGATTTTCCAGTTATTTCCCGGTCATGACAAGGAGCGGGTGTGACCGGTGGGCAGGGGATGCTCACTCCTTCATGACATCTGATCCCACCTCTGATGTCTTAGAGGTCCGTGTTTGCTCTGCTCCTATTTTGTAATGTTTAATGGACTTCTGAGCTCGAATACTGTTCGTTATCTCCACATATTTCATACAAACCTTTACTATGTTTCATTGAAACTTTCAAATGAAATATTTGAATGCGTTAAAGCAATATCAATACTTGGATTCTTCAACACCAGAATGCAATGTTTGTGATTATGGACTTTGCCAAGTACTGGCTTTTTAATCCAGTCCGTGTACAAGAAGAAAATAATTTAAATCAACATGTAAACATAAGTAACATTTTTGTCCCCGGTTTCACTGAAAGTGGAGGATATTTGGGTCTGTCTGTTTGTCTGTTTGTATTTCTGTCTGTCTGTAACACTTTCGTTTCCGCGCAATATCTCAAGAAGCCTTTGAGCTTTTGCAATGCATATTAACTTAACAACTGCCTATGGCTTAAAGAAGACCCCTATTGATTTTGAGGTCCAAAGGTCAAAGTCATAAATTTAAAATTTCTGAGGTTTTTTTTTAAACACTTTCGTTTACGGGCGATATCTCGAGAAGCCTGTGAGCTTCCAACCCAGAACAAAGCAACCAAAAAAAAAAAAAAAAAAAAAAAATCAAAAACAAAAACCAAACAAACAAAACACTTAAACTCCCTTTTCACAACTAGGAAAAGTCTATTTTTTAAGAGAGGTCCATGTTTTCGGGGGGGGGGGGGGTCCCAAAGTCATTTTTTATTTGTTTCAGTATATACATTTAATTACTTTGCAAATCAAGGGGGTTCCGGACACACACCCTCCCTTGATCCGCACATGCTGAAGGAGTAATGAAATTAATGCTCAAACATTGATTTTGAATAGTTTTTATCTAGTGTTTGTTTTGCAATTCATGAATACAAAATGGAATGTAAAATTGATGAGGAGCTTATATATGAAGAAAAGTTAATAGTAGATTGCAAAATGATGGTCTTACATTTATAAGCAAATGTAGAAGAAATGATAGTCTGTATTCTGACCATGGAAACTTTTCGTGATTTATATATACAACATACGTAATGATATTTGTTTAAATAAAAGAGAAAAACGTAATTGATCAATTTTTGTTAATTAAAGAAGAAAGTTAGTTTTTATTCTATTTTATTTTATGTTAGTTAATAAAAGAAGGGTTAATGTAGTGCTAGGGGGTCCATGGAAGAGCTCGATCTAACTTAAGAAATATTTTAGCTGTTAAAGCAATTCAAAACGTCTGGACAGACAAAAACGTGGTGTCAGTATGATCTTTAAAATAATTACATTCTAAATTCATATACCCATTACTTTTGTATTACTGTGATATGTTTTTTTTCTCGGATCTGATAATCCTTTGATGACGTTTGCGATTTACTGGAAAATAATGGCGCGACATTTCTTTGATTTTGGTACTTACCGTAATAGAATATTTTACTTAATATATCAATGAAAAGATGAAGAAAACGAAGAGTGGTCGATCTCTAAAAAAATCTACAAACAATAAATCTGTGAGCATTGCATAAATCATGGACCCCCGAAAATTCAAGAGATGGGATCAGGTGATTAGGAGGAGTAAACATCCCCTGTTGACCGGTCACACCCGCCATGAGCCCTATGTATTGATAAGGTACATAGAACTTAACTTAGTTAAATTAAGCATAAAAACAAAGGTCTAACAATTTTTATCAAACACGTCAGTTAAAATACGACCCAATGATAGATTAAATTTGATAACAAAGTCATTCTATCAACCATAGAATTTACGAAACGCTGTGAGGTTACTGATTCCTAAATAACATAAACCATCTGTCAGTAACCTTCCTCAGTTCAAAAATTAATCATACTCAAAAAATGCTCTTTGGTATCGAATAAGTTGGGAGACGAAACCATATGCAGGTGAAAACGCAATATTACAACATAAATAAAGAAAGTTGACGATGGAAAAGCTAAAATCATTTTGTTTGTCATGCAGTTTAGTTGTCAGTCCGTCCTTATAGTCTATAGTCAGTAAAACATCCAAATATGAAACAGATGTGGCAGACTCTGTGTCTTTTATTTCAATTTACTGTGATATATCGAGTCGACATATGAATGAAAGTATCTATTGTAATTGATTGAAATTCGTCGATGTATCTGAATATCAGAATAAATTCTGCATTATAGGAATATAAAACAGCTTATAAAAGAGCAGAATTAGTTCCCATCGGAATTCAGATAGTTTATTGAAAGATCTGGTCTCCGAAGACTACATAGATGTTGTAAATGAGGAACGACAGCATCCTTTTGATATCAACTTCTATGTTCTATGTGTGTAGAATCCGTGTGATTTTTGACAGATTTATTTTGTTGATGACCAGTCACAAGATAAAAAAATTTCCGAGTTTCATTTTCATTCAAAGAGTAGTTCTCTGTGATATCATAAAGTATAGTTTTCAATTTATCGTGAGGAATTGTTGCATAAAGTGTAGAAAGTTGTACATTTTGATGTTATTGACTTTAGAAAAATTTGGGAATTTTAAATTTTCTTAAAGTTCTTTTCTAAGGAGTAAGTATAGTTGGCTTGATATAGCATTTGCTGGACCCGGCAATGAATCTCTTATTGTAAGAATTTTTATGAAGTTCAGGGATCCAGTATAAGTAGGGTAGTTAGAATTCACCTTGGTTTACTGGTATGGTAGAATTATTGAACACTGAAATTGATTTTGAAGAATTTAATCCTTAGAAAACTTAATGAACTGTTAGTATAAGTTGCATTTCCAGATGTAGAATTAAAACTAGGTTCTTCTGAATTACAGGTATAATAATGAGTCTTCCAAACAAATACAATATTGCTACAATTCTTATCATATTATATAGTTCACACAGTATACACTTAAGGTGGGCAATGGAAATATCGGCTATTTTTTGAAATAATAAAACATTCTTTACAAGGATGGGCGATTCTTTTTAGTACTGTACTATTATCGGACAAGTATAATATGGATAAAACTACACGTTGAAGACAATTAGATTTTCTATTTAGACTTGTCACGTGATGTGGAAGTCACGTGATTTTAGCAAAAATACTTGCAGTAATGGGGTCATCTATAAAACAGCATTGCAATGGCATAACCAAGCTAAAAATCTAATTTTAATTTCTAAATATTTTCAACACTCTTTGAGTATGTGGAAAGTGCTGCGAAACTACATGTTTATGCATATTTATCTTATACTGACTTTATGGTGTTTATGTGACCTAAATTAGCATTCTTTAAATGCAAGCTGAAATTAGTATATATAATATACAATATTAATATTTTTGAAGTCAATACGATGATTAAGTTACTTGGGGAGTGTTTACAGAGTCCGAAGGGCTTTGAGGGCAGCTAAATCATCGTACTGACTGAAGAAAAAACCTCAATAATTGTAACAGATTAAAGAGTAAAAATTATAAGTGTAAATTTTACAGCTTAAAGTGTTAAATTAACATATTAAAGAGTAAAATTTACATATTAATTATTAAAATTTACAAATTAATGTGTAAATATTACAATTGAATGTGCAAAATGAAAAAAAGTGTCCAATTGGTACGCTTCTGTAGAAAATGATATTTGAAATTCAAGAAAACTTATCTGTGTGTCGTCTATTTTTTTCCCAGTGAAGTTAACATAACCAAGCAATATTCTGTATAACGTTGAAAAATACCTTGAGGCCATGTATTTGGACTTTGCAGGAAATCTACTTAACTTTCCTGAGTGAAACTTTAACATATAAGTTACCACTGATAGTTCTTCCTTTGGCTGCATGTACATGTTTTACTGGACCTCTTAAATAAAAAAGAAAATTTATAAAACATATTTGGAACCCCTGCTTCTCTATGCAATGATAGGACCAGTGCTTCCTGTTTTTATTCTTGATCTTCCTTTTCGGTCATAAAAAACTTCACCCATGTTACGACATCTATAACTCAAGTTTTTCAAATCTTATTTTTTGTAAAATATACCATTGGGTCATGTAACTTGTGTTTTCTCTTGAGCATTTGTAAGGAAATAAGGCACCCATATGATAGAATTATTGTTACATTTATTTCATTTGTCAGAACTCTGTAAACTGTTGTGACGATGATATGTTTTGTGTCTTAGCAATATCTATCACAGTAATTCTGGCATTTTCAGATAACCAGTTTGCAATATCGATGAAACATTTTATTTGATACGATAAAAGAACACGAAGTTTGATTTCTCAGCTTAAAGCCACATTTTTTTTAAATATATAAATAATTTTGTCACCGGACTATGGCATGTCAAACGTTGCAATATTCGATCTTTTGCATTTGCATTGTATAATTTTCCATTTGCATTGTATAATTGTTATTTGTATTGTATAATTTTCTATTTGTATTGTATAATTTTTCATTTGTATTGTATAATTTTTATTTGTATTCTATAATTTTCTATTTGTATTGTATAATTTTCATTTGTATTGTATAATTTTTCATTTGTATTGTATAATTTTCCATTTGCATTGTATAATTTCTTATTTGTATTGTAAAATTTCTTATTTGTATGCGATAATTTTTCATTTGTATTGTATCCGCGGACTGTTTATTTGTTTCGTTACGAAGGATTTCATTGGTCAAGTTTCAGCCTGTATCGGGTTGAAGATGTTCCGGATGCTCAGAGCAAACTGGGCTCATATGTATTTGCTTGATTGATTGATTGATTATTGTTTAACGCCGAGTCGGCAATATTTCAGCTATATTTCGGCGGCATATGTATTTGCGTGCATGTTAGACGGTCATTGGATTCTAAAAAGGGAGCGCTGGTAGATGGCAAATAAATAATCTGTCCTTAGGAATACTGACTGAGAAAATAAATAAATTGACCTTGAGTGGTGGTAACTACCCCACCCCCAAAAAACTGAGTTTTCGGGTTTGGGCGGATTTTCTTCTTTTTGTTTTTCTCATTGTCTCTGGTCATATTGGAAATAAATATTCTCTCCTGCGAGAGAATGAAAATAAATAATCGGATTCGACACCCCCCGAGAATCAAATGGTCGTCCCTTAGCATGCACCGCAAATAGAGGAGCCGAGTTTGTGTTTGTAGAGAGTGCGCGATCGGAATTGTGGGAAGGGTACCAGACTAAGTTTGTGATGGGCACCTGAGACCTTTATACAGACTAAATTTTATGACCAATGACATCCTTCGTAACGAAATAAATAAACAATCCTCGGATACAATACAAATGAAAAATTATCGCATACAAATAAGAAATTATACAATACAAATAAGAAATTATACAATGCAAATGGAAAATATAGAATACAAATGAAAAATTATACAATACAAATGATTTTTTTTACAACACAAATGGAAAATATAGAATACAAATAAACATTATACAATCCAAATGGAAAATTATAAAATCCAAATGGAAAATTATAGAATACAAATAAAAATTATACAATACAAATGGAAAGTTATACAATACAAATGGAAAAGATCGAATATTGCAACGTTTGACATGCCATACCGGACACCAAAAAATTAACAAAATGTTTGGGATTTTCCATTTAGAAAACGAAGACGAAGGAAAAATATCGACATGGAAACATGACCCTTTCATTTGAGGTTCGGCAGTTTTCCAAACCGTTACACTCAAAGGTTAAATGTTGTCCTTAAAAGGTGTACTGTTGCGATGCAAAGAAATAGTGTCGTCATTTTTCTTTAAAACCATTTTTTTTAATGTATACTAATGCAGTAAATCCCACTCTTTGAGGTCTTTGTCTTGTGGAGACTGACATTTCCCAAAGATTATGAAGATTAAACGAAAACTTTTAGATCGATATCATTATTCTTTGTTTAACATAAGAAGAATCTTACGATCTAATGACTTTGCCTCGAAGACATTAAAGCTCAGAGAACAAAGAAGTAATTTATTGGAATTTAACCAAAATCAATGATAGTTTGAAGTAATTTAACAGTAGTTATTTAAAGTTGCGTTTTATGCTGATAATTAATTCAGTGACAACTATTACAGATTTGCTGTGAACTGAAATTTTTTTGTGAATATAATAAATAAAGTAGACGTTTAAAAGATTAATGAATTGTTATAGCCGATTTATGATATTTTTAAAGGATGTTGACCTTTACTTAAATTGACGTTTTTGCAATTTTTTTTTGTCTGAATTGTAACACTTAAATGTTACACATAACAACAATTGAAATTTACTGCATTAACATTTACAAATAAACCAATCGTATCTCTTATCCTGATTGTCTTAGATTTCTAGACATGGGTCCCGATTTATTTCTATTAGTAAGAACTTGACTGCAAAATTTCTTCTTTAGTGTTTTCTTTACTACTCGTATATGTCACCCGTAACGAAGTCTGTCGATACTTTGTTATTGTGTTACTTGCACATATGTCCTACATGCAATTTTCTCGCAAGTTTGAAATTTCCAAGATAGCTGCCGATGCCATGGAAACAAGAAGGTAAATTTCTGAAAGTTTGAATTTTGGCATAATTTGAAATAGTAGCTGCTTATAATTACTCTGCTTTTATCTCCATTATTGCCCCTTTATGTAAACGGAAAAAAGTCCGCTCGTCCTGACATATTAAACTTGCTAATAGCTCTGTTTTACTCCATTTGAAATAGTTACAAAACAGGCCTTACGCTTGAATTAAGATTACTACAGAGAACACACTCTGACTGTAAGACATGCTAAGATTCATCCAAATGTATGAATGTAAGATGTAGATAATTCTTACATTAATTGACAGATGAGTTCTATGTAGAACAAATGTTCTCCCATTACTTAAAATCCCATGTGGAACAACAAGTGTGGAATGTCTTTTAATTAACGTCACGTGTAGTGACGTTATGTGAAATGTATTACATCAACCTACTCTATCGTCTGGAGTCATAGCGTACAGCAGAACTGAAACTAAAACAATTAGAGTTCTATAGACGGTGAGCGAATCTTTTGATATTTGCGCATACTTTCCTACTATACATGAATAACTCATTTTTTTCTAATTTCCAGCAATATACCCATTTTAGGCAGAAGTGTGAGATTTCATAAAATGTTTGCTGTTTGAGTCATTCTCATCTCCTTCATTGCTCCAGTCATCGTAAAAAATTTAGCTTCTTATGAAATATGCTGAAATGAAAAGTACATAAATACATCCAATGGATGCAGTATAGGGGGTAAGTGTGTGGGAGGGAGGGAGGGTGTGTGTGTATAGGACGTCATAGAGAAAGTGGAGTAAAGATCGATTTGTGATATAACATCATCATGTGATACAAGTTACAAGTAAAAAATTCCTGTTTCATGCTCACTCCTCCATGGCACCTGATCCCACCTCATGTTTTGGAGGTCCGTGTGTGTTTTTATCCCCTCGCCAAGGCTCGGGGATAAAAAACCCACAACTCGTTGGATAAAAATCATATCCAACTACAAATCATGGGAGATCCTATATATATATTTCATACAGAGTAAATCAGACTTATAAAGCCGATTAAAGGAGACTCTTCTTTATTTTAAATGCCCTGTTTATGCCTTCAACAATTTAGACAGCTGGCAAACAACAAGAGACGGTTTGTTTGTTTATCTGCGTTCTTTGAGAAGTAACATTTTCATCAAAAAATTAAACTTCTCTTGTTTCTCTTGTGCCACATGTTTCATACTTGGATGTTTTACTGACCTTAATAGTAAAATAACAAAAAATATCGTCAATTTTCCCTATTTAAATTAGCAGCTAATGTTCTGACTTCTAACACCCGCGTATGGTGTTTATGTCTCCTAACTGATTCGATACGCAAGAGCATGTCCGATACGATCAATTTTTATACCGGGAGAGGTTTTTGTTTGCTGTTTTTATAGACAATGAGATGATTGTTGGTATGTGCCATTTTATTGATGTTCGAATGCCACGTCAATTGACCCATTTAAAGCAAGTTATTGCCCTTAGACTTTGAAAATTATTAATTATTCGCCGTTTTCTTGACATTTTGGGAGAATATGTTTGTAGGTGATAACCACTGCTGATGTATGTTGTGGTATCGACAACTGATTCAATAAAACAAATGGTGTTCTAATTTTGTTTTTATTAAACTTGCTATTTTTATATCCTTGGACTTTCATATATTTACGAATTGCAAATCAGCGGGGGCCTTCTTGTCATACTGATATACATGTATCTACTTTCTAATTTCAAAGAGCTGGGATCATTTTGTATATGATGTTAATTTTAAATTTACTGAGTGGAGGTTTTCATGTAAATACTAAATTTATAACAGGATATAATTATTGTATTTACCTTCACCCAGTAGATTTAAAGTTTACACCATGATATTTATATACATATACATCTGATATACATTGGATACTCTAGTACTTAGCCGGACAAATCCCAGGTAAAACATAATCATATTTAACAGTAATGATGTTAATTTAATATACTACCTACTTTTATAAATTTTTTAAAAAATACAGTTTTTATTTCTTATATATGAATCCGTCGTAATCTGATAGTGTACTTTAGTAAAGGTTGATGTCTGACTTGAGGCTGAAGTGAAATCGTATCTGATATCCATGAATAACTAAAATAAATTAATCTAGGTATTGATTGTGAAAAACTGTCACCTATAAATTCGCAGGATATACATGTATATGATTCACTTTAACTACTAGTTCATGAGATAATCAAGTTCACACAATGTATGCACAAAAAAAATAATAATTAAGAAAAATACCATTTCAAGCAAGTAAGTAAACTGTTATCATCTGTTTATTACTAATATTCTATTAAAGGGCCTGGACACACATTTGAAGTTAATATTTTCTCATATTTCTGTATAATATCATGACATATGTTGCTATAGCATTTCACACGGAAATATAATGAAAGCGTGTTCAGAAACTTCTTTTATCTGGAAATTATTGAAACTCCGAATTTCAGGACGGTTTGATTGACACAACCTTGCGCTTTCACAAAGTAAACTTTATCCTTAATACTTAAGAAAAGTAGAAATTTTGTTGTGAATTAATGAAAAATATTAAAACAATAATCCTGAAAACTCAGAGTACAAATGCAAGAAAACACAACCAACTCACAAGTATTGTCAGTCCGTGCTCAATAATGTGTGCAGAGTTTAACAGATTGAACACACCCGGTGAAACGTAAACATTAACAATAAAAGAGCTCATACCCTGTTTAAAGAAACAGATGTTTGATGTAAATTAAGAAGAATGTCGTCATTGAATTCTAAGAATATTCATGTAAGTTCAATTCATTCAGCTGGTTTTAGTTTTTGAATAAGGATAGAAATTTAAAATGTGAACAATACAACTGTGTCCTGGCCCCTTTAAATCATTCATATTACACGTCCATTGTTTTTTATGAGTCTTGAGAGATTCTAAAAAAATTGATACTATTTGTGTAATACCCTTTACATTTTGTAAAATGCAATATAAAATATACGATATGAATATGGAGCACTCGTGTTTGGGGAAAACTATGATTAGATGATTATTGATTTTTCTAAAGATCTCTTAATTTCAGTTAATACACAATGAGCTCTAACAAACAAATCTATGATGCTGTAATCGTATATTAACTTTCATTGCCTTTATTGCCTCCAAAAGCTTCAGGTGTAATACATCTGTTCCAAATTGTTTTACAGGAAACAATTTACACAAATCTAATTTGTTAATAAAATCTTCAATCTATTAGCTAAAATACTGAAAAATCTCAAAAGGATTCAGTCATACCTAAAAACGGGGATGCTGAGCATTTAAACTGAAAGAGAGAGAGAGAGTTTGATTGTTGTTTAACGTCCCTCTCGAGAATTTTTCACTCAAATGGAGAGAGAGAGAGGTGAAACATTACATCATTACTTGTAACGACTTATTATTTATTTCCGTAAAATTTCATGAAAGATGTAATAAAAAATATAATGTTACTTGAATCCATTTCTTCAAATTTGTTTCATATAATAAATAATATACAAGTATCTGGACAGTTGTATGAAATATTACTATCTATATTTATTTGTATTTTTTATAAATTTTTTTCACTATATATTTCAAAAATTATGCGTTGATAGCAATTCTGTCTGAACATTCTACAAGAGAAATTGAGTCCGGGCAGAGTAAAGTCAAAATTTCGTCATCTAAAGCCATGTCATTATCCAAATTCGATAGTGTCCTTTTTCCAATATTTCGGAAGTCAACTCCAAGTCGTTTTCCAATATTTCGGAAATCTGCTGCATAGCGTCTTTTACCAATATTTCTAAAATCTGCCGCAAAACTTCGTTTTCCTATATCTCTAAAATCGCCGGCAAAACCTCTTTTTCCTATATTTCTAAAATCGGCGGCAAAACTTCTTTTACCAATATTTCGGAAGTCTCCAGAGAGTCGTTTGCCGATATTCCTCCAGTCTGCACCATAATATCTTTTCCCAATGTTTCTGAAATCGGCAGCAATACTTCTACGACTGACGCTCCTGAAATCATCTGCAGCTCGTTTCTTTCCAATGTTTCGAAAATCACTTGCAGCCTTCTTAATCATGGCTTTATACAAACTATTCAGTCGATCCAGACGCCATTGTGGAACTTCTACAGCTATCTGGCCTGAAAACCTTTTCCCGCGTTTTCCAATATTACGTAGGTCTACCGGATCTTTCACAGCACGGTGCATAAGTTTAAATCTGCTTGAGAAATAAGACCGTATACACTGCAGCACATTAGGATGTCCTTTACATAACCGAACAGATCGTTTGTCTACTGGAATGTCATCGTTTATTTCATCAACTGAAAACAGAACCAAAGTTCATTAGAACAGAGATACAAAACATTTACAAAACAGCAGTAGTTCTGTGTTTACAATATTTTTTTTCTAGTCTGAGGAATTCCCTGGACATTGAGTGACTTGGCTTCTTTTGAAATTTCTTGATAATAGTTGTGTCTGAACAAAAGAAAAATATTAATGGCCGTCCATTTTTAGAATGTAAAGACACATCTGAAAACTTCATAACAAATTGGATGTGGTTCTATAGCCACAAATAGAATTGATAACCATATAAATGTGTCATTAATAGTTAGATCAAGATCACAAGGTTGTGTCGTATTTTCAACTCATAATAAAGCAACCTGATCAATTCTTTAGACACTGGATTGAATACTTTGTCCATCGAAAGAGTTATTGACGGCACATGTGTGTTAGAGCAAATCAAACCGTTAGTGTTCGTTTAACAACTATCACGTGTCAATGTGATGGTTATATTATTTAGCTCCGTGAATTTTAGTGGTTTGATACTTCTTAGCCCTTCAAAGTTGAGTTAATTCCTTGTTTTGTCTAATTGAGGCTATGTTTTCCAGTGCAGTTCTGTTTACAAAGACATTAGTTTGCGTCACGGGGGTATGAAGACAGACCAAAGAAGCTGTGAACGATTGTAGCAGCAGTAAATTGCCCTCAAAACATTGTAAGAGATCATTATGTCAATACTGATCACAGTGTAACACAAAATGTTGGATTTATAGGCTTTCAACAGTGTTTTAGCGATTATATGTCATGCAGAAGAATCTTCTCAAAGGCAATATTAAAAATTATACAGTTTACATCGAATATTCATATACATTTTAATCATATCAGTGTAAAAGCATCTAGATATTAATATAAGGACAAATTTCCTACTTCTTTCAAAGCAATAAATTTAATTTCATATTTTGTGCAAGATCGTTACCATATTGGGTACAAATGTTCATGCAGGCATTTGTTTATGTAATTAATTTTTATCCCATAGAATAATTCTATCACAAGGTATCGTAACTCCGAATTACGTACGGTACCCTTTCCCCAAAATTGCAGTCATTTACACTTTCATAGAAAACGCACTGGCAATCTGTTTTGAACCATTCTCTATCTACGCAACCATATATGGCTTCATCGTCTTTATTTTCTTTTGTCTCTCTAAACAGCGTCGAAATCCTGCTTGCCTATTTGAAAATTCGTGAAAAACGAAGTATAATTATACTAATCTCTGGCGGAATGTGTTCTTGGATTTTTATTGGCTAAAATGTTCCTAAAATTACATCGGAAGAATATCGTAATTGTGTTTTTTAATGGAAAATAAAACGTGAACAAATTCGATTTATTCTTTGCAATATTTAAACATTGGAATTGAATTTTTAAACCCACCTACTTTTAAATTTTGCTCTTTCATACAACATAGTTTTTTTTTTTTAAATTACAGAAACAAGTGCCTGTGTACAAATCCCTTGTTCTGAAATAAAGTAAAATCTTTAGTATGGATTGCAACTAAAAAAAAGTATGTTATAATTGTCATTGTGAATAAGTACATGTGTATATCAAATTTTATCATAAGAAGTAATATGTTCTCTGTATCCAGAACAAATCAATCAATCTATAATTATTGATTTTTTATGCCCCCGTATCGAAGTTCGGGGGTATATAGTTTTTGCCCTGTCCGTCCATCTGTCTGTCTGTCTGTTTGTCTAGATCTGTTTATCTGTTTGTCCGCAAAAACTTTAACATTGCCCATAACTTTTGATTGGTTGGAGCTATGGCTTTTATATTTCACATGTGTATTCCTTGTGACAAGACCTTTCTTTGGATACCATCTTATTTGACCTTGACCTTGGAGTTTGACCCAGTTTTACAAAATTTTACCCAACATTAACCTTGACCATAACTTTTGAATAATTGGTGCTAGGGCTTTCATACTTCACATGTGTAATCCTTGTGACAAGACCTTCCTTTGGATACCAACAACTTTGACCCTTTTGACCTTGACCTACAAGTTTGACCTACTTTTGAAAAACTTTAACCTTGGCAATATCTTTTAAACGGTTGGTGCTAGGGCTTTCATATTTCACTTGTGTATTTCTTGTGAGAAGACCTTTCCTTGAGCACCATTAATTTTGACCTTGATGTTTGACTTACTTTTGAAAATTATTTAACCTTTTCCATATGTTTTCAATGGCTGCTGCTAGGGTTTTCATATTTCACAGGTATATTTTTCTCGGGACAATACCTTACTTTAGATACCAACAAATTTGATTTGCATTTGAAAAAGTTTAACCTTTGCTATAAGTTAATTGCCATACGGGGCATCAGTTTTTCACAAACACATCTTGTTTTTTTTTGTTTTTTTTTAGAGTTGTTCGTTTTAAAAGATACTATAAAATTATATCAAATACATATACGGACTCTCTCTTATATACCAGTTAAATATCTCAATCAGACCAATTTGTTCGATTCTTTGTGGAATGTCCCAAGGAATTTGCAATGATTTATAGCAGAACTGTATTTCTCTTGTTGCTACTGAAGATACGACCATTACTGCATCATAAATTTACGGTCAAGAGATGATGAATTTGCCCTCGTTACATATACATTATTCTCTGCTATTGATGGCGATTTATTTATTACATTCTCATTAAGAGTATTGACGAAAGTTTTTAATTGCTTTCCTTTCATTAACACAAAGCGAACTGGTCGCTGAATTGTACATTTAAATATTTAACCAATCCTAAATGAGTGATGCCTTTGGCTATGGCATAATGGAAATATTGCTCAGAATTTATCTAGTTTATATATAAGCAATGTTTTTTTTTCCTTTCTGAATATCTGGTGACTGTATTTTGATAAACTCTTTTAATTTTGCATTCAGTGGATAAAGAGGTATTTATATGAACTTGCATAGTTGAATTTTACAGCTATGAAAGAAATTATTCAGTAACTTCTTTGAGCAATTTCCCATTCCTGAAATTGATGAATATCCGAAAATAAAACAAAAAAATCATTTTTATTTATGTACGATGATTCGGCATTCGTGTTTGTCAGCAGTTAACCTATTTAGTTAGGTTGATGTACACTGTGTCAGCCTCGGACTTTCCTCTCTCTCGTTTTGTGTCACTTTTGAACAAAGCGGTCCAATTTTATTCGTGTCCAAATTGCCATTATTGAACCGATAAACCCATTATTTATCAGTAATTTCGTGCACAATTAATTTCTCTCCTTGTTTTAATACTGTTGGAAAAAACGTTTTTTCTTTATTTTTAAATGAGGAGAAAAGGTGATTTTGCTAAATGCATTGCGAAACAATGGCAAAAGGAATTTAAACGCATTGCAACACACAATCCTTGACTGAGGTGATTTGTATTGAAAATAATTAGTACGTAGAATAAATAAGTCTAGTCGAGATAGTGACGGGTTTCCTATTTATCCCAATACAAAATTGCTACCTTTCGCAGATCAGAAGTACAGATAAATTTATTAAAATGAACTTGATTGACGATGTGTAGTTACCAGATGTCAGCCGCCGTTTACTACATCCGAATTGATGTAATGTGGAAAAACGAGGATAAATACTCGAACAAAGACGTTTTTGTAAATATTTCGTGAGGATACTCCCAAATGGTTATTAAATGTATTAACCATAATTTAAGTTTGTATTGGTAAGGTACACAATACAATTTGACATACTCATAATAAAAAGCGTCATGTCAAATAATTCAAGGTACGGGTGTGTCGTGTTCACATCGTAAGATACGCTCCAAAAATCAAACAATAAGTATTTTTTTTTTTGGTCACAATTGAAACCTTAGTTTAATAAAGCAGAATTTGAAATTCCATTTTTTTTCTCTTTGAATGCATATGAAACATGCATCAAAATCTAACGGAAGCTTGTTTTGTAAAGAATCGAATCTGTTTGTACAAATAACAGTATGTGCTTTGGAGGAATCCTTCAGATCTACTATTGTTTAGTATCATGAATGTTATTAACGTTTTTAGAAGGGCATCCAGCTGTACTAAGAATGTTATAAATGTGCTTTGATGTCCTAGAAAAAGAAGTCACTTTACCATGCAAACTACAAATAAGATAACGTCTATTCATTGTTTTTTGTAGGATGATCTCGGGCGTTTTCAATAGGGATGATTCTGCATGAATTAACGTCTGTTGAAAGAGTTGATGAATCGATGTCTTTAAATTTCGGAGGACGTTTTGTGGATTATACCAAAAATCTCTCAATCAAAATAATACGCCTTATTTATGCCATATAAAATGAGCATTGATTTTCTCATCAAAGAATTTTGGTATGGCCTGAATAAAGATAAGTACTGAACAAAACGCCTTGATCATACGGTTTGTTGACTTCAGATGCCTGGACATCATCGATATTGGGAGGAAATTCATTTCCTTCAGCCCATCATCTGTTTTAAAGAGTCTTTGTTGGATGCATTTATGAAATTTTAGGGAACTACGCCTACAAACAAATAGAACATTTCAGATTCCGGATGTATTTCATCCTTGTAATGACGGTATTGCTTCTCTTAAACTGTTATAAAACATATATAGTTGTCTTTCATAAAGTCATCTACAGCAATCATGGCAGTTAAATAATCCACGCTCCATAGATTTCTGCACCGTACCATTGAGTGCCTAAGAGACCATTTATAATGAAAATCATTAAGTAATAGCCATCCTTACATATCTTTATATGCAAACGAAATATGATTTGCAGTAAGGCTGGCCATGGAGTGATAAGTGCAATAAATGGAATTCAGACAATGCCTTATTCTCGTAGGTCCAATTCATTAACAATGATCACCTTATAAGAGAATGCCGCCAGGAAAAAAGATAGAAGGAAAAATTAATAAGAATAAATTTGGGGACTAGTCCCATTTTAGAATCTTGTTATGTTGAAACATTTGGAGTTAACAGATATTACTTTAGATGCAATGCTTTGTTGTCAAGCTCCTAAGTGATTGCTTTAATATGAATGGCCATAACGTTAGAATGATCTGATTTTAATAATCATAAAAATGCTGAAAATCATGGTAATGCCTTTTTGTCAAGACGTAATATTTTTAGTTTTCGAAAATGTTGATCATGTTTATTATCTCCTTAGTAAGTAATTGACCAAATAAAATCTGCTAAATTAAATCATTAAATCATTCTCATCAGGACGTTTAAATTTGAAACCAATTATATATGACGCAATTTGAAAACACGTGCTTCATACAACTGAAATAAAAGAAAATGCAAATCAGTTCAAAGTCACATCATCTCTATCACAATTTCATGCTAAATATGAAGATCAAGTTTCACGTAAAATTCCACTGACGACCAAATTTATAGGGATTTCTGCACTTTTGTATTCTCGTAAGTGCGTTACTTCCACTGGCTAAAGCAATATAGCATCAAATAATTGTATCTGCTCAAAGTTTTCTAAAGTCGACTTAATGATATGTTTTAATTTTTGAGATACACATTGGGGAGCAATAGTTAAGTAACAGCATTACCAGGAATATTCTAAACAATGATTAACATATAATTTTTTACTCCTTTGAAAGACTTCAATTCATTTAACCTAGATGCGTCTCTGAAGCAACTCAATCACAGATCATTTCAGTACTTTCAGGTATAGCCACATTGGAGGCGTACAAGTCAAGGACAATGCCCCGCTCTATGAAAAGATATTTCTCAATTCTAAAAGTTCATAGAAAATTCATGTTTTTCAAAAATTTGGTAATCAATATTATTGAATTATTACTTGAAAATCTTTTTTTCAGTTTTGTTTTTAAGTATGTGAAAAGAAAAAAAAGAGCCTCATGCATTATTTTTATTCGAACTCAGTCCAAAAGTGGAGGTGGTTGAAAACGCCTTAACCATTAGACTACGCAATCATCTTGTATCTTAAATGTCAGTGTGATTTAGATAGATGAGATTATTGAAGCGTATAGTTTTTTCAGAATTTTAAATTTATATATGAAATTGGGTTCAGACTCCATTTATTTGAAACATAAAATAAATTTTACATTCATATTTCCATTATCTAGAAGTTTATGTAGAAGAGGAGAGATTTGACCCATTCATACTCAAAAATCATTTTCAATGGCTCTGATAGACCCATTTTCCACTACATATGCTTAAACATTCAGCTTAAAAACATATTGTCAATCAATAAGTTATCCAGCAAAATAAATGAATCAAATGTGTTAAAGATGACATTATTGATAATGTTTTTTTTTAAATAAAACTTTTCCGCGAACTTTAAAAATTGAAATACATCGCCGTAGAGCGGGGAATTGTCCTCACCATGTACGCCCCCATTCTTTATTAATTTTCTAAAGGATTTTAAGATAATCAGGACCTTGATTCCATAGAGGACGACAATGGGGAAAAATGGAAAGTATACTTGTACTTCATCTTCGTGTTCAATTGCTTTTTTAAAGAAATTAAAGAAAGTCTAAAATTGTAGGTATACCAGAAATCAATACAATAAGTGTAGTATTCCAGAAAACAAGAATGAAAAAAAAGTCGGACTCTGTTCGAGAAATGGAATGAAAATTACTTCATACATGTACATGTAGGTTTTTTTTTCCGTTTTTCATATAATATCCAATCAGAGTAAAGTAACTTCACGTAACATTCTTTAAGAGAAAAAATGTAAAATAACAATCAAAAAATCCAATTCTTTTTTTAAATTAAGGTTTATATCTCAATATTTATATCCCTGACACAAGTTAGAAGAATAAAAACCATAATTTCTTTTGTATATATATTTTAGAAAGTCTTTTAGGATGTAGCGATATTTTCCTATCTCCAGTATCAGCACCGGCCATAAATACATGTACCCTTCGCAATCGTTAGACCGAATTGCACACTTGGAATTCATGGCCAACTAAAGTTAATGTATTTCTTACGTTGTCTTAGTGTTTGCATTTTATTTCATTTTTACGTGCATTTGTGTTTGTTTGTAATGCACTGTCCTGTGCAGTTGATGTTACTTTTTCTCATGACACGGTATTGTTGTATATATTTGATAATTTTCAATGTAACACAGTTGAGATCTGTACAGCAAAATAATTCGTACCGTGAAGAAATCTGAGGTTTGTATAGCGGCTAGAGAAAAAACGAAGAGAAATATGGCGGACAAGAATATATTTTCTTTTTGCTAGTCGTGTTTCAGTTTTAACTTACAACGTCACTCTTTCATTTAATACAAAGGGCAATTTGCCTGCTGTCTTTAGTTTTGAGGACTGATATCACATGAAGATCGAAGCTTGAAAACATTCAGATCATTCCCTTTATCAATGACGCAATAAGAAATGAAAACATATTGAGTGAAAGACAAGCATTAGAACAAGTATTCATTTGTAGAGAATGATCGGGAAACCTAATACTCAGAAATCTCAATTCATTTTCAGGCTTGTAATGAAATAAATGTACAGAGCAGTCAACAACCTATCGAACGAATTAACTTTCCCTAAACGGTAATATATATATATATATATATATATATATATATATATATATATATATATATATATATATATATATATATATATATATATATATATATATATATATATATATATATTACCGGACACTGTGATATTTCTTTTCATTTTTGGGTTTGTTCGTGAAACGGTATGCATGTTTGTATTTCAGATGTAAATACAATGCGAAAAAAGCTTGTTTTTTCATACATGTAAAATTTTAGAATAATTTTACAGGAAAGGTAGCAGTGCATAGCAAACAAGTGGGCATGCTAAATGGTTACAGAAAGCCGGATGCAACCGTGATCGGCCGCTGTGGATGACCAAAATAAATATAAATGCATTCTCTGAGAAGCAATCTTGCAGTAAAAACAAGAACAGTACATTTTTTTCAAGTGGATACCCATCATAAACATTCATCCTACTTTTAACTGATATTCGCCACCTCATGACACGTTTCATTGAAGATGAAAAGTAATAAAAATTAATTCTTCGCTGTGAGGTCACATCCTTTTTTAATGTCACTAGCGATTTTTCTTAAGGGAAAGTGTGCACCGATTAATGAAGCTGGATCTAGCAAATGTAACATTTGCGCACACATGACGCCAGTGACTACTTCGTTTTGTATGCACTGATAGCTTTATGTAAAATTTTACATAATACTGAGGCACTTCCTTTCAGTGAATTCAAAATGCAAACGTGTAATGTTTTCCATGGTGTAAAAATTACGTGTTGTCAATGTGCGCAAGAATTTTATTTGTTTTCGAAAAGAAAGTATGCCCTTTCTACGAGAAAAAGTTAACTTGTTCATTGGTGTTTCGAGTAAACTTATAGTTTATTCCATTAAAAGAAAACCATCTTGGTCACCTTTATGTTTTATCCGCCATAATTGATGTTTACAAGGAAATGAGATAGCCAGGGAAATCTAGGACCTGGAACACGGCAAAATATTTTTCAGACAAGGTGCAGATTTTACTGAGGTCGAAATAACTCTGTATTTATAAATTAGTCTGATGGATTGATATGTCAGCATCATGTATGTCTTTCTTATAACATAATTATGAACAAGTGTTAATCATGTGAACTTTTGGTAGTATGGTAAGCACGTTACGTTCGGACTAAATAATATTTGTTTGAGTTTATAAGCGTTACAGATATGTGCATAATTATATATAGAATTTATTTTATTTATAGAAATGTCAAATATTCAATTTAAATACTTTTACATGAGATGTATAGAGATAACAAACAATATTCAAGCTCAAAAGTCCATTAAACAGTACAAATTTTGGAGCAGAGCAAACACGGACCTCTAAAACATCAGAGGTGGGATCAGGTGCCATGGAGGAGTGAGCATCCCCTGCCGACCGGTCACACTCGCCGTATGCTCCTTGTCATGATCGGGAAATAACGAAAAAAAAAACGACAAATTCAGTGTGTAAATAATGGCCTAACAATTAGTATGAAAAACGTCTGTCAACATTTCACTTAATGATAAATTGTATTTGCTGACAAGGTCATTGTATCGCCCATAGAACTTACGAAATGACTACTTTAAACGGGACTGCTGATATTCTTGTTTCATCAACTTGTTTGTCAATTACCTACCTCGTTTTAGAAATTGTTCATACGCAGAGCATGCTATTGGTATATCAATTCAACAAACGTACATTTTTTCCCCGATGGTTAATATATTTATCAGAAATGGGGAAAATGCGATGAACTATTACGGAATTGAATCCCGAGCGCTCAAAGTTCTAGATAATTGCTTTCAGCGATCAGATCACTGGTAAACAAATTTACATGTACTTCAACGCCATATTCATCCATCCATAAATGTCTCCATTTCCGAGGGCACCAACTCATGCATGCCATGTCATCGCCTACCCCCCCCCCCCCCCAGCCACCCACCCACCCACCCACAGCGATATGACACTACCAAGTAACAGGAGGACAAATGGAAAAAAAATGCAACAAAAAATTACCATACAGGCATTGTAAAAATGCAACATACCCGTGAACACAAAAGCATTTTAACCCTGGCTCCTTGAGCTCTAGACATGACCTAACTCAGCTATCAAGTCACCAGCAAAGAATCTGCCTGACCGCCATGATTATATCTTCAAGTATGTTTTTATATACAATGCAGTTTTGTCTGTATGTTACAAAAAACACTTACGAAGAAACATCCCACTGAGGACTTAGCTGATTCCGAAAATATTTAAGGAATAAATTTAATAGCTATCCTATCCAAGTTATACTGTATAACCTGGGTTGGGGCAGTTTACGCTTTATAAACCGCGAATTAAGCGGTTTATAAAAAAGCGTAAACTATTCCAACCCAGGTTATACCACTATAACTTGGATAGCTATTAAATTCATTCTTTATAACTTAATTTCCATCATTAAGTGTAGAAAAATGCCTTCAAATTGTACATATTTTAAATGTGACGTCAAGTGGATTGATACGTTTTTGACGTAAGTCATTGTGACGTAGGCAACACAGGTCATACGATATAAACTAACTTTTTTATCCAATTAAATGACGCGTTACAACCAAAATTAAACTATAACCAATTTAAACTGTGCATAACATAAAGACGAGATAATACTTGCAAAGCTTGAATGTATGGATATAGTTTAATTAACAGTGAATCTCAAATAGAGATGATTAGAGGGAAGAGTTATCTTTTACAGAAAACATGACATATTGTCGAGTAAGCATATATTTTCGAGAGGGGGGGGGGGATTGGTACAATCCTGTGCAAAGGACATATAAATAGGATATCTTCTAGACATTTTAAATAATGATAGTGCGTCGTCTCTGGAAAGTGCGAGAACATACACTGCATGGATCATTTTCCTAGCGACACTAATTTTTCCGTAGCAGTAAATGTGTTATTAGATATGGGAGACAGACCCTACAGTGTATGAAATAAAGTAAAACCATTTCGTCGACATAAAGATTATATTAGACTCCAAGACGCGCACAGCAAGATATCTGAGTGTACGTGGGGATGTTTTTATTCTTGTCTTGCATGATTTCCTTGCATTCTGGTATCAACTTTCCTGGTGGTTATTTGTTTTATCGGATAAGTATTATGAAATAAAACGTAGGGTTCTTTTTTACATTATAACAGGTAAATGTAATCTTACCGACTTTTGAGATCTTATTTTTAAAGTGACTTATCCACTCTATTCTTAAATAACATTTAATTTCTACGTTTTGTGTTGTACTTTGATAAAGTTAGCTATAATTTCGAGTAGAACAAAGATTAAACTCAAGCTACAAATCTTTACAAGTCAAGTATATACAAAGACTTCAAGACACTGTAGCACTGATCAGTCACATATATGTAATTTATCAGTAACGCACTTACTTCAATGCTGATGGGTGATTGTGAAGGAGATAATTAAGAAACCACATTAATAAAATTGGCCTATGTTAATGTCACTCGATCTGACCATTTAAATTTCATTTAAATATTTAATATTAAACACATACTCATCTGCTGACAACCATCCCAGGGAGAAAATTATCTCCGAGTAGAACGTAATTCTGAGTACCCGCTATTTAGAGTACTCTTTAGAGTATTCTTGTTCTATAATAGGTGACTGCTCTATTAACTATTCTATAGTTAAGAGCCTAAAAGTTCAAAGAATGGAGTGTGATCACACAACTGAAAAAAGAACAGACAAGAAAATCGGATGTTTTATGCGGAAGTTAACAATGATAGACCTCAATCCTTATGTAAAGATAGCAACCGCTGTTGCGCGAAGGCTCTTTTTAGTACATACAGACATTAGATATTTTATTTCTTTCTGATTTCATTTATGAACATTTGAAAGTTACGAAGTCATGATTTGGTAGTGTGAATAATGGTCTATCCCAACCCCCACCCCATAAAAAATTGGACAAAAAATAACAGAATTACCTTTTACTTTTTTCTTCGAAACATATGGCCACTTTAAAATACAAAATGGAAAACAACAAATGTTTTTACTTTTCAAGGAGTATCAAAATTGCTTTTGAATGGTACTTACGTTGCTATTCGTATGGCAAATACATGTAGCTACATGTAAGAGACAAGAAGTTCAAAGAAATCAATGGACAAAATGAAGTATGATCTCACAAAGAAATTAATGGACAAAATGAAGTATGATCTCACAAAGAAATTAATGGACAAAATGAAGTATGATCTCACAAAAAGAACAGACAATAAAATTGGATGTGAAGTTAACAGTGATAAATCAAAATCACACTGAATTGGAAGACGTCGTTATATGACGTCATCAAAAGATTTTTTTCGATATACACGATTTCCCTGCAAATTGAAATTTGCCCCTAAACTGATATAGTATAACTTGACAGTGTTTTACGCAGTTATTCTGATTTCCCCTTATATGGATTCATTATAGGCTAATTTTTGACATGGGATATAGATGTTATTAATGTAATGAAACTTGTTAAATAACGGGAGTTATATTCAAGTTTCCTCTCAATCATAATGCTAACACCTTCTCTTTAGGAAGTCAATGTTTGCCTGGCTAGGGAGAATGTAAATACATTGGCAATCTACAACACCATTTCCTTGGGGACATTTACATGACCAGTAATACGCCAAACGAGCGTTCAGCTTCTACACTTAATGTTGCCAGAAAGTGAGTAACAGTTTCTAAATTTTTACCAAATTCCTTTTTCAAAATGATCGAAAAGAAATTACAATTTAAAAAAAAGTAATTTAAAATGGGATTTTTCAACAATAAACACCTAATTGATTCTTTCAGATCTTTTTTTTTTAATTTACAATTTTTTTTTATCATGAACTTAAAACAAGCTTCACTGTTATAACAAAACTTAATATCTTAATTAAGTACCTATTTACTTTGAAATGTTATACAGCCTAAGGATTTCTTATAGCTCAGAGATTTAATATACCATATTATTATTGTTTAATTATCATTCCAGTGTATGTCGTTGTGAATATATATTTGGTTTAGGAAAACTTCTGAGGCGTGTAGTAAGTTCCAATACACGCACAATTTGACAATCACAGTAGAAAAATTGCAAAATATAATATTTTGATATCGATATACCCGAAGGCCAATATGTCATTGGCAAAAAGTCATTTCTACTCTCTACAGTAAAAACATGTTAAGGCAATTTAATTTAAAAGAATTCTTTCTGAATTCCACCCTATGTTTAAACTTACAACGTACTTTAAGTGATAAGGTACTTTCATCAGGGACAAACTGCAAGCTTAAATGTCAATTTCTTTTTGTAATTTTAATGTTGCAACTTTTATTTTTCACTTTTTTTATATTTTGAAGATGTATAGCATTTCACAATTGCTTTCCAATAGAAAAAAATAACTTTTAATTACTTTGTTTTTAAATTAAGTAATACACGTACATATAGCAAAACTTTAAATGTTAAATTTAGATAAATAAATAAATAATAGAGTTCTAAATCTAGCTGGATATTATCAAATGATTAATTTTGATTTCACATTTGCCTGAAGACAAAATCTTTTCAAAGACAGTCCCTGAAAAAGGTTTGCTTTTTTTTAATTAAGAAGGTTTCAAGAAAAACGGGGAAATACGCGTTAAGATTGAAGAAATATCTTTAAGTCTGTGTTACAGATGTAGAAAAGGACATCATATCTGTCTGTAGAAATTTTGTCGGCAACAATTAATACTTGAACTACTTGTACAACTTCATAGATTGATAATCTTAAGTCCAAAAATATAGGGGGATAAAAACGATATCTATCTTGAATTTTTAAAAATAAAAAATAAAAAAGTGAGTTGTTATACCAATAATATACAGTAGTACAAATGTTCTACCCATAGACTTGAATTATATCAGATATGTAAATTTAGTGGTGTTTGATTATGCAAACTTGAGGTTTAAATTTATGAAAATAAAGCAAAAAAATAAATTAATTAAAAAAATAAAATATATAACTTTCATTAATGCTTAGTGAGAAGCAAAATTGCATCAAAATCTGTTAAATGCAAATAAATGAAGAAGTAGGAATCCATTATAAATTACTTTTTCATTTAAAAAAAACTACTCACTTGTGTTATCTTGCAAGCTTGTGACCGGGTCAATGGGAACAGGGGTGCACACGGTACAAAAATTACAAACACAAACACACAGAAGCCACACGTTCACAATGCACACATAAGACATGGTTCCTACTGTTCTAATGTTTCAATCTTTCATTTCATATTTATTCACACATTTCAGGTAGGCGTTAAGCACATCGAATCCCATCCACCCCGCGAACGATGGTACTTGCTATAAACCAATGAAATACCTGGAATTAGACATTCAATTACTATATGTCGATATCTGTTTGGCAGAATACTTTGTTTTCATGACCCTTGATGAGAAGTCGATATCAAGGCGCGGTGATCCACAACAAAATCTATGGGGTGTTCCAAAGGAATGGTTGACTTGTAGAGATTTAATTCTTAAACCGTGACAGATTATAGATCAAAGCAAAAGTGCTACAAGAGTCACCCACTAATTTCTCGATACTGCTATATTTAATGGCATTGCTGCGTATGGTATTGTTACCGGAATATTTCCGAAAATGAAGGTCACTGTTTAATTCTACAAATTTGACATTCACTGAAGATCTTTAGATGTGACGTTCCAAGTTCAGTGCAAGGCGTTTGACAATGCGATTTGTATCATAATTGCAGTTGGTAGTAATGAAGAGGGTCAGTCCTAGGGGGAGAAATTTGCGCTATTACATCAGAATCGGAGACAATACCGTAGTAATTATAATAACGAAATTCGATACATATTGAGGTTTTGTATTACAATTGTATGGTAATGGAGTTCTTTGCATGTAGTGAAGTGTAGGAATATTTTAATCAGTTCTAGAGGTTGCGCGAATCATTAACTGCGTGTACGTATTTTTAAACTACTTTTGAACATTAATTTGCAGATATGGAATCGAAAGTTTAAAGTGTTTTATAATTCAACAGTCGTAATCTGTAAAATCAGCATTGAATACCCCTACCTTGTTTCTAAAAGTACAAGACTTAGAAATGAAACATTTAAGCACATTTTCTTCCAGTATTGTATATCGATGAAATGTTGATATTATGGCAACACTATAGCATATGCGATATAAAATGTGTTTTATCATATAGGATAAATCTGATGATGACGTCAGACAGCTTTAGCTTTTTTACCAATTTAAACTGTGCATTGTAAAAGCGGTTCATGGTAGCATTTGTAACTGCAATGGAGGTCACTACCTTGACCCCCCCCCCCCCTCCGCGGGCTCGTACCCGTGATAGAAACGAATAGCCATGAGGTGCTACAAATATTTAATCTTTATCATTAGTTACTGCTCGTATATAGTATCTATGACTTGTAGCGAACACATACGCTGGCAGGAAAGTCTACAAACCAGCGCACTTCCACAAGGGACAAGCAGGGATATCCACAACCTGCCATTGCGCAGCAACAAGCTCGGATGGCCACACATCTGTCCCTAACAACTCAGTTCTAAATCAGAAACACTGCCTGGGATGTCCGTAATCCAACACTCAAGAAAGTCCTCACATCTGAACTCAGGGAAGTCCTCACGTCTGAACTTGTGTACCTGACCAGGTACTCAAGTTTGACCCCTTAATGCCTTCCTTTATAACCATTGTCAATAAAACTCTATATACACGCAGCACCATAATAATACATAGTGTATTGAAATTTAAAAACTAAGAAAAAATACTAATTTCCCATAAAACTGGCAAATCTTCATAATATCTAGTAATGTATCACAGTGATTATAGTTGTACTTTATATAGTTATACTTTAATTTAAAATCAACTTCAATGAAATATTTATTTTAGTATTTATTGTAAGTAATTGAAAACGACTCTCGATAATACATTTTTTATGATAACTCTCTTAATAAAAACAAAAAATGGTCATAGAGCTTTCAGCCTCAAACTTTATTTGTTTCTTGTTTTAGATGTGACGTACAATTCACATGTACCTGATAAACACACACAACAGATGAAAAGTACAGAAAAACTTCTGGAAATTTAAAATCTCAAAACTTTTCAAACATCAATACATATGACTTTACTACGCTTTATACAATTATTCCTCACGCTAATTTTTGACATCAAAGACAACTGCTACGTTAATAAAAATGGATATCGTTTTTCATATTTTGTTGTTGGTCATCTACAAAAATACTTTTTTTTAATTATTCAGATTCTGGACCCAAGTACTCTGAAGTTGATAATTAAAAGATGCTGGAGTTCCTCACTGACAATGTCTACGTTATCTATGGAGGTCTTCATACAATCTGATGGTCGCTAATTCTGCTCCTTCATCAGTCGACTTGTTTTTATATTCCTATGGATCAGAATTCATTTAAAAAAATACTTCATGAGAAGAAGAAAGCTCTTGCTGTGGCTTTCAACTCAGCAATTAGAAACATGCATATCGTCGACGTTTTATCAATTAACAATAGTTACTTTCATTCATATGCTCGATATATTCCAGTATACTCGAAATAAAAGACACTACAGAGTTTGCCACTTCTATTTCATGTTTGGATGTTTTACTTGCTAAAAGACGATAATGACCGTCTAAACTGTATAGCACACGGCTTCAGTTTTTTCCACCGTCATCTTCCCTTAATTATGTAACAATATTCCAACATCACCTGCATTTGGTGTTTTTGTCTCTCAACTGATTTGCTAAACAAGAGCATGTTCTTAATACGATCAATTTCATAAAAGGTGGACACCTGATCCCACCTCTGGCGTGTCCAGGGGTCCTCGTTTTAGCCATGTTTAATTTTATTATACTGATTGAAGAAATACTGAAAAAAATCATGTCCTATTTAAAATTCAGAGCATAAATCAAGCTGTGGTGAGCTGCTTGATTTAGGAAAAACACAGTGAGAGACATAAATCACATTCCTTAATCTAGTCGAATTACTTTTCAACCAATAGAAACAGCAAATTTTGAATTGTTTTATTTCTAGACAAACATTTCGAAAGAAAATCTTGTAGACATCATACCAGCTGCTCTATCACGCTCTTCTATGGTTAAAAGCATGCAACCCAGTTATTTTTTTTACTGCCTTTTTAATGAATTCAAACATAAAGAACACAATTTCAAAGAAGAAGTTGGAAATCTATTTCTCCAAAACGTGTGAGCACGATTTTCTATCAAATGATTATGCTTACTTTATCATTTATTTATTTACTAGTTTGGATATTGAACCTTACTTTTAAACATTGTTATATATTTATATACGAATTTTCTCAGTTTAACTAATCATAATAAAGGAAACATGCATGATGTATCAGGTAGACAGGGGATACATATCCCTCTATGGCACCTGATCTCTGAAGTTTTCAATTCTCAAAATTCTCTGCTTGCAATGTTTTCGTTGAAATGAACTTTTGAAAAATATTATTGTTACTGTTTGTTATCTTCATATTTTATTTCATTTAAATTCTGACTTGAGGACTCTCTTTCAACCTAAGACCGCTATATGTGCAGAAACACATAAGCATAAACAACTTTGTATCCTAAAGGTGTAAAACTAAGGGAGGTGCAAAGTAGATCCTCTCCAAACTTTTCCAGAGATAAACTTGTGGTACAAAGGCTATTGTACCTTCAAAACAAAGATTGATTAAAAAAATCGTTTTGCTCCAACTTTTCAAGTGCCTCAAGGCTAATACCAGTTAAGCTTTTTGCGTTTTGGAGATTCGTACTTAGGATGAGTTCTATATTGATAAGTTTAAACCCTTTGATTGTTCTATCTCTGAACCAGAATTCTCTGACGAAACTGAAGCTTTACTGGTAAGTAATTTGTGTATCTTAGTAGAGTGTACTTGCGTAGCAAGTCTTATTTGTTTGTTTGTTTGCTTTTCAACGTCCCTTTCGAGAGTTTTTATATTATATTGAGAGGCCACCACTTGCTGCTGGAGGGCTGCAATTTAGACCTGTACATGGCACTTACGGCAATTGAGCATCTTTTTCGTGCTAGCACCTTCTGCGACACAGGACCTCGGTTCACACTTTCTCATCAGACCGGTCATACAGTGGATTCGAACTCGCGACATAAGGAGAAAGTTCATACTCCGCGACTCTAGAGCAAACGCTCTAACCCCTGCGACCAAGTCTTATTGAAATTAGACCAAAACTATAGAAAGATTAGCATTCCGTTTATCCGATTATGACAAGTAAAACAAGGCGGGTGTGACCGTTAGGCAGGGGATGCATGCTTATTAAAACCGATGTACAAAATCATGTATCTCTGTATAGTGTATATGTGTAGAAAGCCTTATTAAAAGCAGACCAAAACCGTAGAAGAATTACTGAATCTCTGAAACCAAATGTAGATTCCATACTAAATGTTGACTGAGTTTTTCAAACAAATTGTTAGGCGATTATTTTTCACACTTAATTGTCGCCGAATATTTTCCGTTTATCCGATTATGACAAGTAAAACAAGGCGGGTGTGACCGGTAGGCAGGGGATGCATGCTTATCTGTGGCACCTGATTACACTCCTAATGTATTTAGAGGTCCGTGATAGTTCTGTTCCCAAATTGTATTGTTCCAGTGTACCTTTGAGCTTGATTACTGTTCTTTATCCTCATATTTCATACAGTAGTTTAAAAAAAATATTAAATAATCGCTGGGGATTTGAATTAGTTCAGGTATTTCATATATATATATATATATATATATATATATATATATATATATATATATATATATATATATATATATATATATATATATATAATATATATATATAATATATATATAATATATATATATATATATATATATATATATATATATATATATATATATATATATATATATATATATATATATATATATATATATATATATTGATGGCCTTTGATTTGGTGCCTCCTAGATAGGTTTATCAAAAAGCATCCCTAGCAGCTAACTTTATAGCACAATCAAATGCAGGGTACTTTTTAAGTGCAATTAGCTTCGAACTATACAAAAACATGCCATGAATGACACCACAACAGCGTGACAACATCAACATGTTAAGAATCCTGTTTAAGATATTAGCTTCCCAAGAACACAACCATTACTTAATCAAAAACAAACTTTTTCGATACCGGTATCAGTTTGCTCAAATTCACACTATGTCCCAATGTTTGTGTAAGCTTTTACTTAACATTTTTTGTTGTGTTATAATTAGCGAGTTTACATGCCTGCGTCAAAATTCATTTGTATTGTCATTTGATGATATTGAATAACAGCAAACTCAAATTCAGCTATGTAATAGGAGCTCAAAAACTAATTAGTGTGCAAAAGAATTGGTCATCCATATTTTAATTAAGGTAAGAAACATTTACTCTGAAATTCTTCAGTGCTACTTTTGTATTAGACCCAACATTCTAGGCCAACTTTTCATTAACCCAAGCGGTTAGCCATTCACCATACTAATTTACATCAGTGCTTCAAAAATCTATTCAGTTTATTGGCTTAGACATGTGTACATGTAAATCTCATTCAGTTATGATTGTGTATGCACCACTTGTGATCGAAGATATTTAGATGAGAGGAAGATGAAAGTCTAAAGCAGATAAGCCTCGTTTTAGATTGTGGTTTTAAATTTAAAGGGGTGAGGGCACTAAAAACAAATATATTCAATGTACTGTGGAATCAAAGTTCTTTGGTATACATAATTGATAAATATAACTAATTTATGGTGATGTTTTTTCTTGGATAAATCGTATAAACAAAATATTCAATGAATCGAAAATATCGCTGTGTTCGTTCATAAGTATGTAAATCCGTGGGTTACCTTAACCCACGAAATAGTCAACATATTCTAAGTGGATTTTAGCTTCACCACTGGATTTTCATGCTTGTCATCCTATTTAGCAGTGTTAATTCCACTTTAATCAGCCCTTTCTGATTTTGCAAAATTGTATTCTTCAATACCATTCAGGGCGGTTTATTAAAAATACTCTACAAAAATTTACAACGCTACAAATCACTTCGTAAGTAGATAATTTGGTGTTTACCTGAATCATTGCTCCCTTCAACGTTATGTTATTATTAAAGACGATGAAGACAAGTATACCTTCTTATAATTATTTATTTTTTGAGTTACATAATACATAATACAATATATATACTTTATTAATCGTATATAACATTAATCCTTATAAACTTTATAATCAAACCTTATATCCTTATCCTTATAAACCTTATAATCCTTATCCTTATAAATTCCTTAAAATGTGAATAGTGACAACATTCATACTGATACTGAGTGAGCAGATACTCAGCAGAAGTTGTGAAAAAATAATTGTATTATAGAAGGTGTCTCGAATAACCGCCAAATGGTTGTCCGATGAAAAGGACAACCACCGCCAACAAAGTTAGGTGGCATGAGAGACGCAAAATATGTGTAGGCGTGGCCACATCTTGAAGCTCGATCTACATATTTACTATTTTATAGAAAAACATATTCTTGCAGAGTCCTTTGTAAGTTGAATAGCAAGAAACAATTACTGAGGTATGACAGGTGAACTCCGTCACTATTAAACATTTCCTTTGAATCCCAAGTAATCTCTGGGTATTTGATAAGGACCACTGACAGTGACTAAATGATTCATAAAATTATTGAGTCTGACAGTAGTACGATTTTGCTATTTCGAGTTTGAACTAAAACGAAATGAAATTCTTGGCAAGATATTTGACCAACCAAGTGTTGTTTTAGGGAGTAGCTGTTTAAGTTTCTCGAGTGTTGAACACATAATAGACCGTAGTTGCAATAATGGAATTTTACTTCAACAATGAATAATTAAATTTCTGGTGAAGAATCATACCTTAACAAAAGCTTTATTTTTGGAATAAGGTCAAACCATTTCATACCTCCCTTTCCCTGCCAAAACTTCTGTAATTTCTTCGTCTTAAACCTAAATCCACACCATCTAAGGATTTTCTTGCATAGTAGAACGCCCACTTAATAATTGAAGAACCAACAATCCAAATAACCTTTTCACTTCATATGAAGCAGAATTTGTCCAAAACTTCATATGTGAAAAGAAGAAAACACTTGCTGTGGCCTTCAACTCGACATTAAGATCGACGACGTATTGTCAATTAACAATGGTTATTTCCATTCTTATGTCGATACGAAATATCCCGTTGAGCTTGAGATAAATGATACCACAGAGTCTGACACATCTGTTTCATATTTGGATATCTTACTTGAAAAAGACGTTAATGGTAATCTAAAACCAAGCTTTATGATAAACGTGATGACTTTAACTTTTCAATCGTCAACTTCCCTTACTTATGTGGCAATATACCTTCATCACCTGCATATGGGGTTTATATCTCTCAGTTGATTCGATACACAGGAGCATGTTCTACGTATGTACAATTTCTAAAACGAGGTAAATTATTGACAAACAAGTTGATGAAACAAGAATATCAGCAGTCTCGTTTAGTTCGTAAGCTCTGTGGTCGATACAATGACCTTGTCAGCAAAAACAATTTATCATTGAGTCAAATGCTGACTTACGTTTTTGATACTAATTGTTAGATCATTATTTACACACTGAATTGTCGACGGATTTTTCCGTTATTTCCCGATCAGGACAAGGAGCACACGGCGGGTGTGACCGGTCGGTAGGGGATGCTCACTCCTCCATGGCAAGAATACGGATGTCCCTTTCCCAAGTTGTTCAGTTTTTGAGAAAGGAACTCTAAGCTCTATGAACTTTTCCCAAGAATCTCCATTTCTTCTGAACTTCATATGTTCACAAGAAATAATTGGATTTCTTGATTTGAACAATAAAAGTAAATTCACCGACTCTAAGAAAAGCATGATAAGCTAATGAAATGCCGTTGAAAAAAGGATGGCCTCAAAGTTTGACGAACAAACTAAAGATACTGTTTTTATAAGTTTCTTAAGAATGTGTTTTATAATAGGAAGTCTACAATCTTTTGAATCGTTTGACCTTTTGATTCCCTCCTATAATTTTCTAATTAAAAATATATTTTGTGTTGTCAAGAATCGCAGTATTTTGCATTTGAAACTTATTCCTGATATATAGGATGAAATAGTAACATTAGTCAAACCTTGCAGGTATAAATAAGCGATAAACATACAAATGTGTGGAACAGGTGGAAGCCAAATAGAACACAGTTCAAACAAAATTCTATATTGCTCAAAACATCTTAGACTAGTCTTGTCTTGTATTTAATGATACCGAATTAAGTGTCAGGCGTTTAATTTCAGCTCCAAGATCACTTTTATAAAATCCTCTGGAATAGGTGGTGTTGATCGGATTTGGTGGCGAGAAAACGAAATCTGGTCCAATGTTTGCGAGAAATAGAATCATCTATAGCATTGTTATAACCATATATGACAGACTTTAAAGTAAAAATTGTTTACCATAGGTTACAAAACCAATGGCCTAACCAATTCCATAAACCGAGGTGATCTTGATGATTTTTTGCTGAAAATGGAAACTAAACCTTTATTGTCAGTGTGTAGCAATATCTTCTTGTCGAGGAATTCATTCTTAAATAAGTAAATTGCAAGGACAATTAGCACTAACTCTAAAAACGTTATAACATAATGTCTGGGTTTTTCCAGCTATCCGGCCATCCAAAATATGCCCCTTGCCCAAGAAGGTAAACGCCGCATCCTAAATGTTGATTGCCTGCGCTATCAGTGTAGAGATGAAGTTGGTCATTAGACAACCAATTAACATTCATGAAATTTAAACTACCATTGAACCTGTGTATAAAATCTAGCCACACACGAAGGTCGGATTTCAGTCCCTTTGTTACCCTAATGAAATGACTTGAATATTTTATTCTACACTGCTGATATTCTTGTTTCGTCAACTTGTTTGTCAATAATTTACCTCGTTTCAGTTATTCATACATAGAACATGCTCTTGCGTATCGAATCAACTGAGAGATATAAACCCCGTATGCAGGTGATAAGGGTATATTGCTGCATAAGTAAGGGAAGTTGACGATTGAAAAGTTAAAGTCATCACGTTTATCATAAAGCTTCATAAAGAACTGTTTTGGACCTTCTGTTTTCTCTTCTGCAAGAGAGATACCAAAATCAGAGCAGGTACTTTTGAAAACATTAGCAAATTACATATTCTAACGTGCCTCCAGCAAATATGAAATCGTCTAAGTAATGGTTCAATGTATGATCTCCAGTTTTTAATTCTACTACCCACTGAATGAAATATGACGATAACGAACAGTATTCGATCTCGAAAGTCCAATGAAACGATACAAATTTGGAGCAGAGCAAACATGGACCTCGAAATTTAGAGGTGGGATCAGGTGCCATGGAGGAGTGAGCATCCCCTGCCGGCCGGTCACACCCGCCGTGTGCTCCTTGTCATGATCGAAAAAAACCACCCGGAAAAATCCGCAGACAGTTCATTGTATAAATAATGGCCTAACAATTAGTATGGAAAACGTTAGTCAGCATTTGACTCAATGATAGGTTGTATTTGCTGACAAGGTCATTGTATCGACCGTAAAACTTGCGAAATGATGACATCAATCGAAACTGTTGATATCCTTGTTTCATCAACTTGTGAAAAGTTAAAGTCATCACGTTTATAAAGCTTTATTGTTAGGTTACCATTAACGTCTTTTTCTAGTAAAATATCTAAATATAAAATAAATGTGTCAGAATCTGTGGTATCTTTTATTTTGAGCTCACTGGGTCGACATATGAATGAAAATAAGTATTGTTAAATAGGTGATAGCCTTAAATTAGATGAAGGCTCATGTTTGAAAGGACCTCCTATGCGACCCAAAGAAATTTCCTTGTCAATTTTTTACTTATACCTCTTTGGGGTGATCATTCACAGAAACTAAATTATTACAGTGTTGACACTCTTGGACCTTCATAATGTAGATAAAACCTAATGCAAAACCGTTCTTCAATTCATTAGCTATAGTTTGATTTATAAAAAAAAATTGCCAAGTAAGGACACCTATTGTTCAAGTTAATTGGACTTAAACCTGTTATGTTGAATATTTGCTGCCTGACTGACAAAAAACTAAGAAGGGAACTTGAAAATCCCTTGAGGATGATATCCTCTGTACAGCTTGTTTATCAGAACAATGAATAGCAGGATGTTTGTCTTGACACTTTAAACATTGGTGTTGATATTGACAATTTTTGTATGCGACAAGAACCATTGTTGTTGTTCTCATAACAAAATTTTGAGTTGCCCTGAGGATCCTTATATACTGACTGAGTATTTGGGGTTATATAAAGAAGCCAAAGCTCTGGGTCAATTTTGTCCAAGGAAATACTGTTATCTTTGGCTCTTTTTAATCAAAATTGTCGGTCATATTCTTTCCAACCTAATCCACCAGAAACTCGACTGGCACTGAGTTTTACATTAGTCATATATTTGATAAGACTGTGAGTTTGACAATTATATGCTCATATAAATGAAAAATGCGTCCAGCCAAGTATCAATTGTTGTAATTTTGATTGTATTGCAGGTTTTAATGTAAGTTGACCATTCTTTAATGGAACTCTACTTTCCTGTGTTTCAATATCTGTTTGCTTATTTAAAAGTGTATGTAGTTCCACAAACTCCCCTTATATGATTTTTTGTCTAACTGATTTTGTAACATGCATACCTAGATCGTCATTTACACTGGTTATGCTCTGAGGTAGTGAACATGAAGGGGAAATTGTGTAAAAACAAACAACTTGATTTGAATCTGATAAATTTGGTACATTTGTAGTTGATGTACTATAAGAGACTTTGCTACCTTCAGTCGAGATGTGTCAAGACGTTGAAAAATAATCTTCTCTATCATTCTGTTGATTTCTGGCAGCATGATAACTGCAACTGATAAAACAACTTTCTCTAGATCTGGCATTGACTCCTTGTTTGTTACAGGATCCGTTCTGGGTTCTTTTCCCTCTGAGTCTGACATCTTTTCTTAACGCCCGGTCTTCTAGCCTTTCCTGTGAATTTGCGTTTTCCATTCGATGACCCCCTCCCCCTTCGTCAATAGAATGCGACTTTTGTCGAGGTTGCCTATTCTCGAAATAAAATATGTAAATATATTTTAATTCTGATGTATAAAAACAAATTGAGTATCTTAAAGCCGTTGTTGAGATAAACAACTAACGATATAGATCTAAAAGTATGTTTATATTTGGAAATAATACATTATACACATGAATTCTGTTGATTTATAAATAACCATCACTGTGCTTAATAAATAAGATATAAATGAAGGATAAAATTCCAAAAATTAGGAGTTATATAGATTTTTTTAGCTACGAGACAAACTACACCCACCTCTCAATCCAACTGTAACACATATTGTGACGTCAAACATAAACAGCGATAACGTCATCTACAGCAGGGCATTACACGCACAAATCTAAGGCGAGGATCTCACGCACAGCAGTAACTATCGCTATAATAATTGGATTTACTTCGTAAAGGAAATAAATCTTATTAATTAATAAGGAAATCGTTTTAGAATTTCCTCACATATTGCTCAAGCTCCAGTTTGAAACTTGTTTCACATGTAATTACTAACATTCTTTGTGTACAAGGTTAACAATAGCAGTTTTGTCATGGCATGGGCAAAATTTGCTTGCCTTTGGCATATCAATTCCTATTTTAATGGCTCTTGTCTAATGACATACAGATTATGACCTAATTTCGCTGGGAACCTGTTGCTCATCCCCTTATTATCCAAGATGTATGACCAATAATAGGACTTCTGTCATTATGTCCTTTGTTTCATGCTTTCTTCATCCTGCACTATTAAGATCATTGTGTATGTCATATATATGAAACCCCATAGATTTCTGCTAATAGACTTTTGCGAGAAGCGCTGACTTTTACAATCGACGACTTACTTTTACACTAGGACAATATACGGAAGCTTTTTCTTGCGATATAAATATTATGCTTAACAGTTCATTAACCAATAATAATGGGCCATTTCAAAGCAAATATTACGTTGTCTAGGAAGGGAACGGCAACCACCCTACCCTCAACCCCCCTCTCTTCCCACATTGACCAACTCTTGCTAAGTTTTCCTTCCGGAATGTTTTTTCTTCATTATTTGATTCCTCTAGAAAATGAGATTGAAAGGAGATGCTACCACTCACGAATAAGGTAGTTTTAATTATGTAATTCTGCCTCCCATCATCTCTTGAGTTGATTGCATACCTGTAAATCATGTTAGTGCCCCTAACACCATACCTACAACCACTTTTAAGGTTTTCTTGTCTATTATCAATTCCGTAACTCCATACATTAGGCAGGTTTGAATGTCAAAGTAAACCATCGACTGTAAAAGTCAGTGCTTCTCGCAAAAGTCCAATAGTAACCAAGTTAACATTGCTTTATATTGTACTTGTTTACCAGTTTACTATTCACTTGAGTGAATATTGTATGGATGATTTGACATATGTATTGATAAATAAAATCATATACATGTAAACTGCCAATCACTGCATAAACGTTTTGTCAACATTATCAGACCTAACTTGATTATTGGTTAAGTTTCGTTATGGAGCTAAATAGATAAATTGGCTACGAAAGATAACTCTATTTCTTGAAAACATAATTTCATCCTAAGTTTACCCACATCCGTAACGTACGCGTGTACGACTCTTCCTTTGCTTTCTGATTCTAATCTTTAAAGTTAATATACCACCCTCCCTCCCAATTTTATAATTTAATAATTTTCCATGAGAAAAGAGGATCTGAAACAGTAATCACGCTCAAAAGTCCATTGAACTGATACAAATTTGAAGCAGGGAAAACACGGACCCTTTAAAACATTAGAGATGGGATCAGTTACCATGAAGGAGTAAGCATCCCTGTCGACCGGTCACACCCGACGTGTGCTCCTTTTCATGGACAAACGAAAAAAAAATCCGTAAACAATTCATTGTGAAATTAATGGCCAAACAATTTGTATGAAATACTTCTGCCAACACCTTGCCACGAGATTTCTATATCATACACTGTTGAAAAAGTTGATGAAGATAATTGCATGCTCTTTTGAATCCTGCTCATTGCAATTCAGTGTACCCATTTATCATTGTATATCAATGTTATTCGATTACATTAACACCTCGTCTTGTGCATTGGCTAATAAAGCCAGGAAAGAAACTGCCAATTATTGTAACCTTTTTTTAAACATCCCTTCAAATATATCAATCATCGACAATTTATCATGTTCTTAAACAGATGTAGAGGAATAATGAATTTCTTAACTGAATTAAAGCTAGCGATAGCCTCAAACAGTAAAGATTTAGAAGACCAATGGAAATCGTCAACCAAACACGTGAATTTCTCTTCCTCGGGATATCTGCAAAAGAAAACAGAAGCCAAAAATGAGCATATATTATGATCTGGGTTGTGCTTACTCCTCCTAGGCACCTGATCCCTTTGGTGTTTTGTCCTGTTCACGATTCGTATTCTTACTGGATTTATGTTTTGATCACTGCTCTTTTTTTAATAGAACATATATCTTTACTTTCTTTGGAATTGTACCCTTACTTGAAGATCGGCGCTACATTTGTTGCGTATAGAAAGGCAGACGGTTGCTAATGATCATTTGAAGATGCATGTGATGATAAATGTAAGGCCGTGTGTGTACGCATTTTGGACACTATTTAGAGACGTTGTCAGATCCCAATACTATTGACTTTTTGTTGTTTTTCGAAGGTGTCTATAGTATATCTACAATGTGCTGTCACGAAATAACTTCCCTCAATCTTTAAGTGGCGAAACATCATTGAACTTCTGTTTCTGTCCAAAATGGTTTATTGTCATTCCTTTAATATTCCCCCCGGTTGTTTGTTTACAGAATGTCTGTTAAAACGATGTTCACGTTTACAGATGGATATGTTATAATATATTAATAATATGTTAACATCTGCTGTAGGTATCATTTGGATCTCCGCTATGTATACTCTATTGATGTCTGGGCAATTGAAATGGCCTTTATGAATAGAAATGTGTATTGTCCTTCCATTACCTGCTGTTGCAAGTTTCCTCAACATATTTATTTCTCTGTGCTGCATGTAGAAAAATTCTTTATAAAAGTTCCTGTTTCATTTCAGTTTAACTTTTTCCCATTCAAACACTAGTAATGTTAAATACTGGTTGTTCCTTAGCAATAATGCCTACTTTATGAAGAAAAAGACCTCTCAGCATGCCTCTATCATTCTGAAATATGATTTAATTAGGATGGGATGAAATACTTTGCTTGATTCTGACCTTGGTAAATAAGCAATTGTTTAAGGGATGCGGGTTCCTTTTTTTGGTGGTACCTATGGTAATGCGATTTACAAGTAGTTCCTGATAGCACAATGCTGTGTACACTACTGGTCCTGTCACTGTTCCTATCAGAAGGGCTAGACGAAGAATAAATAGGGTAGATGTGGGTGTAGATCAGATCCCTTCTTTAATAAGGACTTAATGCTGTTATGATATTATACAATTATTGCCGTTTTGTGGTCAATACGATGATTTAGCAACCTGAGTATGATAAATGATATTCACTGAACCCGAAGGCGAAGCGAATATTGTACTTCGAAGGTGGCTAATATCAAAATCAGCAATAATTTTTTAATGATAAATAATATATAGGATTAATTTTGAAAGGGGGCATTACAAGGAAAAATATTTTGACTATCCTCCCAAAAAGAAGAAAATTCTCCCACTCAAAATTTTATTTTTGGGTGGGGTGCATTAGCAGGGGGACAGCTTTTCAATGAACATTCATTTTTATGCTAAATTAAAAGTAAAAATTTACATTAATAAATGTATGGGGAGGGGGCTGGAGCTCGACATCCCCCATTCATCGTTTTATATACCTGAATGTAATGTTCACCTGAGTGGAATTCTGGTGCAAGTGAAATAGCTTTCCAAAACTCTCTGTACCAATTTGAAATTCGCCGATCTATTTATAATCCAATGTAGATAAATTAAATTCTTATGTTCACCTGGAAGGTCACGTGCAGGTAAACATAAGTAGTTTTATTTCTATAATGTCAGATCTCAGCCAACCAGAGATAAAATTATTCAATCAAACAATTTTACAATCTATTAAATGTATGTCGTTTTCCAAAGAATATTTCGCTCGAGATGATAAAACACCTCCCTTCGCTCATGCGCTTATTGATTCTCGGTTAATAACAAGAATACATTAGTTTCACTTTCTTAAATGAAATTTGGATTCTTTATGATATTTTTTTGCAGATGACAATGTGCGAGCCAAATAAAGATCATTTAAGGACACACGCAACGTACCTTACCTACTGATAATTTTTCGAGATATTCTTAATTTAAGATTATAGTGCCACCAAATGTTCGTAGACAAAAAATCAGCATGCATTACCAGGGGTTTTGAAGAGATATCAATTGATGAAAATTCTTGTATAATTCAAAGAAAAATATACAAAAATTACTAAACATACATTCTAGATGTTTTGTTTATCCAAACTTGTTTTAGAAGAAGTGTACAATAGCATATATAGACATTAAAATGTAGCACACAGTTCCTTTAAGTATTGGAACTCTTCAACTCCAAGGAAAAAGACAGTAAAGTTCAAACTACGTTGCGTATGTCCTTAAAGTTGTCTCTCGAGTAACAAAACATGAATTGTATGCAAAATACAAAACTTTATACCCCTCTGAAATCGATCATTCCTTGAATATGGAGATAAGACATCAAGGTGAGTGAATTACCTTTGTATTCTGAAAATGCATTTCAATTCATTTTCAAAGTATTTTCTCATTTTTTATGGAAAATAGTTGTATATTAATATATATTTTAAAATCCCATGTGTGAATACGATGCTTGCATGTGATGCATAAAGTCGCATAAAAATAAATTTCAGTAACTGATACCAGCATCTGAAACATTTTCTTACATTATTTGATGAAGCAAGTAGCCTTATATTAAAATTAGTTATACTCTTTTTATAAAATCTATTTTATTTTATTAAACATTCAAATCTTTCAAAAATGTGCAGGGTTTTTTTTTCATTCACTCATTACAAGACAATTATCCTTAAACAATGAAATGATTTGTTTCCACTATAGCATCAACTCCAAAATTCATCGTCCTAAAAGAATATATACATTAAATGTACGAAAGTCACTTCCTCATAAAACGCATCATAGGATTTGTGAGCATTGATATTTTTAAAATTGAAAGTCAATGTAATTCACCGGAAATTATCTTTAAAAAGTGTTGATGAAATGTAGTCATTTTCACATAGCATTCACACCTCCATCCATTGAAGTAGACGTTCCAGTCATGTTGTCTGCTCCAGGTGAACACAGGTATAAAATGAATGATGATATCTACCAAAAAAAAAAACAAACAGAAAAACACTATTCATAAACTTTCTCTACATAGAATTTTTTTTTACAGTTTATTTAACAGAATGAATCTTTCAAGCTGTTGAGGCATATATCTATTCCTGTTTTCAGTTTCTGCACTGCACTCTCTATATGTATTTACATTATTTCATTATATAGAATGAAATAGACGAAGATAATGAACAGTATCGGTCTTAAAAAAAACTATAAACGATACAAATCTGTGAACAGGGCATAAAACCCGGACCCCTATAAATTCCAGAGTTGAGATAAGGTGCCTAGGGAGAGCGACCACCCCCTGTAGACCGGTCAGACCCGCCGTGAGTCCTATGTATTGATCAGGTAGTCAGACCCGCCGTGAGTCCTATGTATTGATCAGGTAGTCAGACCCGCCGTAAGTCCTATATATTGATCAGGTAGTCACACCTGCTGTGAGTCCTATGTATTGATCAGGTAGTTAGACCCGCCGTGAGTCCTATATATTGATCAGGTAGTCAGACCCGCCGTGATTCCTATGTATTGATCAGGTAGTCACACCTGCTGTGAGTCCTATGTATTGATCAGGTAGTCACGCCTGCTGTGAGTCCTATGTATTGATCAGGTAGTCACACCCGCCGTGAGTCCTATGTATTGATCAGGTAGTCACACCCGCCGTGAGTCCTATATATTGATCAGGTAGACCGAGTAAACCGTAGTAAAATTTAGTATCAAAACAAAGGACTAACAATTGGTATGAAAAACAAATGTATGTCAGTCAAAATACAACCCAGTGATAGGTTGTATTTGCCAACATGGTCATTATAACGACCATAGAACATACGAAATGTTGATATTAAACGAGGTCTTTGAAATCCCTAAAACATCAATATATTTGTCAGTAGCCTGCTTCTGTTTAAAAATTTATCGTACTCGGCTCATGCTTTTGAACATTAATTAAGTTGGGAGACATAAACACCATATGCAGGTGATAGTGGAACATTACTATAAAAGGAAAGTTGACGATGGAAAAGCTGAAGTCATCTCGTTTGTCATAAAGTTTAGTTGTTTGTTGGTCCTTATCATCTATAGTCAGTAAAAAAATCCAAATACTAAACAGATGGATATATAATAATATATTAATAATAATAATAATTTCTTTCTATCCAATCAAATACATTTAGCTTGTTTCATTTTTTTATATAATAACAGGATAAAGAAAGTCCTATATAGTATATCTTACTTGCGTGGCACTAGAAAAACGCTTAGTGGGCAGGTATGTCTGTACTAGTTGCTGAAATAGACAAGGAATTAACTCTTCGTGCATTTATGAATAAAGTATTATAAATAACATTGTGAATATTGTATGCTTTTTTTACAATTTACATTAAAAGATGTTTAATTAGTAATGACAATGAAAATTCTCATTAGATAGTCATATAGCTTTTTTTCATTTTTTTTTAACTTGATGTTTTATCAGATTAAAAAAGTAGATATAATTACCTTAGCATCTTGAATTGATATATTCCTATCAACTGCATGAGTCTTGACAACATCATCAACAACTAGTTATAAAGGAAAAGTAGAATTAAAGCAATATAAACAATAGATACTAGGAATATATGAGCGTCGATTGGAAACAATTGCAAAATAATTGAATGCTTGATGATTGATTGATTGATTGATTGATTGATTAATTGTTGTAGGTTTTCGTCCCTTAAAAGATACCACAGAGTCTGACACATGTTTCCTATTTGGATATTTTACTAGGAAAAGACGTTAATCTAACAGCCAAACTTTATGATAAACGTGATGCCTTTAACTTTTCAATCGTCAATGTCCCTTACTTATGCAGCAATATACCTTTATCACCTGCATACGGGGTTTATATTTCTCGCTTGATTCGATACGCAAGAGCATGCTCTACGTATGAACAATTTCTAAAACGATGTAAGTTATTGACAAACAAGTTGATGAAACAAGAATATCAGCAGTCTCGTTTAAAATCGTCAGTTAGTTATATGGTCGATACAATGACCTTGTCAGCAAATACAATTTATCAATAAGTCAAATACTGACTGACGTTTTTCATACTAATTGTTAGGCCATTATTTACACATTTAATTTTCGACGGATTTTTCCGTTATTACCGATCATGACAAGGAGCACACGGCGGGTGTGACCGGTCGGAAGGGGATGCTCACTCCTCCATGGCACCTGATCCTACCTCTGATGTTTTAGAGGTCCGTGTTTGCTCTGTTTCAAAATTTTGTATTGTTTAATGGACTTTCGAGCTTGAATACTGTTCGTTATCTCCATATATTTCATTACAAGATTATTTCGGTCATATGAGACGTCAGCAGATACCACTGAAGGGTTGCTTAATGTTTAATTGACAAGATTATAGTAGAAGTGAGATTGAAAGCTATCTCAGACATATTTTTATTAGAATGCTTTAATACCTGCATGAAGGTAAACAGACTAATTGCATCAGAATACTCGAAAATCGGTCACCCTTACTCATAGAGCAAAATATGCTAATGTTAACAGAAGGTATCGTTTTCAATGTAACCACCAACCGTACATGAATTAAGTTTTCATGAATATGGATACGTTTCGAAATTGAAAACCGCGGAACACATAAGTGAGAGATCTTGATAACAAAACAAATAACATTCCATTTTAATCAAATGTATCTTAACTTAAATTTTACGATGATGTGTCTTTAACATTCTTCCTATACATTGCAAGACCCATTTGTAACAACGTGGGCAACATTAATCTCTTGGATTTTTAGATTTTGTTTTGTCCTTGTGCGACTGAACCACTATACACATTTTCTCTAAACCAATAAATTTTTATGAATTTTCATTAACATTCCACAAAAATATTTGGCAAATGAGTTCTAAATTTTGGTGCATGTGAATGGATATTGAGTCGACCTGGTCATGAGAAATGAAAGATAAGGCACGGAGATTTGGAAAGATCTCAGTACTTAGTTCACTAACATCCAGTCTCCATTGGGCCTGGACACACAGCATTGACCGTCACCCCTTTGTCGGCTACTTCCACAGCTACCGCCTAAAACAAAAGCTTAGTCTTAAAGATACATACCACAAACAAATTTTCTTACCTCCCAGACAGAAGAGTTACACTGGTATCCTTTTAAATATTTCTTTCAAAGGAAATGTAATTCAGAAATTTTATTTCTTAAGATTGTAAAAATACACTCTTGAAAATATCCCAAAAAACTCTGCAGTAAGAAAAATTTATACATTTCTAAAACTTTTCAAAAAATATGCTGAACTGTAAAATGCATTTTCGCAATTTTCATCAAATTATGTGACTTGGCCAAACATTAAGCTGCTTAAATGAACAAATATTTCTCTTCTAAAATAAGTGAGGCGCCTATTTTAGCAAAGATATTTGAATTTTGGGAGAAAAGTGTGTTTGTGTTATTTAAATAAAACTTTCAGTCTGAATTTCCCATTTGCCTGTTTCATGACACACCTCCTCAATCTTGATTAGATGTCCCAATGAGAATCGCATGTATTTCTCTTATCCAAGGGTCCCTGAACTATAAGACAATACTTACCCGTGTGAGACCCAGGAGTCCGGCCTTGGAGGTTATATAAGCTGCCGCTTTCGGTATGGCTGTTAATCCAAGCTGGGAGGAAACGTATATGACCCGTCCCCAACCTATGGTGAAAGCATGTATTCATTTCATGCTCAATGACATGAGAAATCGGCCTTTTAAAGAAGTTCTTGACTCAAAGAGATGAGTTATATGAGAAATTATATTTGTTCAGCTTAAGTATATAAAGCACAGCTTATACTTGCTACGTTGTTTAATACACGCTCTCACTTTGTAAGTCTATTTTGAAAAAAAGGGGAGTATTTATCATTGGAGTTTATATCAATTTGTGAGGTTTGCAAAAATTGTATCAAGACCAATTCCTTAAATAAGATGTTCCAATAAACTTTACCTTTATCTTTCATTTTGGAAATAATATATTGTGTAATCATGAATGCCGATGTGAGATTAATTGAAATCTCCCTAGACCACTGTTCCAGAGTTATGTCTTCTACAAGGGACCCAAAACAAAATGATGCTGTAAAATGAAAATATAAATGTTACCAATTTAATTATATTTATCAGATTTTACTATTAGTATTAAACAAGAGACTCTGGAATATGTTTTGATCATGATCACCTGACTATTATGGATTTCTAAATTATAATTATGTCACAATACCAAACTTAGTTCCAACTTGAACCTTAAAATCCATGAGATATGAATTTGACAAATTTGCTAAAGAATACCTCATGCTCACGATGTATCAATAATAATTTTCTCAATATGACACGTAAATGGATTGCATTTATACAGTTGTTTTTTGAACGACAATAAATCTGGTTAAGGCAGGGACTACGAAGTTTTAAAGTTTTTCCCTTTTCAAAGCTTAAGAATTTCCATCAAATCTGGTTAAAATTGATTCAATTTAAACATAGATGGTTACGATAGACGGAGGACGGTAAAGTAGTTGTAAGTCACGATTGTAATTTAAGGCATAAATAAAAATAGCAATTTAATTATTTGAATCAACATCTTAACTTTCATTGGAGCAGAATAAAATTAAAATATAAAATATAGATCATAAACATGTATACAATATTCAAAGGAAACTTCTTTCTTATTTAAAAACTCTAAAGACATTAAGAAAAAAAAATGTGAATATGTCTATATATTGCAAAACATGTTATGAAAACCTTTCGTTTGAGGGATTATTCATAATTTTGCAATTTTTATTTACCTGCAATGTTTACAAAAATATCAACGCCATCGGGACGCTCTTTGTCTATTTCCCTGAACATCTTTTCGATATCCTCTGTTGATGCCAGGTCACAAGATATGTACGTCATATTTTCACCAGATCTTAAAAAAAATTCCAATTCTTAAAGAAGTTTCTTTCAATACAATGAAAACTGTCATAAACTCAAGCGTAGAGCAAAATTATAAATCACGACTTCATCAATTTTTTTTGTTTTGTTTTCAATGACATCGTTGACTTCAATACAATAAGGAGACAACGAACGGTAATCCAAGCTAATAGGCCATTCAAATATTACTAACCAGGAAAGCAAACACGGACCTCCAAAATATCAGAGGCGTGATCAGGTGCCATGGAGGAGTAAGCATCCCCTGTCGACAGGTGCTCCTTGTCATGATCGAGCAAACGGAAAAAATCCGTAAGAATTCCAGTGTGTAAATAATAGCCTAACAATTATAGTATAAAACAAGAGGCCCATGGGCCACAACGCTCACCTGAGTCAATATGGCCCTGTTGTTCTTCGTCAGCCTATTTCTTCTCCTATATATTCATATGTAAATCTTTGATCACCTGTTCTAGCCATACCCTACCCCCAGATGCCATGTTTTGAATGAAATTGAATCCTAACTTTCTGAGGATGCTTCTATATTCATATAACTAATCATGGCTTTGCTGTTCTTGAAAACTGTATTTTAAAGATGTCTTACAACCTACCCGGGGGGGGGGGGGGGGGAGGAGGGTCATAATTTGAACAAACTTGAATCTACACTACCTGATGATCCTTCCATATCAATATGACTTATCATGGCTTTGTTGTTCTTGAGAAGAAGATTTTTATAGAATTTTCCTATATATTCCTATGTAAAACTTGGATGCCCCATTGTGGCCCCACCATACCCCCGGGGGTCATGATTTGAACAAACTTGAATCTACAATACCTGAGGATGATTCCACATCAATATGACTAATCGTGGGTTTGTTATTCTTGAGAAGAAGATTTTTAAAGATTTTTCGTATATATTCCTATGTAAAACTTGGATCCCCCATTATGGCCCCATCCTACCCCCAGGGGTCATGATTATAACAAATTTGAATCTACACTACCTGAGGATGATTCCACATCAATATGACTAATCGTGGCTTTGTTGTTCTTGAGAAGAAGATTTTAAAAGATTTTTCGTATATATTCCTATGTAAAACTTTGATCGCCCATTGTGGCCCCACCCTACCCCCCGGAGTCATGATTTGAACAAAATTAAATCTACACTATGTAATGAAGGTTTCACATAAGTTTCAACTTTTCCGGCCCAATGGTTATTGAGAAGAAGATTTTAAAAGATGACACCAAATTTTCACCAACTCTTAATTATCTCCCCTTGGAAGAGGACATGGCCCTTCATTTGAACAAACTTGAATCTCCTTCACCCAAGGATGCTTTGTGGTGAGTTTGGTTGAAATTGACCCAGTGGTTCTGGAGAAGAAGTCGAAAATGTAAAAAGTTTACAGACAGACGGACAGACGGACTACAGACAAAATGTGATCAGAAAAGCTCACTTGAGCTTTCAGCTCAGGTGAGCTAAAAAACGTCGACAGCAATTTGACCTAATGATAGATTGTATTTGCTGATAAGGTCATTGTATAAATGAAACTCATATTTATTTGATTGTGTTTCAAATAACATTTTCCACTACAAATAACCTTTAGTATTGAGCTATTTTTCACTGGAATATATTTACAGAGTTATATACACATATGTGATTGCTTGATGCTGGTTGATATGATGCACAACATATCTGAACTACAGATTAAAAGCAAAAATATTTATTTCATTCTTCTATAAGACACAAATTAAAGTAGAGTAGACATTTGCATCTAGAAATAAAATTAAAAATAACTTTCACAAACATCTATAAAGTGCACAAAATGATTATATAATTATCAAAAAGAAATAAGGGGAAATTGTTAATGCAGATTTAATGGCATAATGGAAAATAAAATACCATGGTCAAAGGTCGTGTCAGACAGGCATGTTACAGGGATTTCAACAACGTTAAATGACCTTGTTAAGAAATACGATGAATATCCTATCATTGTGTCGTATTTTGGCTGATGTGTTAGGTCATTGTTTTATACCAAATTTGACTACGGAATGTTCCGTCTACCTGATCAATACATACGGCTCTCGAAGGGTTTGACTGGTAAACAGGGCACGCTTACTTCTCCTAGCCGGCTGATCCCACCTCTGAAATTTCTGGGGGTCCGTGTTTTATGCCCTGTTCACAGATCTGTATTGTTTGTAGATTTTTGAGATCGATCGCTATTCGTTATCTTCACCCTTTTCACATAATAAATAAAACGTCTATGAAATTAACTGAATTGAGTCATTTCATTTCATCAAGTTCTATTGTTTTTGCTGTAGAAGATAGAAGTCCTTGATTCCCCATGCAGTATTTGCTGAAAAATCAAGGACTTAAAATTTACTAAAATCAGATTTCTACAAACAAATCTCAAGTTCTCGTAAAGTCTATCAGATCTCACCAACATTTCTCAGAAATATTATATGCATAATAAACTCTAAGATACAATTACTAAGCTTTTAGTTTTGACAGTTTTTAACCATATCACTCCAATAGAATACACCATGTTAACGGATGACATAAGTTTACAGTCTACGTCTTTCCCTTCCAGTTGTTTGGTGAATATGCCGCCTTTTTTATTTTGTTCTATTTCTTTACTATTTGCTTCATTTAAATAGTTGAATGAGATTCTATGCGATGATGTAATCAGGGAAAAATCCATTTATATTAATGTGTCCGAAATCTAGTACAGTATATCTCCTTGTAAGGATATTACTAACTTGTTTGCATATACATGTAGCACATGCACAACATATACAGTAAAACTCGGTTATAACGAAGTCACTGGGACCTGTGAAATTACTTCGCTATATACGTAATTCGTTATATCCGTTTAAGGAATTCGTAAATTTATATAGATGGGGATCCAAGACAACTTCGCTATATCCGTGAATTCGCAATATCCGTGTTCGTACTAAACGAGTTTTACTGTACAAACTATTTAAATGCCCTCTCCGTATAAGCCAGGTTTGATTTGGATGTTGAAGTAGTTTATATTTTACTCAAAGCAGAAAAAAGTGATCGAGAACCGATTGACCGTTTTCTTTATCTTCCCAACTTCATTGACAAGGAATTTTTTTTTAGAATACGTTAACATAAGAAGATTTGACTATACAAAAAAGATAGAAAGAATAGTAGGGGACGCTCTTTCAATGTACATTAACAGAAAGCCATTATGATTAAAAAAAAAAGAGGTGGAAGGAGGGGGCAGACCATCCACACCTGATTCTACGTGCCTTTGTTTAACCTACATTGGAACAGTTTACTCATTTTTATATATGCCACTTTGCGATTTATACAGCGGAAACTGCCGTAACCCTTATTATATAACATAACTTGAGTATAGTTATTAAATTAATTCGTCATGTTGTAAATTTGAATTTAACGGGTGGCAGTTAATATAAATTTATTTGTATTTACTGACACCCGATAAAAGCGTAATTTTTTTTAAGGTATTGTAATGATTTTCATAATTTTAGTCACATAATTTTTTAAGCTCAAAAGGCATTAATTACTCAATAGAAGACCTATAATCTAGCAATTCATTATTCCATTTTAGGCCTCCACTGCTTGTACCAAACAAACGTTAAGTTCAACTGCCACATTATCCGTGATCTTTTAGGATCTTGAGAAACTTGCTAGGTAAGAATAAATTCGAAGTGGCAAATACTAGTAGTTCATTATCAGACGTAGTTCAGAGATATGAAAATGTTAAATTTGAACAATAAAATGCTTTCTTTTATTGTTGCAAATAAAATGTATAACTCGCGTAAGTGGGCTATGTATTTTTTCTGTAATAGCTGCAACATTAATTCCCGTACTAACAAAGAAAGACATTTTATTGTTTATATTTATATCTGTACAAATTAGCATTTAAAGTAGGATTAAGTAGATTAAATATTGTATTATTGATATTTACGTCATTGTATATTTCATTGATGACAGAGCCACTGCTGTAGAGGTGATATGCTTTGTGTTGTTTACTGACTGATGGTTCTCTTGAGAAATAGAGGAAATGATATTCAGTGGATGTAAATATATTGCGAAAAATTGTAATGTTTTTGTAATAAATGGATAGCCAAAATAATCTTAAAATGCTGCAGAAAAAACTGCTAATATTTTAATTTAGCAAAGCAGCATTTTGCTTTTCACTTTTCAAGATAATAAACAGATGCAATGAAAAAATTGCTGCAGAACCGAAATTTATGCGGTTTTCTCAATTGAAAGGTTTTTTTCATGAGTTTCTTACATCTTTGAATTATCTTTCAATTCTTCAGTTCCCCCTCTTGGTTCTTTTAAATATCGCGTCTTAGACTATATAAATTCTGGAGTGTTAAATATTTTATGATGCGATGTACCTAAAAATATAATCCTGTTTTAATTTCATATCATAGCATATGGTCACATTTAAACCATAAAATGTTAAAAACCACTCGATGATTATTTTGAGTTTATTATATGTTCCTTTGCAAAAAACAAAAAAAAAAAAACAAAAAAAAAACAGACATTGTACACATTTCATTTCTTAGGTCTTATTACACTATGCATTTGACACATGCAATTTGACAAATGCATGAAATGTGAAATGCTTGGAATTTTGCAGCGTTATACAATGTACATGTATCAGAATAGAGCGTGTTCTTTCTCTTGTTTTAAGTTGCTTGAGAATAATTTATGAAATGAAAAGTCAATGTTGTGAAGGTAATTTGAAAAAGAACAGTTCGTTTGATTCCAAACATGCAAAAAAAGTATTAAACCAAGTAGAAATTAATCAGAAAGACACAAACAGTTAAGAATTAGGATTCCTATTCCATACACGTTTAAGGAAATGTGAAGGCTTTTTTATAAATTAATATAACAAAGTAAGAATCAAGAAATCCAGAGTATTGATTGTCTCCTAATTGAGTTACACGATAAAGAAAAATATGACGGAAAATACTTTTTTAAAAAACTTTTTCTAAACATTTTAATTCAAAATTCCCGTACTAGAAGCACACTATATGTATAAGTAATCGTTATGTATGTTTCACCCACTTGTTGGAAGGATGCCTCACGTGGTTCATGCATTTCTGGACTTTTTATAAAAAAAAAAAAAAAAAAAAAAAAAAAAAATCCATGAGATCTTTATAAACTTTAACTTTCTTAAAAGGTCATATGGAACCCAAAATCTTCAAAAAGTGGAATTTGAAATAACTCTTTTAGTTTCAAATTATTTTTTTAATCGTAGAAAAATTGTATTTTTTTGGGAATATATATATATATATATATATATATATATATATATATATATACTGCAGTGTATATATATATATATATATATATATATATATATATATATATATATATATATATATATATATATATATATATATTTTTTTTTTTTTTTTTTTTTTTTTTTTTTTTTTAAATTTTCTTTTTTCATGAGAATTTCAAAAAAGATATTAAAGTATAGATTTGAGGAGGTTGAAAAAATGCTGGTTTGATTGGGAAATTTCATGATAAATATGTGTTTATCAGTAATTAAGCGTGCACAAACTGTTTTACAGATTTCCATAACTTTTTGACTATCCAATTTTCTTGAGAAAATCTTTTTAAACATTCACATCAAAATAATTTTATATATAAATTAATTCTCTGGTTAAAGTATTCACAATTTTTCAGAATATGTTTAATAGAATAATTCTATACACAGACAAAAAGTCATTATAATTTCTGTGATTTTCAAGTGTTCATCAATCATCAATGGGTTAAAGTAAACTTGCTAATATTCTTTATAATCATTACACATTTATTATAATTATACATTTCACATTCACAGCTTTGCAGACTGCAATTAATTCATGATACAAAACGTAAAGCTAATGAGCCTAATAAAATTATTAAAATAGATCAGTCCTTCTTTGAAAAATATACAGATCATTCATTAAGTCAGTACATGCAATACCTACACAGCATTCATTTCCTCGAAGAGATCATCAACAGAATATCTAGGGACACGGTCTGTTGCTATAATGAAACATCCGGCTTGGACTAAATCCTTGATAACAGTTCTACCTAGCTTTCCAGTGGATCCCGTTACAAGAGCTGTCTTTCCAGTCAGACAAAGAGTCATTTTCCCTGCAACAAAAGCATGAAAAGTATCGGAAAAATCCAGTCTTTTCTTCCAATTTATATTGGATACTGCGTCAAAATGACTCAAAATAGCATTGTTGCAATTAAAGGGATACAGAAAATACAGGAAAGGTGAAAACTACACTAGATACATCGCTGTTTATCTTGCCCTAAATCTAGATTACCTGAGCAGACAACCCCAGCCTGATTTCAAAGACAAAAAACAACTCATTTAATCAAGGCGATTCTCTAGACTATGTCTGGATTTTATCAACGAGTCCAGTAATCACGATCTACACAGATTCATTAAGCCAGTGGTTTTCAGAACTCTTTGAAGATGTTGCTTTCGTCAGAAAAATAATTTATTTCGTTGAAGTACTATCGATTCCTATCATTTCATTGAAATACTGCCGTTTGAATGCATGGCCTTTTCGTCAATGAATATATATGAAATATTGTAGAATTTGGTGTGTTTATTCACATGTTTGGCTATCTATTAATTATTTGTCTTTCTGTGAGAAAACAGCTGCTTTCAAGTAAATAACTTGAATTTGGTTCGTCGAGAAACATTTGTTAAAAAACACTGTTCACCCTTTGAATGATGAACCCACGTCCTCCAGCGCGATAGAACTTAGCAACAGTCAACATTGCTTGACGACGGGTGATTTTTCCAAAAGAAAAATATTGACTGCGCGGAAACTATGCGCGTGCACTTCACATTTATTTGTATTTGCAAAAGACATTCGGTATTATAGGGTTATTGAACTTATATTGGTGAATATTGGCAGGAGTTGGCTGTACAAATGCACGAGCTTGTGAATGCATTTGTACATCCAACGAGTGCCAATATTCACCAAATATAAGTTCAATAACTCCTTTATTATATAGCTAAAACATCTCCCATTTATTTATATTAATTATTTCAACAAAATAACTCAAATTAATACGAATTTTCAGTATCATTATTTAAGGACGACGGACCTAATTCAAAATTTCATGCCACTGCGCAGAAAACTGCGCATATGCCTTGAATCAAATTGACTTAATTATGTATTGCAAAAGATAAAAAATATACATTTTTAATTCTTTTAAAGATATTCAAACGTTTTCTCTCAATTCAAAAATATTGTAAATATTTCAATTTATATTCATTTGTTGGTTTTATAAATAAATGATTTATTTGGCCAAGGTATTTTCATTAAAAATTTCCCCTAAAATGTGCCCTACACCTGAGTTTGACATGCCCCCTGAAAAATCTAAGCCAAAGACCCATTAATTTTTTGGCATAATTTGCTGGTAAATTGTCTTGTTAACATTGTCCTTAAATATGAATAAAAATTCTATTGCAGAATTTTTTTCAATGATCACTCTTATACCCAACACTGGTAATTTCCCGTTACTTCCTATAGTAATTATGGATTTCCATTGCCAACTTTAGAAACGCTCCCCATTAAAAATCTACATCGATGACCATATGACTTTTTTATTGATTTTAACTCACCAAAATTCACTTTACCTTATATTAAAATTTGAATAAAAAATCTATTGCAGAAATGAATTAGGTCCGTCGTCGTTAAATTAACGTTTGTCCTGTAAGTGTTTAATATCGCATCATTCCAATAACCCTACCAAGCGTTATGATACTGTACGTGTACATCAGCTGGCGTATTCAAAATTTAGTGCAATCACTGGATATGGAGCTGTTGGCGAAATCATGAATTAGCGCTACACATGTTCGTGTCGTATATTGTATTTATAAATGATTTCTTGGCGGTATTCATGAATTAGCGCATCGTTGTCTGCGCCAAAGCCGCTTTTTTAAGTACATATACAGTATGCACATTGAGCTTTTATTAAGGCTATTACTTATTAAGGTTTTGCCAAAGGTCAACATGTCCAAAAATTTATTTTTACAATAGCTCCAAAACTATGTGGTTTATAAAGTAAAAACTTTTACAGTTTATAAATATATCATTGATTAACAGATAGAAAGTATCACTTGATAACAAATACTTTAAAAAAAATTATTGAGAAAAATTCTTTTAAAAAAATGCATATATTTTCAAAAAATACACCTAATTAATTCCGTACTTTTTGTGAAAGCCATCATTGCAGAAACAATATATGTTTATCAATGAAGGGCAAGTTGGAAAGTTGTTTTCCCTGTTTATTTAATCCAAATGTTTAGATTTGAAACCGAAAGTACATTGCAAATGGCTGATTTTATAAGGGTCTTGTCTTTATACATGTCATGCTTTCAATAACAGCCTTTCAGAGACCATTCACGTCCAACTTGCCCTTCATTGATATACATATATTATTTCTGCAATGATGGTTTTCACTAAAAGTACAGAATTAAGCAGTTGCATTTTTTTAAAATATGCAATTTTTTTGAAATTTTTTTCCTTAAAAAATATATTTTTTTAAATATTTATTTTCAAATGATACTTTCTATCTGTTAAACAATGATATATTTATAAACTGTAAAAGTTTTAACTTTATACCTCACATAGTTTTGGAGCTATTGTAAAAATTAATTTTTGAACATCTTGACCTTTGGCAAAACCTCAAATTATTAAACAGTTATTTCAGTTTTGCGTAAAAATAAACATATCTTACCTAAGTGCCACTACCTACCATAAATTTGCCTTTGAGAGGTTGACCAGACGACATTTTTTGTTTACAACGGGGCGTTCGATATTGAACGCTCGTATTCGGAATGTTTCGGGCATACTCATATACGTAATACCTCGTACAAACTCAGCGTTCAATAAAACGCCAAGATATTGAACGCTAAAATTCTCTAGACTTTTGGTAGTTTTTAATTATATACTATTTATTAGCTATATATATAAAATACATGGTTACTGTCTTGAAATATAAGCGATATTTGGGCAAGAGTAAGAAAACGTGATAGAGGGCGAGGCTTGCCGAGCCCCTATCACGTTTTCGACCCGAGCCCAAATATCGCTTATATTTCAAGACAGTCTCCGTGTATTTTGTTTATCCTGCAACACATTTTTACAGGACCTCCAAAACGAGCTGTTTTCAACCGATTTAGGTACATCTCTGCAGTTAAAACTAAGACGCCATGGCGTAAACATTGCAATATTCATGACGTCACAATGCTTTTAGAACGTTGGAATACGTGCACGAGGCTTTATTAGGGCATTGACCGAATAAAGCTTTGGTTTATTAGGTTACCTCTATTAGGTCAATACAAGGGGCAGTTGCAGGATAAAATAAAATATAATAAAAACTGCATGCAGTTGAAGGTAAGATTGAAAAATTTCCACTCGAAGAAAACCATTGTCAACAATGGTTTTATTGAAATGAAAACTTTCAATGTTACTTTCAACTAAATGCAGTATTTTTGTAAATGCTTTAATCATGATAATATTGTTAATGTTTCTAGTTAAGATTTTGGTTTCTTCTTTGTCTTTATATAAGAAATCCAACGTAAAAACGCATTTTGCAAATGCTTTCATATTGTTAATATATCTAGGCTAAGGTTGTTTCTTTTCCTTATCTATTTCTAAGCGAAAAATTATGAAAAAGCTGTGTGTAGTTTCATGTGAATAATAAGTGTCATTATTTCATTTTTTGTTATTTTAAAATTACTTTGTTCTTACAAAAGGATATGAATATCTTTGTAAAGAAGGCAAATACACAAAACATAATGACAATTATTATCACAAATGATGTTTTCACAAATTTACAAAATATTTTGAAAATATAATGTCTGTGAAAATGCAAAATATTACTTAGAACTTTAAAGATTTGAACGAGAGCAAATCTTCAGAAAATGAAAAAAATAATAATAGCATATCTTTTTGTCTCCTAATTTAAAAACATTTTCACTGAGTGATTCTCATCCGCTCCACTCCTCTAAAACACTGATTGTGAGGAGTGGAGTAAATCAGAAACAATTAGCTGACGAAGGCGGCGGAGAATAAACTAGGTAAAATTTAGTCAATAACATTCAAATTCTGAAAAAATGGATTCTAGATCCTAGATTGCCCTATATATTGACCATCAGGCTGTCAAGTTCATACAGTCTTAGAGTTTATCAACTAAGTTCAACTGTGATTTAATTTTCGTGATACTGTCAATACTGATAAAAAGAGGGCTTTTAAATTAAAATTTCCCTACAATTCTAATTCCTGCTTTAAAAGTTTAGCGTGGACAACATATTCCACAGTCCATCACTCTCTAACTGACTCTGTATCCTGTGCAAAAACTGTATTCGATGTTTTGCCTGTATTGCGTTGAACTGTGCCCCCCCCCCCCCCCTATTCTACATAACAAAAAACTGCACAGCTAAGCTAAGACGGCAAACATTATTAGTCAAAAGAGACAATAAAAGATATAAGCTTAGTAACTTTCCTTTAAATCCTGCACACAGTCGACTCAGATATTAACGCAGAGGAAGCAATGTGGAGATGACAATTTTGCAAATTCCTTATTAACAAAAGAAATACATTAGGCCTGGCATGGAATTTACATATTATTGCTAAAGAAATGCTGAGCATTCTTGATATTTAAAATTGTCATAATTTACATGCATACAAAGTTTGATTCATTAAACCACATTCATAAACTTTATTTTATGATGTTAAAATATTTTTCCTTTACGAGTTATCGTTATCAACAAACAAAGAGGTTACAGGTCTTAATGAAGGTTCTTGTTTTACCTGTCAATTATATTTTTGCATACACATTCATTTAATATTAAAGCCTGTCAACATATTAAAATCTGACCTTCGAATAAAGCAGACTATGGTAGAGAAAGTTAAAATATTGCCTTAAGAACAATATAAAATATTTCAGAAATCTGAAATTAGAAGTACGTTTTACATTACCTCGGAAAAATAAGACGTACGTTGTCAATGTTTTTCAACAGAAAAACCTAGTTCGTAAAAAATGGAATGACTTTCTTTCAGACGTCAACATCCGTTGAAAATAGTTCAACGGCCGACTTGCTCGGAAAAAGGACATAATGTAAATCGATCGACATTACAACTTGAATAAATTTACCTCTCGATGAATAGACAGGCTGTTAGTAGAGCATCAAGTGGGACATGTTCGTCTGCTCTTGTACTTTGAAAATCGTTCATATTTTTGTGTACTTTATGTAAAAATATATTCTTACGTTCAATCTTGTTCAAACTTTTTATTCTTGATTAAGATAAAGAAGTTGATTTCTTCATCAATTATAACTCAACCAAAAATAATTAAAGGGATTACCTTTATTTTGAAGACTAGTCTCTTGATGAAAGTGAATCAGGAAAGGAAAGTAATCTATATGCCATCCAATTTTATTTAGTTCCCTTCCCCAGTTCACTCAACCCTATTACGTGCGTTCAGTAAATAGAGCGTGACGCTTGTATGAAGGAGTTTAAACAGATACACGTGTTCAACCTTTTTATAGTTATTATGAAATTAAAACAGGAACTAATATTGATTTACCAGCTTTTGCGTTGTAAAATTGTTGAATCAATAAACATTTATTGTAAGTACAAATTAAAATTAGCAAATTATGTAAAGCAAGGTCATACATGTGTCAAATATATTTTTGTGACGTTGAATGATTAATTACTTCAACTCGATTTTAAGTCACAATCTGTTTACATGCTTAACTCACATCAAATTATATTTTACCAAAATCAATAACGTCAAAACGTTCGACTTTTCAACACGTTATACAACCTTTCCACACGATAAATTAAAGTCCAGGCATTTTGACATCAGAGACAGCTGCTTTTCAATAAAAATGGAACTTGTAAATTTACTTACTTTGTCGTTGGTCATTTGCAAAATCATTTTGCTAAAAACATTCTGATTGTACACACAAATACTCCGACGTTGATATTTAAAAGATGCTTGAATTCCTGATTGACAATATCTATGAAGTTTTTAGAGATCAAGTCTTCCAACAATCTATCGTTATTTCCATGGGTATTAATAGTGCTCCGTTATTACCAGACTTATTTTTGAATGCATATGAAGCAGAATTTATTCAAAAAACTTGTACATGAAAAGGAAAAATCATTTACTGTGGTTTTCAATTCAACATTTAGATACTAGTATATCGACGACGTTTTATCAATAAACAATTTTCATTTTCATTCCTACGTTGATTAGATATATATGTATCCCTTTGAACTCTAAATAAAAGATACCAAAGAGTTTGACACATCTGTTTCATATTTTGATATTTTACTAGAAAAGGACTAAAAAAGGGTAATCTAACAACAAGACTTTATGATAAACATGATGAATTCAGCTTTAATTTTCTATCGTCAACTTCCCTTATTTATGTAACAATATACCATTATCACCTGCATATGGAGTTTATGTCTTCGAGTTCATTCGATAAACAAGAACATGATCTACGTACGAACAATTTATAAATGAGGCAAGCTATTGAAAAATATGTTGATGAAACAAGGATATAAACTCTCGTTGAGCGTCATCAGTTCGCAAATTTTATGGTCGATACAATGACCTTGTAGGCAAATATAATCTATCATTAAGTCCAATGTTGATTGACGTTTTTCATACAAAGGGTTAGGCCATTATTTTCACACTGAATTGTCTAGCGTCGCTAGGTTGACGTCATAACGTCTTAGTGTTATTTTCCAAAGAAACGATCTATATTCAGATAGCTTTGTAGGAAAATTGATTTGAGATAATTACAAAAATTAAGCTGAATTAAAAAGAGGACATCTTAGACATGCTTCAAAAAATTCTTCGTCATTTTGGGGACAGGGCCAATTTTGATACATAACGTACTTTCTTCTTTAATCTTTAACAATTGCTTACTTTTTTGGATTGTGCAAAGCATTTAATGCATCATTCTGTGGCATAAAAGCAAGTACTAAATTATCACCATTTCCCTTCATATTATCAAAACATTTCGTTATACTGGCATTAAAATCTCCAATTCGATTGCATGTGCAGCCATTATAATTCCACCACCAATTTTGATAGGCAAAAATGTTTAATAACGATTTATTTATATATTTATTTTTTTTTTTTTTTTTTTTTTTTTTTTTTTTTTTTTTGTTATTTTCAATGATACAAAATTTGTAATTTATTCAACATTTAAAAAGTATGTTTTTTTTTTTACTGCACAGTGAAAGAGTTTTGAATGTTATTGTGTGATCCAATTATTTAGAGTTGTTGCTTTTGAAAACATGTTTTGTATTTGAACAAAATAAAAAAGTTCTTATGCTGGCTTATAGATGCCATCAACATCCAGGGGTATTTTAATGACAAAACCAATGTTGGTTTGATGTATTTTTAAATAATTATTCTAGATGTGACGTCATAATTGCTTGTATTATATTAGCATTGCACAATAATTTTTAGCTTATGATTACGTTTTGAAAAAGTAGACATCATATTGAATACCATTACTGCGTTCATTTGTAAAATGTCATTTTAAACCATATAGGGATGACAAACGTCAAAGTACGTACGTGTCAACCTGCTTATCTATTAAAAGTATCACATCTTTACAAGTGAAATCAATGCAAAAGGATCAAATCGGCCGCACAAATGTTTCGTATTTTAAAGTATTTCCCTATGAAAAAGTCCAAAGAAAATAAATTTCAAAGTAGAAAAAGTTTAATTTTTTTTGCTTGCAAAACTGTATACTTTGTTTACTTTTCTGCACATTTTTAATACCCTACATGTAATTTTCAGTGAATTTTAAACTATTCTTTAAAATTAAGACAAGTATTATAACTTATACACTAGACAAAATTGCTAACGTACCACTTGTTATTCTTATTTGTGAATTGATCATTTGCCTGATCGATACTAGTATATAATATATGCCATCTTTTTCAAAACTGTTGGATTGAGAAATGTCTTCGTGTCATGATAAGACCCTTACAGGACCTTCTTGCCCAAAAAGCAATTTCCCGACGTGCACTGCGCACCGTTTATTTAGGTGGTGCGTGAGCTATTTTGTCTAGTGTATATAAGATTATTACAAGTAATAGCTTTTCAAAAAGCTTGCCTGACTAATCAATCAATATCTATGGAACGTATATGCAAGATTTTTCCGTCATCAAGGAGTGACATAGTTGCGATACTTCATTACACAAGATGTACAATTGACTTTCTCAAATGTCATAACCAAATACTACATATTAACGAATATCTAAGACATGCCACTATTTGGTCATTTATTAGTTAACCCACGGGCTGACTAGTTACGTTGGGATGAAACTGCAAGTGCGCTAGCGTAGATTATAATCAAAGCACCGGCGCGCCTGGCGTGCGCCCCCCCCCCCAACCCCCCGTTTGAATTTTTTGTATGTAGAACTTATATGTTCATTATGCTAAAATCAAGGAAAAAACACCTCATTTTTGTAAGAATTCGTCAGCTTCCGGGAGCTTCGCCCCCCGAACCCCCATCAGGGCTTTGCCCTGGACCCACTGGGGTTTCAATACAGCCCCCAGACCCCCTGCCTTCTACTGCACCCTCCGGTTCTGAAATTCCTGGATCCACCACTGATAATTCTGAAATAGTTAGATGATTCTTAAGAAATTCATATTACATGTACTCTCTTACTAGAGGGCGCGCTTCATGCACACTAGACGACGAAGTAAATTATGAACAGTTTTAACTGGGAAAGTTGTCTTGAAGTGTTTGAGACAAAAATGCTTCAATGCTGCTCTAGAAATCAAAGTAAATGACCTGTACACTTTATAGCTAGCGCAAAACAAGATACTAATAATACCCCCTCCCCCCCCCCCCCCCCGGACAAAACTCACGCGATGATGGTCTTACCATATACATGTATTATAAATGAGTTTAAAATACATCTTTATATACAGTTTTGAAATTGTTAAGTTTTTTTTCAACCGATTTCAAGACCTTTCTCATAATTATAATAACCTGCTTTTTTATGAAATCAAAACCAGTACAGATCATGATGTCGTCTTCATTTTGCCGATTCTTTACTTAGAACCTTACGGGAGTGAAGCCCATTCCTCTAAGGGCACTGACCTACACTCTTGTCACTGTATTAAAAGGAAATCCTTGTTCATCACAAAGCATGAGATAATATGCTACTCGCTGACTTTCTAAGCTTTCTTAAAAACCTAACCTCGTAACGTACATTATTAATAAATGATATATTGAAAAAAAAGGCTAGGTGGAAAACAGACTGAATCAAGAAGGGATGTCCCATTTAATTACTAGGTGGAGGGAGTTTGTTTATGATGAGACTATTCCACTTATGGGATAAATAGTAAGAATAATCAGCAAATCCATTGCTTTAGTGTTGCCTGTCCATATACAATGTGTTCTCTTAAAAAATGAGATAAAATTTACTGTTAATAAAAAATCTGGAGCTTAAGAATCGTGTTAAAAGAATAAACATTATTTATTTCCATAGAAGGTATCACACCCATTCAATAGAACAACCCAATAAAAAGGTGCGAAGATAATTTACATGTGACATTTGGCGCGAAATGATTGTGTCACCCCTTTCGTAGAAGGCAAATGGACTGATCCAGTAGTTTAGAAACGCAGAAAAAATGTTACACGGACATGTCCGTACAAAGAAACGCAAAGAATAAACATGTGCATGCAAAAAACTGAGGGGTTCAAACACATCATTATTTTGCATCAGTTATATGATTCTTTCTCCTGCAAACTGTATTTGTTTAAATGCAGGTAACAAATTCCGATGTATATCAGCTTGCACAAAATCTAGTTCATTAAGAATGATCGCTTAGTTTCGGATCCCTGAAATATTAATCCTTATACTGCCTGACGCACGTGGCGTCAGGCAATGAATGTCTGAATTGATTTCTGACAAAAAAACGCGCAAACGTTTTAGGTGCTGATACCCTGGATCTTTTTTTTTTTAAGGTTTTGATTGTAATAGACATGTATTACAATAAATGTGAAGTGCAGAAAAATATATCATTGTGTCATTTACAACTGTTCTGTATTCAAAACATAATTTACTTCAAATATTTATTAACCATTTTGGCACAGTAATTAATATCCGAAAACTCATTGTGTGTGTGTGTGTGCGTGTGTGTGTGTGAGGGTGAGGGTGTGTGTGTGTGTGTCTTACACACTCCCATGTTGGGAAGCAGTTCATGTAACAATTTTTGTAAAATCATAAATTAATAAACATCTAATGAGAAATGAAAAACAGATCGAAACGTAATTACAATCATTTACATTTTTTTTTAAAAATACATTCATATTTTTTTTTTGTATGTTCTCAATAGGGAAATATTCCATTGAACCAATGAAAATTTCCCCATGTGTACATTCTAACACGACCACAAATAGATCGGCCGCTACTGAGGCCGTAAATAACTTAAACATTACTGACATAATGTAATTGTTCTACAAGGCAGATTACATAATGCTGTCGGAAAGGAACGTTTATAGTGACATACGTATTTTTAACACATGCTGATATTGCAAAAATTATTTAACGTTTGCAAAAGAATTATATATTAATGCAAAAATTCGATTTATGTGATCTAGTTTGCACTTTATAAAGATACCGAAATAGCGTGAATATAGGGAACTACATATGGTAGAGGCATATTCCAGATCCTATAATAGTCAATTTCTGAAAATCTATTGATATGTGCACAGTTTTATATATTGTTTTAAAAATATCTGAAAAATCTGAATTGGTAGAATTCGATATATCATGAATTGGATGCATTGTATCTGTGACGTCACAAACTACACTATACATTCTATTTCCTGTTATATAAAAAGAAGTCAAAATGCACAAAGTTGTTCAATTTTGACTATAGTAATCAAAGTGCAAGCTTGCCTAAGTGCAATATTCACATATTTCATTGATATCATTCTACAAATCATCTCAAAAGATCATATTTAAGCAGTTCTACGCTCGATATTTTCCAATCAAACTATCAGCATAAAAACATCAGTTCTTTCAATTAAAAACCTTGAAATTTTCAATTTAAGCCATTTTTTGAGGTCATGCCTTACTTATGACGTCATAGTTGAGGAAAATATTTATTGATTTGAAATCTGCAAATATCTCCGTGATTGAGAACATTATTAAAAATTTATCCATCAAAGATTTATATTGAGGGCAAATATTAAATCCTTTTATCGTTCAACTGAAAATAAACAAGCAAAAAAAAAAAACAAACAACAAACAAACAAAAAAAAAAAACAAAGAAAACAATGGGTTACCTTATTATGCAGTATATTCATATGAAAGTGCACCAAAAAAAATTAATCTACTAGTAAAGGATATCCTTTCCCCCCCCCCCCCCAGCTCAACTTATTCCTGACGTTCAGTAGACAGAGCGTGACGCTTGAATGAATAAACAGGTGCACATGATGTTCCGCCTTTATATAGTTCTTATGAAATAGAACAGGAACTAGCATTAATTTACTAGCATTAGCCTTGTTTATTCAATGACCATTTATTGCAAATATAAACTTAGAAAAAATTATGTAAAGCAATGTGAAGGTCATACATGTGTCAAATATACTTTAGTATTTTGAAATGACAAATATAATTGCAACTCAATTTCTATGTCATGATCTACTTATGTAGCTCATATCAAAATTCTGCAAGAGCACTAGCATTCATAACCTGTGAAACATGAGTGAGAATGATTTTATTGTTAGACAGTAATATCAAACCATATAATTCCATACTTTTGCCAGCATTTTTAACCACAGAATATGTTGTCATGTCATTATACACATATATGCTAATAACCTACCCTTCGATTTTGGGACATCTAGAACAATTCAAAAAATCCCTAGACCAAAACAATTTAATATATGGAGAAAGCGATATAGTGCTTTAGGCCTGCATAGACTTGAAATAAAATTACATGATTTTAACAATAAATTTGGATATCTTTACTTAAACAGTAATTTTTAATGATTTCTGAGATAACGCTATGATTTCTGTTGCTTTGATGCTTTAGGTTATATATCTTGTCTTTGATAAATAAAAATAGATTATATTGACACATTTGGCTTTGTAATATTAGCATCTGGTTGAAAGAAATTTAATTTTGACAAAGTGTTCTCTATTTCATACATCATTTTGTGGCATAAACAAACTATAACAAGCATTCTGAGAGTATTGCATTAGCAATACTAGTCCCCTACCGGCAAGTGTAATCTGGTTCCAGTTAAGAATTGAAAATACCATAATTCCGTCAAAAATTAATGAAGCGGGACGAAATGCAAACTTGATCTATAACTAATCAAGGTAAAGCCACATACCAAAAATCAGCTCAATATCTACAAGCGTTTAGAAGAAAATTGCGGAAAACCCGTAAAAATTGAGAAGGCCGTAATTCCGTCAAAAATCAATGAAGCGGAACGAAATGCAAACTTGATCTGTAACTCATCAAGATACACTCACATACCAAAAATCAGCTCAATATCTGCAAGCGTTTAGGAAAAAAGTGCGGAAAACCAAGTGGGACAGACTGACAGACAGACAGAGGGACAGACAGACAGACAGACGGACAGACAGACAGACAGACGGACGGACAGACTCACAGGAAACCTATAGTCCCCTCCGGTTTCACCGGTAGGGGACTAATAACCAAAGTATTATTTCCTGTAAAACGTTCATAGCATTTCGCTATACAGCTATGTAAACTCCCAAGCACAACAATTAAAATACCTAATTCAATAAAATAAACTATAACGTTATTTTCTTATTTGATACAGTCGTTTGATTTTTACACTAACGTCGATAGGTTTTTGTCGACGTTAACAATAATCACCGTTCTGCGATTTATCTAACGATCCATAAACATTATATCGAAGAAATTAGCTGTTTATAATGAATATATAGTTGTATAATTTCGGCATTAGCGTATATAGTATTTTTAGATATGTTTATATTTCGCATTATTAAATGATCAGAAAATCTGGTGTTCTCTGATTGGTCCAGACTTTATTTCCTTGTGTGTGCCTCAGAGTGAGTTCAACCCATAATGAGATTCTCAAAGGCTTATTCCTTTTCCTTCTTGTCCAACCATAGCTTTGCTTACATTTTTATCGACCAATCAAATTGTTCGTTTTAAAGCACCTGTCGTTGGAAATTCAAATATGAAAGACGCCAGTATTGAAAAGTCTTAACTCATTTATCAGTAATTAGTGGAGTATTTATTATGATCCCTAAACGAAGTTTGGGAACATATTGTTTTTACTTTCTTTTTCAAAATTTCTTCTCCGGTACTTTTTTGTCCGTGAGTGTTCTTGGAAACTACTCATCCGATTGAGATGAATCCTTTTTAGGGTTAAAAAGCATGCTGTATACATGTGCGGAACGAAGGTGCATTTTTACGTTAGTGCGCGTGCAATGAGTAAAATGACTGATATACTTGATATAGCGATAACTTTTACATTTTTTATGAAATAACTTTTACATTTTTTTATGAAATGCTTTGAAATTCAAAATATTAAGATACTAGTATATTAGTAGTGTAAAAAAGATGATATGGTCAAATTAGGATGAATTCATGCACATGCGTTTTGCTTGATTGGCTGAAGCAAAAATCTCAATATTTTCCTTGAATTTGACAAAATTCTTTGAAATTTAAGATATACGTATATATTATAATGTTCTACAATATGTTATGCATAAATTCTTGAAAAGACGCGCATGCACGTGTTCTGATATTTGATTGGCTGAAACTATAAATGGATATAACCTCTTGAGTTTTCAACGAAACGGAATGAAATTTAGAATATAGATAGGTATAATAGATTCCTACATTATGCTTAGATCTATCAAAATTGAATGCAAGAACATAAACGTACGTACGTGTGCTGAAATCTGATTGGTTAATACATTATAGGCTGTATCTCTCTTACTATTAATTATAATTCTTTGAAATTTAAGACATTGTCATATGTTATAAGGCACAAAAAGAATATATATGTGAGAAATCTAGAAATACGCGCATGCACGTTTGCTGAAATCTGATTGGCTAAGGTTATTAGTATTTATAAGGTTCTTAATTGTTAACCAAAGAAGATGAAATTCAGATTATATATAAATAATACAAGTTCCTACATTATTCAATCATCAGATATGAAGATGATATGATACCTGATTGTTTGATATTCATGTTGCTGTAACTTTCTATGTTCTCAGTGAAATTCTTTGAAATTTAAAATGGAGCTTTTTCTTATGACATTCTATCAGATTTTCTACACGAATATGGTATTTTTCGAAATCATGTACTTGCATGTGAACTTAAATCTGATTTGCTTATTCTCACTGTGCTATATTTGTATTGTTATTTCTTCAGAATGCTTTTGAAAATAAGTTGATAAAGTCTATAATACAAAGGTTTTGCTTAATCTGTTGAAGCATATAGGAAATATGGCCCCAAGGGAATGGGGGTGGGCATTTTGGGAACATCAGTAACGGTCTCCGTTACAATTAGAACTAGTTGTTTTCAAATTTTGCTTTCTCCTTTGTTTAACAGTTGTATGATTGTTGGAGTATAATTATGATATGTTCTTACATAAAAACATTACATTATGAGTTTTAATATTTGTTGGAAACAAGAACAGTAGTGTTAAAATGTTGTTAAATTCCTGATATTTCAAAAAATGTTACTGATTTTTGTCTTCGGTATACCCGTGACTATACGAGGGTTGTCCCAAAATTCCGTAGACTGAGCTCATATCTATTACAGAAATCAACGTATCTTTACATAATTTTGTGGGTGTATTAAATGTGTTTTTAGCTGATCAATTACGATGTTTTAACAAGATTACTTGAAAAACGTACGAGTAATAAGAATTTCAATGTTACCGTGTCCTCCCACCCGGCGCAATCTCCGACATAAAAAATACCGGTACGTAAAATAACAAAATTGTTAAAGTTTTTCAAAAGTAGGTCATACTTCATGTTTGTTTGTTTTTAACGTCCCTCTCAAGGTTAAATTATGTAAAAGTAAGTTAAACTCCAAGGTCAAGAGGTCAAATATGTTGGTGCCCAAACAAAAGTCTTGTCACAAGGAATATACGTGTGAAATATGAATGCCCAGACAAAAAGACTAACAGACAGAAAGACGGATGTTCAGACCAAAAAATATTTGTCCCCCGAATCTTCGATTACAGGGGTATTGAAAAGGCATGAATGTATACATTACATCAATTAAACATATCACAGAAAGTCATGCAGATCATGCTCTTGAGTATAGAATAAGTTGGGAGAATCTATCATAGCTGAATAGTGTAAAAATTCATTGAAGTATCCTTTATCAAAATATTTTAAATACAACTGGATGTCCTATTTTACTTTGTGTTAAAATGGGACATATGACAATATTAAGAGCTACCATAGCAGGGAAAACTAAGTAATGCAAACCAAGTTATCTTTCTTTCTCAATTAAGTGTGATATCTCCTGTATAGTGGCTCACTGTTCGGACAAATTTATGTTACTTAGCCATTTTTTTTATCAATCACTCTTCATTGATATATTAAATCGTAGAAAAGGTATTCCAATCATTGTACCTGTGTCTACATGTCTTAAAATAAAATGGATGAAAGAGAATTGAACCTGATCCCTTAACTTAAGGGAGTACTAGTAAAAGAAAAATTCATGGTTTATTTAAAATTGTTCATGGACGGAACCAATGTTCTTCTCAAAAAGTTCTTGACTCATACTAATGGGTTGAGGTTTTTTAAACTTCTTCTGCAGACACTTATAAGGGAAGGCAAAATTTATCACAATGATGGGTCCGGTACAAAACAAAATTCTCAATAAAAAAAATTACATGTCCCATGGCATTCAAATTTAAAAAAAAAATATTTGTCCCATGCCTTTAGGCTTGTAAAAAAAAGTTACCGTCCCATGGTTATATCTAGATGTTCATGAGATTTTTAGAACAAAAATAACAAGAAGTGCATTGATAACAATTTTAGTTACTGAAGGAGTCTTTCAGATTACAGATATTTCAAACATCGATGAAAGTTTTTTGGATTGAATAAACGATGAAAGTTTTCTGAATTGATTAAACTTGAGACGTACACCATTCGTGTATAAAGTACATGATTGATTCTGATGATGCTCTAGAATTTTTTAGTAGAATATTTTGAATGCATGAGATTTATTGAAATGATTTGCTTGTTTATTATATTCATAACGTTTATTAACATTGTTACTTCGTTAATTTTCCCATTAATATGAAGATTTATGTTGCAATTTGTATCCTTCCTTTGACTTTAAAAGATATGACTTTTTTGGAAAAAATAAAATATAAAATATTTTTAAATATTATAAATAAGAACTGTAACTCATTCTTAAAAAGTTTGTGTCCCATGGGTACTTAATGCTAAAAAAAAGTTTTTGTCCCATGGTTTTTTGTTGTTGTTTTTTTTTTCGATGAAAAAAATCATTGTCCCATACCTATTGGACTGGTCCCATCATTGTGAAAAATTTTGCTTGGTCCTTTGGTTATCGTAGGGAAGAAATTGAAAAATCAAAAAAATGAATATAAAGTAAAATATACATGTACGGTCTACTTTTTTCCGTTTGAAGACCTCTAAAACATACCACAGGCACTTGGGGTCTGGACCCCCCCCCCTTTTCCATTTTTTTTTTCTTTTTAAATATGGAGTCGATTCACCTTTTTCCTATTTTTGTATTCTAATATGCACTATATGTTATCAATAATGTAACTCTTTTGTCTCTATATGCTGTTTTTAAATATACCGTTTTCGACTGATACATAAAAAGAGAGAAGGCTTGCAACTCTTTTCTCGTCGTCTGCCTCACCTCGCTTAAACTTCGCCTGATTATTTATCTAAAGCATAAGAATACATGGAATATGCATACATCAATAAATTTGTTACACATTCTTCTTCCTTCTCATATTTCCATTTAATTTTTATGTGCCCCCGATTTGTAAATATTTCGATTAAATCAACCGCATCTAGGGTTAATTTTGTTGATGTGCACTAGCTGGGACGGAAGTGCAATAACGGTAACTCTAACTTTACAAATGTTCTGTATATAAATAAAAATTCAAAGCTTTGTAATAAAAATATTGAGAAATTTGGTTGTCTAGATCGTATGTTTAATGTTAATCTTCATCCATTAGAATCTGCTAGTTAGAGTTATCTTGTTATATACAGAACTTACCGTTACATGTATTATGAAGAGAAAATTCGGGATTTTTTTCCCTCTTTCATTTAATGTTCCGAATGACATTACACATAATGATGACGCCCGAAAATACCGGACACTTCCGTCCCAGCTAATGCACATCAACAAAATTAACCCTAGATGCGGTTGATTTAATCGAAATATTTACAAATCGGGGGCACATAAAAATTAAATGGAAATATGAGAAGGAAGAAGAATGTGTAACAAATTTATTGATGTATGCATATTCCATGTATTCTTATGCTTTAGATAAATAATCAGGCGAAGTTTAAGCGAGGTGAGGCAGACGACGAGAAAAGAGTTGCAAGCCTTCTCTCTTTTTATGTATCAGTCGAAAACGGTATATTTAAAAACAGCATATAGAGACAAAAGAGTTACATTATTGATAACATATAGTGCATATTAGAATACAAAAATAGGAAAAAGGTGAATCGACTCCATATTTAAAAAGAAAAAAAAATGGAAAAGGGGGGGGGGGGGGGTCCAGACCCCAAGTGCCTGTGAAACATACTTAAAGGACATGGTTCACACTGCTAGTTTGGTATTAAATCATTAGGTAAAATTTCTGAAAATCAAACAGAGGTTCAAAATACATTTTCAAACAGAAAATCAAATTTCCCTAACAAAAATACTTTAGTATACTTAAGATAACTATCGTAAACTATAGTTAATTATCGTGATAACTTTGACTCCATGGAAACTATAGTTAAATATAATGATGACTTTGACACTTTGATTTACTTTAGTTATAACTTTGAAACTTTTTACTTACTAAAGTGATATCTATGAAAACTTTGATTTACTGTAATGTTAACTTTGACACTTTGGTTTATACAGGTCAGATTTACTTTATATCGTTCTGTATAAGGTATTAACTCTACACGTCTAGTTTGAAATACCTAATGGCATTTGTATTGTGAAACAGTGACCACTTTCTAATGTACCATACTAATAAAATAAAACATAAGTGGGTCTTTAATTTTCTTCATTAAAAGATTTAATATTTTTAAAAAGTGAAAGGAGAGACTGATCTAATTTATTAATTTAGAATTATCTTGCCATTACTGATTATTGAAAAATTTTGTTTTAGTTTTAAGAATAAGATTTTAAATGAAAGGTATTCAATAGAAAGTGTATGGAATTTTCATATTGTAAATGCATGACATTAACAGCCAGCTATTTTTCATCAAGGACAAAAAAGTCTGCATTACTAGTAAATATACTGGTTTTAAAATTATATATGACTTCTATCCCACAAAACCGATTTACTCTAGGGATAAGATGACACTTTGAATGTTGATATTGTTATCACTTTGAATACTTTGATTAATTTTAGAGATTACTATGACACTTTGATTAAATATAATGGTAACTATGACACTAAAGTGTTAACTGTGAAAACTTAGTGTTTACTATGACACTAAAGTGATAACTTTTTAAAAATTTGATTTACTTTTAATTAATTATGACTTTGACACTTTGATTTACTTGAGTTAATTAATCAAACCATAATTACTTATAGTAAACTATACTTTACTATTGTATTTTTTTTAACTCATCTGAAGACCAAAGTATCATCAGTATATCATATGAGACAATGTTTATGTTATTAACAATTTACGATTACTTTATATGGTGAAATTATACACGTAGGTGTGTGCTAAATTTTCAAGGGTTTGATAATATTTCAACAAAGGTGTCAAGTTCTAAGAAAGGAAATGCATTCCAAAGGAGTGCAAAGACTTAGTATAAGATGAATCAAGAGAACACCAAATGAAAAGACATCATTGTATTTGTTTATGGTTTCGTATACCAGCACTGAAAAATGATAAACTCAATTGGCTTTTATTTGATTTTAAAGGTTAATAGAGGTTTGAATAATGCATGGCGGCACATAAACATAGATTTCATAAATGAAAAAGACTGCAACTGATATTAAACTTAATAAACCTTGTTTATTATGCCAAGGACATGAAAAGAACAAAGCTAATTTTAATGAAAATGATCTAGAGAGGAAATACATGTTTGGAATTCTTAACTTTTTTGAGCTACGTGCTGAAAGACACATTGTGTTATAAAGAATGATGTCCTTTGGAACTTCAGTGTATCCGGTAAAAAAAAAACTGTCAATGTCATCAACTCTGAAATATTTATGGCACTTGCAAAAATGTGTATTAACAAAATTTTCACCACTCTACTTTCGAATTATTAGTAAAATATTTATTTTATAATAAAACATTTATTGAATACTTCCTTTTCTTTATGTCAACCATTGGAAAAATATTCTTAGAAATTGTTGAATAGTAAGTAAGTAATTTATTTATTTGTAGTGACATGTGTACATAATTAAATCCTTTGTTTACAAACTGTATAAAATAACAATCAACACCCGGCCCATCGGGTCTATATGCCACTTTAAACACAAAATTGAAATACAATATATAAAGAAAATAAAGAGCACAACGTTAAGAGATAAACAAAAAAGTAAATAAACATAACTGTGATATATATACATATATATGTATTTTGTATGCTAAGATTGGTAGTGTCTGTTATAAGAGTTATTGGTAGATAAATATGACACTGAAATACATTCTTATTTTCTGAACATAACGGACTGTCTCCGCATAAATGAAAAATACAAATACTTTGCAACCTGTCGAGGATAATTTGAAATAAGTATACGTAGTAAATCCACATCTGACCACGTCATTTGATTAAGACCAGTGAATATGTGCACAAAATATATAATTACAATAGGTATTTAGTTCTAAAATTATGTACAATTCTGTTTTTTAAATACTTTCATCTGAAGATTCTTCATTAGTTTACTTACAGGGACTAAAATAAATTACCTTACAAATGAACAAATCTTATCTAATCTCTGGTTGTGTAAAACGAAGAAAACAGGGCTTTTTAATATACATTAAGTAAATAAGACATAATATTGGCGGTTTCAATTGGTTTTACGAAGCGTTAATAAAAACCTTAGCTTCTACATTAAATGCCAGTCAAAATGTCAGGCTGTTTTTTAAGAAGGCGACAAGAATTAAATGCCAAGTCCATCGATTCATTTGTTTTTTATTGATAAATACGGATTTGCATTTTTATCAGTACATCCGATCTCAATCCATAATCTTTAGATAATGGTATAAGTTTTTTAATGCGTCATTTAGACTGAGTGATTTGGAACGTAATTTTGTGACCACCCTTATAATGACAACCATCGAATGGCCATACAGATTTGTATATGAAATGTATACGAAATAAGTCGTTTGAAAAGCAATTTAAACTTTTATGTTTAACCTTGATATTTATTGTTGTTTTGTTTTTGAATTAAGGAGATTTTAAAGAGAAGAGAGAAGCAGAAGACAGAGCATGGAAATTGGAGTTTCAGTAAAGCAAAATCGTTTGCCTAAAGAAAAGAGAGCAGGTACTTTATTTATTGCTTTTAATGATGATTTCATTGAAACCTTATTTCAAAATTATATAAAAAAACGATGCAGAAATGACAAATTACTAAATTAAATTAAATTGCAAAGTGTGATTTTTTGATGAAACTGGTGGGCGTAAAAGTTCTAAAATATTTAAGTGCACAGTTAGTAAATTTGTTGCGTGAAATGTGATGGTACGGGGGTATAATTATTTTCTTTCTTTTTGATTTATTTGTTGTTTCTTTCGATTTTATTCGTATTAATTTTGTTTAAAATGTGAGATATCTAATATTCATTACGTTGTTTTGTTTTGAATTGTGTTATGTTTGTTCAGGTTTATTTCAATTGAATGATACAAATCAAATTTAAAGTGTTTTATCTTGGATTTTACGTTTGTGCCTGAATAATAATTAATATTAAAGATTACAAATCTTGTTATTTCCCAAAGTTACTACACAAGAGATTTATGAAATACCTCTCGTAATAAAAACAATTATTCTAAAGTGCTTTAGTACAAATAACTAAAATTATATTTTAATGGATTAAAACATATAAAAATATCTAATATATCTATATTATGCAGATTTTTATTTGAATAAAAATGAAAAGAATATGAATTTGGTATTTAAAAAAACAACAGAATATTAAAACATGATTGAATATAAGAATGTCTCTCTAAGTATTGCGGGTGAGATAAAATGTTCTTACGATGTTCCTGAGAATCTGACATATATTTATATTCTCTGTACATATTTTCCTGATGTATATAACATCAGATACATTATACGTCTCAGAAAACACTTTGATTGAAAACTTGATATGTAGTGTGTGTGTGTGTGTGTGTGTATATATATATATATATATATATATATATATATATATATATATATATATATATATATATATATATATATATATATATATATATATATATATATATATTTATATATTTATTTATTTATTTATTTATTTATAATCCTTGATATGGAGTACATCATTTATATCAGAAATGTTAGATAGTACTGATACCAAAGATCTGTTATTGAGTAGGATATGGATTGTAATTCTTATTAGAAGAGGAATTATAAAGATGAAGAATGAATTAATTAACTCATGCATTCTATTTTAGTTTTAAGAGCACTTCAAAATTCTACATGATATGTAGTTCACGACAGAAAAATTTTCATTCATTGTAGAATTGCTGAAAATATTTAAAGCTTTTGATGAGAATGGGGATGGAAAGGTTTCAAAGCATGAGCTAGCTCGAGCATCCAGAAGGACTGGAAGCAATAAAACACTCAAGGATATAGAAAAAGTACTCCGAACGATCCACACTGATTGTAAGACTTAATAATTAGCAGTAATAATTTACTTACAGGTTTCCTTAAACTTTTCACGTCTAAATGATGAGAATGATTATTTTATTCATATGAAGCAGAATTTATTCATAAAACTCCTATATGAAACAAAGTTCTCTTAATGTGCCTTCAGTTTGATATAAAGATATTTCGAAAACGTTTCAACAATTAACAATACTCAGTTTAATTCCTAAGTTGATTTAATATTCCAATTGAAATCGAAATAAAAGACACCACAGAGTTTGAAACACCTGTTTCATATTTGATTTTTTCCGAGAAAAAACTTTGATGGCGAACTGATAACTAAACTTTATGTTAAACTTGATGACTTCAACTTTTCTATTGTCGGCTTCACTTATTTATTAGCAATGTAACATTACATCCTGCATATAAGATTTAATGTCTCCAGGTTGATTCGATGCGCAAGAGTATTTCCTACATTGAACAATTTCTACATCAAGGCATGTTTTGACGAATCAGTTGATGATACAAGGATATTATGAACCTCATCTAAAGGCAGCAATTCGTAAATTTTATGGTAAAAATGACCTTGTTTGCAAATTTCATCCGTCGTTAAGTCAATTGATGAAATCATGCAAACTGTTTGGTCATCATTTTCACCCCGAATTATCAACGGATTTTCCCGTTCACCCGATCAAGACAAGGAACACACGGCAGATGTGTGACAGGTCGACAGGGGATGCTTACTCCTCCATGCACCTGATCCCACCTCTGTTTTCAGAGGTCCTTGCTCATAATTTATATTGTTTAAATTGACTTTTAAGAATGATCACTATTCGTTATTATCAAACATATTTTTTTGTTTTTCTGCATCTTTAGCTGATGGTTATATCACCTTTCCTGAGCTGGAGAAAATGTTAGCTGGACAGAGTGTTGAGATTGACTATGAAGATGAAATGTTACTTGCTAAATTTAATGAATTTGATTTGGATGGCGATGGATCCATTACGAAGAAAGAACTAAAAAAAGTGCTTCGCTCTATGGGATGTGAAATGCCAGAGGAAGAGGCAGAGGCCATGATTCGGGAAGCTGATAAAAATGGCGATGGTGTCATCAGCTTTGATGGTAGACAGATTTGTTTCTTATTCTATGTGTTATGTATTGTACATTGAATGTTTTATATATTGTGTTATCATGGCAACACACTTAATACCTGTCCCTTAATCTATTTTAACAGAGTTTAAGGCTGTTTTAACAAGTGGGGACTTCTAATGGCCACCTACCTTTTCACCTGACAACAAATACTGTGTTGAGACTTTTGAGAAGATGTTAGTCTCTTTTCATTGTGATTAAAGACTTCTACACAGCATAAACAGAACATTGCAATAATCACTATATAAATGATGAATTCTCTATGTTAAACCATTATCATGTGAATGACTGACTATGCTTTGCAACATACGAAAAACGTATCCATGTTAAAGTCTGTATATCTCTCAGCCCACATTCATCATCGAGTATAAAGCTTGGTAATTTTCCATTAAATATCATTGTTTATCAATCATTTATTCAATCAGTTCAGAATAAGAAAGAAAAATAATAAAAGTAAGTGTTTCATTTCGTGCTACATCGAGCATGATAGAGTATTGTCAAAGTATTACTTAAGTAATCAAATTGAGAAATGCTCTACCAGTCAGTGTTTTTATTTTAGAAATTCATATTATTCAGGATAATGTGTTTTATCTTAGGGAGGCTTGAGTAATTTAACCTAGTGCTATGCAATTTCCCATTTCTTAAAACGTATTCTTTATGTAAATAATATTGTAAAGTTCGAAAAGTGTTTTCCACATAAATCTATATTTTATTAAAGTTTATCATTTCCAGTTTTTGATTAATGTGTTAAAAATATAATGTCGAACAGGTCGGTGAAATATTGGACAATTATGACTTTTTACGTCACATTGGATTTGTATTTGTTAATCTTCGGCTTAGGCTGGATAATCCGACACAAGTCAACAAGCTATATATCTAATCTGCATTCTTTGGTATTCAACAGTTACGTAAAAGGTATAGCAACACATTTATGGTCTGGGTTCTCTGGTAGAATATGGGTTGTCGTTCCTTGCATCGGACCAAATTGTTAACTTCGACCTAACGGCTTCAGGAAACAATTTAGTTCTCGGATTCCATTAAACTATGGTTGCGCAACCAATAAATGTATAATATTATCAAGAACAAAAATTAAAAATATCTCAAAAGACTTGTATATTCAAACATAAGAAGTGATAGGTACCGGATTCTATCCTTGTAAAAGAATAAACACCGTTGTGACTCTTCAAGGATATTGAAGTAATTTTATACCTTTATTTTCTACAGACGAAATGGTAAAAATCGTTCATCTTTCCCTTAGATGGCTGAAAATTCATAGGAACAACTCTTTTTATCCACTTCACCCAATGTTTACTTTTAAGGACCGTATTTGTTGTTTATCAATGTATTCTATATAAGAATCCCTTTGAGAAGTGCTGAAGAGGAAAGAACCCATATAATTACAAGATACCTATGACCACAATGCTCACCTGAGTCTATTTGGCATCACATTAGGATATTTAGGATATTTTCCAATATATTCCTTTGAATAAAAAATATCACTGTTTTGGCCCCACCCTATTCCCAGGGATCATGATTTGAATAAACTTGAATCTACACTATCTTAAAAAGCTTTTATATCATCAAGACCAATCATGCATTTGATATTGAGAAAAAAAATGTTTAAAGATTTTTTCTTTGTATTTCTTTATAAAACATTGATCATCCATTATGGCCCCACCCTACTCATAGAGGTCATGTTTTAACTTTGAATCTACACTACCTGATGATGCTCCCATATAAACATGTTTAAGCTTCTTGAGAAGAAGATTTTTAGATTTTTTCCCTTGTATCTTAATGTAAAATTTTTGATCTTCCATCGTGGCTCCACTCTATTCTTGGGGGTCATGATTTGAACAAAATTGAATCTGTACTTCCGGAGGATGCTTCCATATCAATATTATTAATCATGCTTACTGTTCTTAATAATGATAATAAGGGGTTATGATTCGAACAGACTTAATATAAAATGTAATTAATGTTTTACATATCTTTCAACTTTCCTAGCCCAAGATATCATGAGAAGGAGATTTTTAAAAGCGTTTTTCCTAAAAGTTTCCATGTACAACTTTGATAGCAAATGGTGGCCCCATCCTATCCTTGATGGGTTATTATTTGAACAAACTCAAATTTACGCTATGTGTAATGAAGCTTAAACATAAGATATACCTCTCTGGCCCAGTGGTCCTGGAGAAAAAGATTTTTGAAAGATGCCATATCAATTTTTACTATTTTTTAATTATCTCCCCTTGAAAGAAGGCCTGACCCTTGTTTTGAACAAATGTGAATCCCCCTTACAGAAGGAAGCTTTTTGGCAAGTTTTGTTGAAATTGGCTCGGTGGTTCTGGAGAAGATGAAAATGTGAAAAGTTTGTGACAACATCAACGATAACTACAGCTAGACAACAGACTGTTTTTGATCAGAAAAGCTCACTTAAGCCTCCGGCTGAGGTGAGCTAAAATGGAATGGCCCTTGTCTTTTGTTGCTTTTATAACCATGCCCATGGTGGTGTCAATTTTGAAACTTTAAATTCACTAGTTGATTTAAATGACACCATCAAAATTCTACACGCAACTTGTATTAAACGTCCTTTCGGTAAATAAAGATTGGTTAATACACACCTTATACTACTAGTTACAGTCTTAAATAGATTGAATATTCTGAAGTTTTGGGAAGAAGTTTTGAATAATTCAATCATTTGGACATACAGGGCACATGGCAATCATCTGTCTTGTTTATGTTTAACATTTAATTGACGTCAACGGAAATAGGATGCATGTTACAGTTCATGGCCGTTAAATGAAGCTTTAATTCTTTTTGTCGTCTCTTTGTATAAGATACCAAAGATACCGAAGATAATCTGCAATTAAATTCTTATCATATCGATGCATGCAGTGTGGGAACATATACTGCATGTTTAACGGGTCGGATTTAAATACCTTGTGTTTTTAATTTGTCTTCACGATAAATTAAAGAGCAGGCTCTCTGACATCACAAACAACTGCTTCCCCAATAAAAATGGAACTCAGAAATTTTTACTTCTTCACATTGGTCATCCACAAAATTATTTTGCCAAAAACCATTCGAAGATTATGCCAGACGATGGGTCAAATCCTTTTTACTTTGTCAGAATGGGTTAAAAATATTAAGTTGATGTTGAAATATCGTGTTAACGGTCGAAGAGCAATACAAAAACCATCTATCCTTCTATCTTCAGTAATTCAGAAGTGAAAGAAGAATTAGATAGATTACCCGATTAATGGTTACTGGGTACTGGTCTCAGCTTACAAAGCAGGTAACAACATAATCTTAGTTTTTAAAATTCATCATTACAATTGCATTTTAGATGAGCATGGATTTAATTCTACAATTAGTATTCCAACTTATACTCATAGTTCCTTTTATAAAGAAAATATTCTTCAAAATCGTGTTAGTTTTAAATATTTTCCTATAAACCAAATCCAATTTGAACTACTATACCCCCAAAAAGATATACAGAGGGTTCTAGTTAAAATTCTACCAAGCCTCTTTCTTTATTCCTCGCAAAAATTACTAGTATAATATCAGTGAAGGAAAAAATTCATGAGTACTGTCTAGCATCATATTCCAGAAGTTGTATTTATCAGATGTGGATTCATAAAAACTCAAAGGAACTTTAAGAAAAAAATGAAATCACAAAATTTTGTCTAAATTTATAGCATCAAAACGTATAAAATTTTCTACACTTCACACAAGCATTCCCATATCTTTTTAAATTTTATCCTAAGCAATCAATCAAAATTGATAACAACCTATTTTTTGAAATGAATTTTGTTGACAACTTGAGTAAAAATTGACTTTTTCTGTGGTTATGTCGTCATTTTTTTTTTTTTTTTTTTTTTTTTTTTTTTTTTTGTGAAAAGATACTAAAGGCAAACTGATAACCAAACCTTATGAAAAACGTATAGACTTGAATTTTTCTATCGACCACCTTCCTTATTTATGTACATTGTAGCAATATGCCATCATCTCCTGCTAAATGAGTTTATGTCATCAGTTGATATGGCAGGCTCACTGATAAATTGATATTACAGGGATTTCGACAGCCTCGTTTAAAGTCAGCATTTCGTAAATTTTATAGTCGTTATAATGACCTTGTTAGCAAATATAACCTATCATTGGTTCGTATTTTGGCTAACTTGTTTCATACTAATTGTTAAGCCTTATTTTTTTGTACTAAATTGACTACGGATAGTTCCGTCTACCTGATCAATACATGGGGCTCACAGCGGGTGTAACAGGTCAACAGGGGATGCTTACTCCTCCTAGGCACCTGATCCTAACTATGGAATTTCAAGGGGTCCGTGTTTTATGCCCTCTTCACATATTTGTACTGTATGTGGATTCTTTTTTAGATCGATCACTGTTCGTTATCTTTACCTTTAACATATGCAAGAGCATGTTCCACGTACGCAAAATTTATAAAACGATATAGGCAAGTTACAAATAAGTTGATGATACAAGGAAATCTCATTTAAAGTCAATATTTTGCAAATTATGAGGTCTGTACAACGACCTTGTTTGCTAATCAATCTATCGTTACGTTGATTGTTGACTGACGTCTTTCATACATAAGCCATAATTTCATACTGAAATGTCTACGGATTTCTGTTCACCCGATCATGTCAAGGAAATACATGGCGGTGTGTGATCAGTCGACAGTGGATGCTTCCTCCTCCACGGCACATGATCCGTACTATGTTTTCAGATGTCTGTGTTGGCCTCGCTCATAATTTGAATTGTTTTAATAGACTTTTGAGAATGATCATTATTCGTTATCTTCACATTTCTTATTATACAAACAAGTTCTCTGAAGCCGATATAAAACAGATGCTGGAGTTCCTCATTGTCAATATCTGTATAGAATTTGAGGCCAGGTCTCCTAGCAATCTTTTGGAAATTCCAAAGGGCACAAAAGGCGCTCCTTTATTAAAAGACCTGTTTTATTTTTCTATGAAGCAGAATTCAAAAACTTCTACATGAGAGGAAAATCCTTGCTGTGACTGTCAACTCTTTATTTAGATACATCGAAGACAATTTATCAATAAGGCTCGGGAATAGAAACACACAACTTGTTCGATAAAAATAATCGATCAAATCACAAATTAGGGAGAACGTGTTATCAATTAACAATAAAGTAGTTACTTTTTTCATATGCCGACTCGATATAACCCAGTGAACTCAAAATAAAAGTTACCGCAGGGTATGTTTCATATTTGGATGTATAAATGGCTTAAGACGAAAATGGCCAACCAGGGTTCTCCATCATTTCAAATGTAACTTTGGCGCAAGATTTACGCGAAATGCTTATATCCGCGAAGGAACCACGAAATAAATTGAAAACACACAACCTCGGTGATTCAATTATTAAAGTTTAATACACAAATGGCATTAATTATTGGGCAAATTGATTGATAAATTTACTACTAAAACAATTAATCGATATCGATTAAGCTTTGTGTAAAACAAAAATTAGCATGTTTCCAAAATATATGTATACTGTGAAAAAGACACCCCCAACACATACGTGCTAATAAATGAACAAATATTACCTTATAGAATATGAAAATAATAGTACCAGTAATAACATAAAGGTAAATTATACACCTACAGTGTTCATTAAAGGACAGTAAAAATTCTGGTATCTGTAGGTCACCCTTCCATCTATATATATTTACAATTATTGATCTGAAGACTGAGGTATCTTTAAAACTTGTGAATAAAAAAATCTTTAATCAGTTTAGAGTCATAAAATTATATTTTGGTTTTTGTTTGTTTGTTTGTTTATTGTTTAACGTCCCTCTCGAGAATTTTTCACTCATATGGAGACGCCACCACTTGCCGGTGGAGAGCTACAAATTTTGACCGATACTCGGAACTTAGGGCCTTTGAGCAGTGAGGGATCTTTTTCGTGCCAGCACCTACTGCGACACGGGACCTCTGTTTATACGGTCTCATCCGAAGGACCGGTGTCCACGTCCCACAGTGGGATTCGAACCTGGTACGTAAGGATCAACTCCTTACTCCGCGACTCTAGAGCGAACGCTCTAACCACTGTGCCACGCGGGCGACCTATATTTTGGTAGATCTACTCGTATTGTTGATTTTTCATCATTGCAAATTTGCATGATAACAATACATGTACGATGTTTGACTCGCATAGCCATTGCAATTTTAGTGACGTGGTTATCTGTAGAACTATTAATATTAAAGCTTGAATTAATTGATATCAAAAATTTCATTTGTAATTATCGTGAAGTATTAATTAATGGCTTGTCTCTTTTCATTCATGTGTGCAGCGAAAAATTGATTGTGCTAACCAAACAATGGGCCCTAATTAGAGAATTAACGGTTTAGCATTAGAAACTGAAAAACAGTACATAATTTGGAGGTTCATTTGAATTATAAATTAATATATTTATATTACTGACGACGACGATTTTACAGCGCGCCAATATTTTAACTGTGGCGGAACTATGGCGCTGATTTTTATTAACTGTAGCGCTAAGGGATTTAACTGTGGCTGGTGCCACCAAGTTAAAATGCCCATGAAGAATCCTGGTCAACTAAAAAATAAACAGTAAAACAGACGGGATAACATCATCTCTTCCATCGTTAAGGTTTCTTTATTTATGTAATAATATTCCACCACCACCTGCATATGGTGATTATGTCATCCAACTGATTCGGTCAACAGGGGGTGCGAACTCCTCCTGGGCACCTGATCTAACCTCTTGAATTTCCAGGGGGTCCGTTTTTATGACCCGTTTTAAAAAATTTAATTATTAATTCTGATATTTTTAAGATTGATCTCTGTTCATTGACTTAAACCTTTTAAACAGAAATATGCTATTGACAAATAAGATTAGGTTACAGGGATTTCAGCAACTCTGTTTCAGGTCCCTATTTCGCAAATTCTTTGGTCGTTATAATGATCTTGTTAGCAAATACAACGAATCGTTCTGTTGTGTTTTGTTTGATATGTCTAACATATAACTACTAGTATCACAAGGATAATTGACTCATTCCTTTATACTATTGTCAAGTAAAAAGGCCATTTCAGTTCAATTTTCCCTTACAAGGTAGGCTGAATTGTGTGGACTTAATTATGAGTTCGATTTCTTTTGGAAAATCAAAAGTGTTAGTAAAGCGCAATTTAATATGAGGGACAATAAATATCAAGGGTTATCTCTCATTGACTCATGAAAAATTTCAGTTTTATTGAATCCCTTCATGTCCAAAGACGGGAACAAATCATTCTAGAATTTGTATCAAAGATTTCTGTTATCTCTAATTCAATTTCGATGATTTGAATAATAATGATAGCAATGAAAAAGGTATATTGGAATGGATTTCTGTTCAAAGTAAAGATTCACATATCAAGCATCAAATATCACAAAATGTCTGATGAACAAATTATAAATAAAAAAAAACTGTACTTATTTGTTCGAACGAATTCTGCTGAACACATGCAAACAATTTACAAAATGTAACAGAAATATTCAAAGACAACATCAAAAATTCCTCTTTCCTGCACAGAGTTTTAACTTCTCCAGTCTTCATAGTTTTTATCACAATTTAACTAAGATAATTAATCCATAACTATTCTCCAAATACAACACTTGGTAAAGATGATGTAGCAAATTCTGAAAAAGAAATGGACATACATTTGAACAGTTCAACTGGATGTAAAGCTGAAGATGGATGTATGTAAATCAAGAAGAAAGGGCTAGTGAAATGATATTTGAAAACTGGAAATTTTCTTTTATATGAATATAAATAATTCAAAATTAAAGAAATTTAGTTGTGAATAGAAAACATAAATATCTCTCACATTAGCAGTATCATAAGAAAGAACCCTAGTCTTTAAGCTTAACTGCAAGAGTGATTTGCTTTAAATTATAGATCTTAGATATTTTGCTTCCTCTTTTATTTTATTTTTTTTTTGTCTTCCTGTCATATTGAGTGATATATATATATATATATATATATATATATATATATATATATATATATATATATATATATATATATATATATATATATATATATATATATATATATAACTCTTCCTTATATACATTCTCAGTAGTATAAAGTCCATTCACATACTATGGATACGTATGCTAAATAGAATATAGAAACAAAACAAAATTGTTTGACCCCACAGTCTCTAAATATTTAAAGTAAGCAATACAGCTAACATTTTACCTTTAAAATTAATAGTTCCGTCTCCATCCGTGTCTGCAGCACTAAAGATTTCGCGTACTTTATTTAGATCATGATGCTCTTTTTTAAATGCTAAAGCTCGTACAAGTTCGTCGAAGGAAATCACACCATCGTTATTCTTGTCTATCAGCATAAATGATGCTCTGAATCGTTCACAGTTAAGTTCTATTTGTAGAAATGTGTCTTTCATGAGTAGGACATATTCTTCAAATCCTATATTTCCATCTTCTGAAATAAAAGCCGAAGTTTAGCTAATTGAAAAAGCGTTGTTGAAATTATATCACAGAAAATGTAAGTCAATGCAATTTCATTGTGGTGTTTCTTCCGAGAGTAACCTCAAAAATAAGCAAATTTATGGTAGTGAAAAATGGTAGTTCATAGTCTAAATAAATTTAGAGTAATTTCCCAGTTTTGCTAACACAGTTCTAAACTTGATCCTATAATGGATGCCGTCAGCGTGTAAACATCAAATGAAGAGCATTGAAGATGTCAGTACAGTATCATATCTTGGTTTACGTAGGCTTTTTTTAACTCTTTATATTTCTTTATTATTACATTTCTATATCTGCATTTGTATTTTCATGAAAGGAAAAGTAGAATTATATACTTATGGCTCAATATTGACGTTGCGCACGGTGTTGGTACTATAAAATCTGACTCTTTAGATGTCATAAAGAAACTGGCGTTTTCAAGATGATAAAGATACTAGAAATTAAAAATGAAATTAATTATTTTATCCAAGGTAATAAATTATTCTAAAAACTCTCTTTTTAATAATATAAAAATATCTTAGGTATGATATGGCTTTATTAAATATTGGTTATTACGGCGAAATTCCCGTGTCCAACGTTACATAAATTATTGTTCGCGCAACTACAAGATATAAAAAGATCCACTTCCAATCCTCTAAATTAAATAAAATTTAGGAAATACAATAATATGTATGCATTCTTTGTGATATTGTTGAATTTTTAGCATCATTTTCTCAATTTCACGAGTTTGGGCTGTATCTACAGTGCGTAAGTAATATGTCCAACAGGAAAAAATCGTTTCCTGAAGTTGACATTAGCCCGCATGGCGATGTGTAACTAGACATAAATGCCACACAAAGATAAATTTTGATGAATAATCTTTAAGTACATATGTTTCTAAAATTAGTTATGTTGATACATGCTATATAACTGCCGATACGTTAATATTAGTAAGGCTTTGTTAAGTGTAGCCATTTTGTTATGCACGTACGAGTCGCTGTACTATTACTTAATATGTCTCAGTTACATATCAAATATACATAAATTAATGTCATATATATACCAATCATTTACTGTATCTTGAAAGAACATTTCATACTGTATTAGATAAAAACATAATTTTTACGGTTATCATCTACATGAAATAAACGCAAGCATTAATATAGATGTAGCCATTTTGTCACAGGTACAAAAATGTCATTTTATACACTACATGTATATATACGAATGACGTCGGGAGCGTCAAATTGTATCGCCGTGCTCTTTTTTTCCCAATTTTCTGCAGGTCCGGAGTACCATTTTAGAACAATCTTTTGTTTTAAATATTCTGAAAATTTTCATTCAAAGGCCGATACCCCCTTTTTATTTTGCTGCAGCAATATCTAAACATATCACGTTGTTCTCTCTCTCTCTCTCTCTCTCTCTCTTTGCTAAATGAGAATGAGAGCCCCCCCCCCTCCACGAAAAAGTAAAAGAAAGGGTTTCTGAATTTTATTTTTTCTGGCTAGTTTTTTTTTTCAATTTAGTAGGGTTTTTAATAGCGAAACATCCCCATCCCTTCTTTTTTGCATGTCAGTACCCCCCCCCCATTTATAAAGAGAGCTTAACTACTTGGGGTGAAGAAAAAAAAAAAAACAAGAAAAGTTTAATTCAGTATAAGGCCATTTAATTTTTTTTTTCCGTTTAGCGACCTCCTATAATTCTAGAACCTATCTACCGATTCAAAAAACATATCAGTACAAAAGCCCAAAATTAAAACAAGAACTTTATACCGGTCTTTCCCCTCTAAAGTCTTTTTCGGAAAACTGGCTCTTGAGTATAATTTCCCCATCATCAGAAATCTCACACCACATTCAATTTTCCGGGGAAATCCCTACTCTGTGTAACAGTTATAAAGTGCGATTCCCTGAAGAGCCAATTTACCCCTTCTGCTATAAAATATCATGCCAGTACTTATATATGAGGGGGAGGGGGCGACATATGGTTACAAATGTACTTTCTGTAATTTTTTCACAGGTGCTCTCGCAGTAGACAATCTTAATGAAACTTCACAAAAATTGTAATAAAAAAAAGTCTAGTTGTGTCAACATTTAATTTTAAAAAAAACGAGGAATTTTATTTTTAATGGATTTTTTTTCTCCAGTTATATTTCATAAAACTACATGTGCATAATATTGATTAAGTGTCTCGCCAAGTCTCTGGGGTTTAAAATAGCTATCCAGTATTACACCTCTGTGGTCGAGGAGTCATACCTATCCTACAGCTTGCAAGAGCAGTGCTTCTTGTATTGTATTTTTTTAACTACTAAAATTTCATACTAAAGGATGTTTTCGTTATAACAAAAGATTTGACCTGTAGGAGAGAACAATTTCCTGAAAAAGTCACATTTAAAAATCAATGTTCTTTAGTTGTTTTCTATCGTAAATTTGTCTAAATTTTTCAAATTTGCATTTTGAACCTATTTTTTTTTTATTTGCAACTTTGAAATTAACGTACAAAGTTGGTCAAGACAGTATATTATCCGTTAAAGCACTAATTTTTGCGTAAATTTTGGAATAGAAGTCCTTCAGGGCAGGCCTACCCCTAATTTAAATTATGAAATTTTGATAGATTTTGATCTGAAGAATGATTTAAAACAAGGTTTTTTTAGGGACACCCCTGCCCTAGGGTCGAAATTCGTAAAAAACCTACAAAAAGTGCGAAAACCTATTTCTATCATACTGGATTATATTTATGTCAGACGTATGTTCTCATAGTTAGTATAGCTCAGAGAGACAGACCGTAGACTTTCACCATGGACAATTTTAGCGTCCTGGTTCGAATCCACCTGTTGGCACACTTTTTTTTTTTTTTTTTCAAATTTTTCACCTGTATAAACACGAATTTAATTTTTCATACAGGCTTTTTCATTTTACTTCTATTTTCTTCGTTAAATGTATATGTTTGCTGTTGATATAAAAGACATTTATGGAAATGCAGATCATAAATTCTCTTTAACTAAACGCAGTCAACCGGAACTATACCTCAGTGTAAGCACACTTTGTTCGAGGACACGAATCATTCACTTTGTTACTCGATACTGCAGGTGTCACGGAAAAAAAATCATGCCGAGCAAATATTGCTGTGTTTGTCTTTCAAGAATATCTCTGGGTAATAGTACTGTTGTGCCACTGGGAGAGATACTGCGCTATGCAGAGTAGATGCAATTCATTCCTCGGGAAAATTGTGTGCATTGGCGACATGTTATGTCAAAATGCTGGGGGAGGTTTACAGATTAGAAAAGAATGTGGTAAGGTCAGTTAAAGTTTTATGTCCCGTTGCCATTACCCAGGCATCAAGTAAGGACTCTCGTATAAAGGATGTTTCTGTAAATATCGATGTAGGGTCATATGAAGACAGTTGACTAGAACTAAAACGATACATGAGAAACAAGAAACTACACGCATGTGGCCTAAAGTCAGGGAACGGATATCGATAAGCTTTCTCTAAAGACTGAAACCAATATCGGCCATATAAGTCAACGTATATATTTACCAAGAAGTGATCCTTTGAAAAATTTTTGAGCGAAAACACTCATATTTCTATTAAAAAACCAGTTGACTTTCATATAAACTTTAGCAATGTCGATATGATTTAAGCATTGATAAAACAGGGGAAAACCTACTCTGAGAGAGAAAGAGAGGAAAATTAGCTCTAGTGTAAGATTCCTGAGTATAGATTCCGGGGTGGGGTGGAGGGCTGGTTATGGGGGAAATCCTACTTTGTACAGCGGTTGTCATAAAAATTACATCATTCATATGTTTTGATTTCATAATTCCATTTTTCTCGTAGAAAGACATATTTTCTCTATCATAGAAAAATATATTCCTTCGCAAAATCAAGGTTGTAAATGCTAGGTACATTACCTGATTTAACATATTAGAAAAATATAGAAAGAAAGTTTCAATAAAAAAGGCAGGCGGGGGAAGTCGGGAAGGGGGTTCCGGATCCCCCTCCCCCCTGGGATTTTCAGTTATATTTTTTTTTGCTTGTCAAAAACTTCGAGTGTCATATTTTTTTATTGGTTGGACCCCCCCCTCGCAAAATTTCCTGGAACCGCGCATTAACCGATTTTCTGTGCTTTTCTCTGATCTTGGTTGTCAGAAACCAAGGCGCATGCGGGGCTTGATAGAAATAGAAAACTTGAAATGATCTAATGGAAAAAAAAATGAAGGAGAAACGGTTGAAAGAGAAAGCTACTTGATGTGTTTTTCTCTTTGCAAGACAGAGCGTACAAAGTGAGAAAAAAGAAATAGAAAGAGGAATCAAGAATATGAATGGGGATATGTATGCCTGTGACAATTTCATAATAAAAATCTGACATTTTATTAAATATTTATAAGATTATAAGATTTTTAGTGTACATCTTAATATTTTCAACGAAGATTCAAAAATTGAAAAGTTTGTGCTCTGTTATTTTATTTAGATTTTAAAAAAAAATAATAAATAGAATTCACATTAAACAACTAAAATTTTCAATTAACGTTTAAAACGTTGTAAGAACGTTATGACTTCAATAACGTTATTTTGACGTAACGTCAATGTGTACCAACACCGTGCGCAACGTCATTACATGTTTACTAGGGTTTAAATGCAGCAAGCTACTTACTATTCAGATCTACACTTTCGATCAATTTTTTCGATTCCTCTAGTGTAATATTAATACCCAACAATTTTGCAGCCTCTACCAGTTCTTTCTTCGATATTTTACCGTCTTTATTAAGATCAATGGACGAAAATGCTTTCTTGAACTCTGAAACAGTAGAAAAAATAGGAAATATTTCAAAATTATCAGAGATGAAGGACTCTTATAAAAATAATGCCATTTGAAAAATTCTAGTACATGCGTAAACTTACTGCACATTTGAATGTTTTACCTTTTTCATTCAATAATATAGGTCATATGTTTTATATTGAAAAGATGCACCACTAATACACACAAAATAGATGCTAAATATGAAATAAATTAAAATGCTAAATGAATTTATAAAAAGATATAGCTGTAACAGTTTATTATATTATTGCTATTCATCACTCTAGATTTGCACATTACAGCAAATGAATGGGTCCAACAATTCAACAAAAATGAAGTTAGTAGTAAACATCATAATCCTGAACGACTATTTCTACATTAAACATCGAAACTCTGGGCTGACATTTAAGGACTAATGACCCTCTGCTCTAAATTTCACATTTTTTTAACATTGATTTTCATCAAGAGCAAAAGCATCAGCTTCAAATGGAAAATAGTATGAGGTATGAAGCGCTGCTTATTTTTTCAGAAATGATTTTTATGTCAGATCATGATATGAAGAAATTTTAAGACAGAGAATAGAAAGAGTAACAATTTATTATCACAACATAAAATTAAAAATATGAGGTATATATGAAAATAATTAGTATCATACTTATTAAAATCATACTAGAAAACATAACAAAGAGCGGTTTTCTAAGTCAGAATATCATAATGTAGTATGTGGTTGTAAGAAAAAAAATCTGTTAGCAAGAGTTATCTTTCTTATAATTTTTTTTTAATGGAAAAAATGTAATACTAATAAAAATTCTATATTTGGTACTTGAACATTAAACCATTTCTAAATTGGTCCTTAAGAAGATAGAACTTATTCGATTTATAAGGCTTTTAAAACTGGATCTAAATGTTTTTGCTAAATATAATAAAACAATTTGAAAAGAATATGCACAGGAAATAAAAGGTAATGTTTCCATCATATGTCAGAATTGATCGAATTGACTACTCAAAGATCTCGATAATGAAACTCTGATGAAGAAAGCTATGAGTATTATTCGTATTTTGTACTTGGAAAGTTATATCTCTTATCAAAGGGTTGGTCCCCCTTAAGAATCACCCTAAGCAGGATTTTTTGCATGTTATCTTTGATCTTACCAATCTGTTTATACTTTTCTTATTTCTGAATAAAAATTATAATAACTGCCAGATCTTTTACAAAAGCATGAAAGAAATATTGTGTCCTGACTATATTTAAAACCATACCCATTGCACTGGTGTGAAAATCGTGTAATGATAACTTGCTTTGATATACACTCGGATTACCTTTGTTCATATGTTTTCTCTTTTGAATAGACCACTCCCTTGATTTATTATTGCTTTTCTACCTACACAAAGAGTCAGTGATCCCTCATTTCTAATAATCCAGATGAATTAATCTCTATGGCAACTAGAAGTATATATGTTAGATATTAGTCAAATATGAGGATAACGAACAGTAGTCATGCTCAGAAGTCCAATGAAACAATACAAATATTGAGCAGAACAAACACGGAACTCTAAAAACATCAGAGGTGTGATCAGGTGCCATGGAGGAGTAAGTAACCGATAATGGAGAACGAGTTTTCATTTTATATTTGTTTATTTCATTACTTCATAAATAGCACTGACCATAAGATGTAGATGATAGAAATTGGATGGAACCCTAAAAACAGAAAAGGCCAAACAAAGAGACAATGAAATTAATCAAGAAAAGAATACTCTGTCAACTCAATCCACTTGCGCAGTAAAACTTAATGTAAAACAATATTTCAGATTCAATTAAACAAAAAAAAATTAATGAAGAAGTAAAAACGAATGAATACATTTAGAAATGTGTGTGTACTATCACATACTCCCTTTTAACTACTATGTAAATTACATGAAACCTACCCTAAGATAAGCATACCATCAATATAATAAGTCCATACAGAAATGTGATGTATTATCAAATATACAACAAAAGAACAAAATATTTTTACAGGATTTTAATTAATATCGACGCAACCCTGTGTTTGTATTTCTATAGTATATGTAACTAGTAACTGATGAACTGAGGTGGAAACCTGGTTCTTTATTACGAATCTACCTGGGCTATGATTAACAATGAAATGAAGTCTTAATAAATACATGTATCAATTTATGATAAAGAGTTATGTGGGTAGAAAGGGAAACATCCTTAAGTTGGTGTCAAATTTCTTGAAAGAAATTCTCTGAATAAAAAGTGCCATGAACTAACACGTTCCTGTCTTATGATAAAGAAAAACGAATATTTCTATTTCAATCGATGGCACTTGTTTTTCCTTAGTCTTTTATATTTTGACAGAAGCAAATTATTGTTTTTATACGCCTTTTCTTCTGTATGAAGAGTTTTAATTATTCTTAAAGACACCGATTCCTGTATGCATCTTAAACTCACATCGAAACGACGCTATCTATCTCCTTTTGATTTTACCCTTATGTTAAAAAAAATTATGTATAAACAATAAGTTTGACAAAAGGATTAGATTTTTTTCCGCGTTTTATTAAATAAGATATTCACTCACAGAAGAGACCAGTTACTAACCTTCTATTTGTTCCTGAGTCAGATCCTCGGTAACTTCTGCCAATAACCGTTTGGATTTTTTGTCTGCAGACATGGTTGAAATTTATTTCTGGGAAGAAAGATTCATAAGCTTCTTTATTTATAGATTCAACGAGACGCTAAAGTACGCCACATTTTAATATATATACTGTAAATAACTGTAGAAAGAGAGAGTTATTATACACATCTTATATCAGATGAGACACAGTAAAGTACGTCAGTATTGAGGACCCAGGAAGTAGCTCTCATGTAATATTCTCCGTCTTATTAACTGTTTCTCATAACCGAAGGGCTTTATTTAAAACTCTGGAGAGAATTTCAATCAAAACCCACTTAAATTTAGAACGTATTGAGATGACCGTTTTATGACAAAAGAACTATTGAGTTACGTAGTAAAATGTAGTTTTTTTAAAGTTTATTTTTTTAAATTATAAGTTATATGTGAATTTTATATATATACAAAGCACAATATAAAGCACAAGCACAGCGAAATTCACTTTATAGGTTATTACAGACCTATTTTTGTATTCATACGAGGCAGAATCTACTCAAAATGTTCCACATGAAAAGAAAAAGTCTCTTGCTGTGGTCTTCAATTCAACATTTAGATATATCAACGATTCGATTCGTTGATTCGATATATTACGTTGAACTCGAAATCAAAGATACCACAGAGTCTGACACATGCCTGTTTCATATTTGGATATTTTACTACGAACAATATTTTAAACGAGGCAAACTATTGACAAATAAGTTGAAGAAATAACAGTCTCGTTTAAAGTCAACATTTCGCAAATTCTATGGTAATACAATGACCTCGTCAGCAAATACAATTTATTTTTAAGTCGAATGTTGACTAACGTTATTCATACAAATTGCTAGGCCATTATTTTCATACTTAATTGGCTACGGATTTTCCGTTTGCCCGATCATAAAAAGGAGCACACGGTGGTTGTGACCGGTCAACAGGGGGTATTCACTGCCAATGGCACCTGATCCCAACTCTGATGTTTTTAGAGGTCCGTATTTCATCTACCCCAAAGTTTTCTTGTTTTGGACTTCTGAGCTTGATTGCTGTTTGTTATCTTTATATATATATATATATATATATATATATATATATATATATATATATATATATATATATATATATATATATATATATATATATATATATATATATATATATATATATGAAGCACAATTTATTCAAAATCTTATACATGAGAAAAAGAAATCTCTTGTTGTGGCCTTCAACTCCACATTTAGATAATATATCGACGACGTATTATCAATTAACAATAGTTTTTTTCATTCATATGTCGACACGATATATCCCAGTGAGCTTGAAATAAAAGATACCACAGAGTCTGACACATCTGTTTCATATCTGGATATTTTACTAGAAAAAGACGTTAATGGTAATCTATCAACAAAGCTTTATGATAAACGTGATGATTTAACTTTTCAGTCGTCAACTTCCTTTACTTATGCAGCAATATACACCATCACCTGCATATGGGGTGAATATATCTCTTAGTTGATTCGATACACAAGAGCATGCCCTGCGTATGAACAATTTCTAAAACGATGTTAGTTATTGATAAACAAGTTGATGAAACAAAAATATCAACAATTTCGTTTACAGTCATCATTTCGTAAGTTCTATGGTCGATACAATGACCTTGTCAGCAAATACAATTTATCATTAAGTCAAATGCTGACTGACGTTTTTCATACTAATTGTTAGGCCATTATTTACACACTTAATGTTCAACGGATTTTTCCGTTATTTCCCGATCAGGACAAGGAGCACACGGTGGGTGTGACCGGTTGGCAAGGGATGCTCACTCCTCCATGGCACCTGATCCCACCTCTGATGTTTTTGGAGGTCCTTGTTTGCTCTGCTCCCGATTTGCATTTTTTTAATGGACTTTGAGCTTGAATACTGTTCGTTATCTCCATATTTCATATATAGTTTAAGAAAAATCCAATTTTTGGTACAGTAAAATATTGATATACCCAATGAAAAAAATCAAGATTCACAAGACTTGAATAATTATCTTAACTGTAAGCGCTTTCTGCCTTTTATTGGCTCTTCAAACAGTTACAAAATGAATAACATTATATATATATATATATATATATATATATATATATATATATATATATATATATATATATATATATATATATATATAATATGCATTTAATAGTTCTGTGAATTTTGTTTCCCAAATGGTGGTAATATTTGCGAGAATCTAGTGTTCATCGCTGATTTTATCTAGTTTGGAGTAGACATGCACTTCTTTTCCTCATCCACGCATTCAAATCATTTTAGTTTTCATCGTCTATCTTTTTAGCATCAAGTACCTATCGGTCTAAAAGTAAGTGCATTCTAGTATCTGTCTTACAGTCTCCATGTCTTAACTTTAACATGTCTCCATCTGTCGGTATAAATGCATAGGATATCGTCGAACCTAACACTTCAGTTATTTAGTGCTACTTCATACTATCTTCCAGAGTCTTCAAAATTAGTCATTTTTGGTTCTTCTTTGCTTAGTTCCCGTTTTATGTGGAGAAGCTCAGTTTTGTATTTATTTGAGTATTATAACCTTTGTTCTTTGTGTTGTACTACAGTGTCGGCCTGTTTTATGTAGCATAATTACCTTATGAAGTGTAATCTCGGGGAATTTAAATTACTGAGACTGAACATGTATTCTAAATTAACAAACGTATCCAGAGCGAAAATTTCGCTCGGCACTCGATGATAACCGAACAATCTATGAGATACAGAAATTTACAAAATATGTGACTTATATTTAATTGGTTAATTTAATCATGATTACTAGTTACCCAAAAACGCAACTTACTTGATATAAAAACAGTCAGAACCATGTAATAAACATTTGCGTTCCAGCTTATGTTTTGAAAACTTCTGGCAGACTGTTTAATTAGTAACTGTACTTAAGATTTAAAAGATTAATTTTATGCATTGAAAGAAATATTGAACTCATTTACAATGAAATAAGCATATCTCTAGATAACCGATTCTGCACATGACCTGTTTCGAAAATGGAAATACATGAAGGTTATTGTGTGTGTTTTTTTTTTTTTTTTTTTTGTTTTTTTTTTTGTTTTTGTTTTTTTTTTTTTTTTTTGTTTTTTTGACGAGAACATTTCACAAAAGTAAAAGTGTCACATTAAGAAATACCTTGAATTTAATTATAACAAATGCCTTAAGGAATTGTAGATAATGACAGCAGGGATTTTAAAATGTAGGTTTATGTCTCCTTCTTATAATTATTACGAGTATTTGGTGAATATGAACAGTCCATAGATGCTTACATTAGAAGAATACAGCAATAAAAATTATTTAGTACAGTGATGCTTGACTTTCACTCTGATATGATCGAATTAAACTTAAGTTTTTTGTAGTTCTTAGTAACATTCCAGATTACTAGTATCAGAATATATTTGCATACTTATGTTTCCTTCCTCTATGAAAACTGCACTCCCCGGTTGGATTTATATCACTATGAACTCCCATATACATTTTCCATAAAAATGCAAATGCACAGTCTGTTTCTATCAGTAATCATTATAAAAAGAAACCTGACAAAAGTGTTTGAGTAATGCTTGAATAAAACCACACTAAGAGGGCGGAATTAATTCACCACTTGTTACAAACAATGTCAATAGCATGTAAGTGTCGCGTTATCATTACTGCGGTATGTCGTAAAAATATCATTGACAAGCCAGAGCGGTTTATGATTTGGTTACCCTGAGGTGGGAAAATGAAATAAGGGTATTTATACTGGCTTTAAAAGGGGTACAAGACAAGGAGAAATGATGTTGGGGGACAGAGGAATAATAGCAATGAGAATCGGAGGGAGAACATCAGAGAACGAGAGGAAATCAAATACCAGCCCAATTTTCAGTAAAATCGATCTCTGGATCAAAGAATTTGGGCATTTTATTAATTTTTTTTTAAATAGCCATTGCTTCTTTTCAACTAAAACGTGGCTATCTTGTTTGATACATTTTATCAGAATACATTTACAATATATTCAAATTGAAGTTCATTGGATCTAAAATATAAACAATCACTGTCATTGAGACGCTTTCCTCTTCATTCGAATATTGTGAGCAAAAATACATGTACTCAACTAAAAAAAAACGGTTATCTTAAATTTTAACATTTCAGTTTGTCCAATTCGATTTGCTATGGAAGTCTATCAAGATATTTAAAAAGACAATTCCGAGTTTATCTTAAATGTAAAATTTTCTTGACGATTATCTGAATGAAATTTCTTTACAGAAGGAATGACCTGTTTTGTTTTTACTCTAGATTTCATATCTTAGTTCTTCAAATGCCACCAGAAAACGCAAATTCAAGCTTAACGAGCATGTTATTGTAACCCATTAACAGTACACAGTGGTAATTATATTTTCTGCAGTGATTGAGAGATTAATACAGGGGATTTTAGATAATTAAATACACAGGATTACATGCAAGAACAGCTGCGTTTACAATGTGTTCTTTAAATGCGAGAAGCATTGTAAGCAAATCTGGTTTAATAATTCAAACAATCATGAAGCATGCTAAAAATGGAATATTGTAAAAGATATGTGAAATTTAACATTCTGATTCACATCAAACTGAAATGAAAACAAGAAAAACTTAAAAGTTGTAGGAGAACTCTTACCTGTGTAATCTAACTCGATAATTGTTAAGCTGCTAGCGCTATAAATCGTCCATCATAAAACGTTCAACTATTACGATGTCGGGGACAAAATCGATAATGCTACTGTAAGAATATTATTTGTAAAAAAAAAAATACATATATATACTATATATCCTCCTAAGAAAATGTCTGTCTAAATGTCACACACTATACACATATTTCCTTCCGCCGTGCTGTTTAACAGTAATCTGAAAAGAGGCTTTGATTCAAAGACGATTGTGCGCGCAACTCCGATCTTTATCCATCGTCCACGTACTAGAAAACCTTCCTTATAACTTTTTTTCTGCACTTGTAAAGCAATTTGTGTAAATGCAAGAGGAGAATGCGAGTTAGTGAGGTTTTTGAAATTATTTTTGTTAATGTATGACGGATATACACTCTTCAGAAGCGCCTTCAACTCAGTTGAAATTGACAACTATATGTATTAAGTGTGTACATTAATTCCATTATGGAAACATGTACTCTTGAAAGTTAAAAGCAAGCATACTCTTAAAAAAAAATGCAATCATAATCCGAAAAAGTGTTTGTGGATACTCTCAAAATAAAAATGACAGTCATAAATTTTCTTTTTAAACTATTTGACATCGTAAACTTTTTTTTGAATAAGAATGGTATGGAATGGTAAAATAAAACAGAGGAAAGGAAAGAGGTAGTTAAGGAGGGACCCACTGGAGGAAGATATGGAACAGAATATGCCTTTCATTCACTAATTATAGCTTAACTGTTACTTTAAGTTATCCGTATCTTGTACAAAATTAATAATTGAATACTGTAAATCTCTGAGATACTAATTGGAAGGAGGATTAAGGCTTCATAATGCTTATAGAAACACCTGTCCCCTTAAACACCTGCCAAAAATTAATTATGCTTCAAAACTTTCCAAAATATAGAAAGAATTAAAACAAAAGGAGAGATTACGTACAGGTAGATATGGATACTCAATGTTTACTAATACCCTAAAAAATTTAAATCTTTTAATAAATAGTTCGCAAGCCTTAAGCACAATCTATCTGAATAAGACAGATATTTATATATGTCTAAACACAAATCCATAGACCATCGCATAGTTAAGACTTTGTTAAGGATATGTACATATTTGTAGTCTCAAGTGAATTTTAGTATATTCATCCTATATACATGCATAGAATACGGGTTAACATATTCTAGAGAGATGATTAGCAACATTTATATTCTGATCTGAGTTGTGTATCACAGTTTTGCCCATCTGAAATCCATTTCAAAATTTAAAAAAAAAGTAGCTATCATTTGACTTCATTTTATCCAGGGATTGTTAAATTGCTATGTCTGCTATTGGAAACCACATATATTGAGAAAAAATTCAGTTTTTAGGAAATATTTCGTGTACTTTGAAAATCATTTAATGAAAGGATAATTTTATTTTGCATAAAATAATTTTCAAAGTAAACATAGCGAATTGTTTTAATTATTTTAATTAAACCTTAAAAAAACGGATAGACATACTACGACTTGCTTTGATTTTTCTATTTTTTTTTTTTTTTATTATTATTTTTTTTTTATTATTATTATTTTATTTTATTTTTCTTTTTTTACAAAATGTTGATAATCTTTAAAATCGGTTTCTTTGTCGACGATTAACTTGTTATCTCATCGAAAGAAGAAAGTAGAATCGTGTCGTTCAAATGAAATATTGAAAACGAAAGTATCTTTCGTTTCAGATTAATGGGAAAAGGTAAAGGTAACTATTATTCCCCTATAATCTTTAATAATCTGAAAGTAAAATGAATTTCTCACATAGATGTTATTCCAATTAAGGTGACACAGTTTGAGTTATATGCATGTGTGCAATATGTAAGCTAAGGTAAAGATCTATTATATGAGAGGTGCATATAGTTTTCTGAAATTTGATAAGTGAATGAAAATGAGTATCCTGATTACATTTCATATGATTTCAAATTACATACTATGAAATAGCTTCAAGTATCGGAAAAAATCATGACATCATAAAGGATTTAAATAAGGTGAAAATAACGAACAGAAATCGATATCAAAAAATCTATTAAAAAAATACAATTCTGTGAAAATGGCATAAAACACAGACCCTTGGAAATTCCAGAGATATGATCAGGTGTCTAGGAGGGGTAAGCATCCCCTGTTGACCGGTCACACCCGCCGTGAGCCCTATCTATTGATCAGGTATACGAAACATTCAATGGTTAAATTCAGTATAAAAAAACAAAGGCCTAAAAATTGATATGAAACAAGTCAGCCAAAATACAACCCGATGATAGATTATATTTGCTAACGAGGTCATTCATTATAACAACCATAATGCTGACTTTAAACGAGGTTGTTGAAATCCCTGTAACATCAATTATCTGTCAGTAGTCTGCCTCGGTTTAAAAATTGATCATACTTGGAGCATGCACTTGAAGCTATAGAATTAATGTTTCTTCAGATAATAATTCCATATCAATTACTAGTAATTTGAGCTAAAGAAGGTTTTTAGGAAACTTGGGCATTTTTGTTTTGGGAATGGTATATATTTTTTTAAAGGCTTCACTTTATTTAAAATGTTCAGGAGCATACATGTATGTGTAGTCTGCAGTTAGTTTGCTTATGTTTTCCAACTCATTAGATGCTCCATAGCATGCTCTGAGTAAGATCATTTTTAAACCGATTCAGACTACTGACAGATAAGTTGATTTCACTGGAATTTCGACAATCTCGTTTAAAGTCAGCATTTTGTAAATTCTATGGATGTTATAGTGATCTTGTTAGCAAATATATGCTTTCACTGGGTTGTATTTTGGCTGACATGTTTCATACCAATTGTTAGGCCTTTGTTTGGTTTTTTATTTTATTTTAAATAAATCTGACCATGGTATATTCCGTCTATCTGATCAATACATACGTATGCACATCTCTGTGAGAAATGAAAAAAACTAAGTCAATGAATAAATATAAACTCTACTAAAAACCTATGATTACATTGTATATATAATACTCACTGGTTGCTTACAGAAGGAATGACAGGCATATCTATTAAAATTGAAAAGATCTTTACAGGATGGAGGAATCTTCGGTTGTGAATGTGCCATTTATTTGTAATCAACCTATTGGAAGGCCCAGATGAATTTTACTTTTCATTGACTAAATTCTGCAACACTTTCTCTCATCATGATTATAGCTTTATAGCAGATTGAATGTTGTTCTACGTCCCATTCAAGAATTATTCACTCATATAGAGAATAGAGACGTCACCATATACCGGTGTTCATGTACTCCCTACTCAGGGCCATTGAGCAGTGATGTCTCTTAATTGTGGCAAAGCCTACGGTGACCCGGGATCTAGGGTTTTAAGGCCTCTTACGAAAGGCTTCTATTGTACCGAGCGCTTGGCGAAGGAACAGTCGATGCCTATATTTACGTCTTAGGTTTGACGTGGCTCGGTGAATGAGAATCGAACCCTGCCTCCCGATCAGGAAGATAACGCCCTAATACTAGGCTACAGTGACCGGTTCTTAGCAGCAGAACAAACATACAGTTGTTCCACAGAAACGTTGGATTCAAATATTTTGTCAGCCCCCAAAACATACATTTTTAAAAAAAAATTTTTAAACATTCGGCGATCATATTAATTTCTCAGTGAATTTTATCAGATTTTAACTGTTGTTTCTGTTCTGATTGATTTAGAAATGAAACGTATGGAGATAACGAACAGTATTCAAGCTCAAAAGTCCATTAAACAATTCAAATTTTGGAGCAGAGCAAACACGGACCTCTAAAACATCAGAGGTGGGATCAGGTGCCATGGAGGAGTGAGCATCCCCTGCCGACCGGTCACACCCGTCGTGTGCTCATGATCGAGTAAAAACGAAAAAATCCGTCGACAATTCAGTGTGTAAATAACGGCCTAACAATTAGAATGAAAAACGTCAGTCAGCCTTTGACTTGATGATAAATTGTATTTGCTGACAAGGTCATTGTATCAACCATAGAACTTGCGAAATGACGAATTCAATCGAGATTGCAATCCATTCAGATCTGAATCGATGTTAACTATCCGAAGCACGAGGAACTGCATGAGTTTTTCATTGCATTATAACAAATAAACTTTAATCTAATTACAAGCAGGGTTGTTTTGTTTTTTGTTTTTTTTACAAAAACCAAAATACAATATTCTTGAGGAACATCTAATTAGATCAACTTCTCTATTCTGAGTTCAACAAAAAAAAGAATCGGTAAGATATGTTCTAATAAAAAATTGTATTTCAAGTTAACCACTATCATCATTTAAAAAGGAAATTGGTTTCTAAGCAAGGCAAAATACCTTCATGAAAAAAAAGTGAGAGGCTTGTCAAGCACAAAACAAACTGGAAAATAACAGAACACAAGCTTAACTGTAACAGATATATTCCTTGTCACTTACATCCACTAATATTAATATTTTCCTTCCATGGGTGTTAAGCGTCTTTGGGTTATAAGTGTGCTTAGGTACCAATTTTAGCTTTAGTCTACATGTTAAAGAAACGGTTTTCTGCTGAATTTGGCAGGTTTTTTGTCCGACAGGTTACTTCAAGTAGGCTTAGTTTTGCTTCAGCTGCGATAAACTCTGCATACAAATGTAATGGTGATCGTCGGTGTATTTGACTTTGTCCGGCTCATTTCTAAAAGACCCAGTGACATTAAGAACTCGGAAAAGTGGTATTAAAAAGGGTGTTCACACCAATTTTCTTCTTCGAAATATTGTCTAGGCCATAACTTGAAAACCTTTTGACATGAGGACTTCAGGCTTTGGAACATGGAAAAATGAGGATTAGATGAGATGTACTGAACAATTATTTTTATCTTGACAAAATTCTTCAAATGAAATCAAACAAAAAAATTCTAGGCCATTATTCGAGAACAGTTCGACATAGAGGCTTGAAACTATGAAATGATATTAGGGGAAATCTGAAAATAACGGACAGTATCCAAACTCAAAAGTCCAATAATACAATACAAATTACGAACAAAGCAATCAAAGATTCCTAAAATATCAGAGCTTGGATCAGGTGCCATGGAGGAGTTCGAATTCATCCTCTGTTGAACAATCATGCCCACTGTAAACTACTTTTTATTACATATTAAACAGTGAAATATTGTGATTTATGTATTGAATAAACGCGATTTTTCTCTCACAGTGTGAAAGGACACCAAAGTGATATTCTGTCACAGTGTGAAAATATATTAAAGTAAGTAAAAAATATTTTTAGCTTGTCATAAGATAGAGATAGTAACTAAACCATCTTGAAAGAGACTAAAACTGCCAATTTCTTCCCAAATATGTTGCTAAAATCTATGTTACCATGTTTTCAATCTCACAACTGCTACGATATAAATCATGTACGGTACCAATTTTGATGATATATGACGTCTCAACCGCTCAATTATGACGTTACAGTCTATGACACTGTGTTAAGAAAAGATAGAGGCAAAGGGCAAATTAAAGAAATGTAACGAACACAAAATTTAATGTTTTGTAGTTAGAAATGGAATTTATTTCACACGTGAGATAGGATTTTTTTTATATATATTTTTTTCATTCGTGCTTCGCACTCGTGAAAATATCAAAAAGTCATGTCCCACTCGTGAAATAAATTCCATATCCAGCAACAGAACATTGAAAATTCTCTATTCATAGTCGGATAAATGGGGAAAATCCGCAGACAACCTAGTATGAAAACAATGACCTTATAATTTGTGTGAAATTAAGACGTCAGTCAACATTCGACATAACAACAGATTGTATTTGGAAAAAAGTCATTTTGTCAACCATAGATTTGCAAAAAGGTGACTTTGAACGGGATTTTTGATACCCTTTGTTTTATACGAATACATATAACAGTGAACCTTGCACGCATAAATTCTGCACAGTCACTATTTTTTGGAATATCACCCGTCGTCAAGCAATGTTGACTGTTGCTACGCTGGAGGGCGTGGCTTCATCATTCAGCGGGTAATAGTATTTTTTAACAAATGTTTTTCAACGAATCAGATTTAACTAATTTACATGAAAGTATAATAAATCTAAATGTCAAGTTGAAGACCACACCAAGAGACTCTTTTCAGGTAGAAGGGTTTTTTTTTAAGTCCTGCTTCCTAAGAATATAAAAACAGGCCTGATTATAATGATGTAAAATTAATGCCCATATGCGTTGGATTTTCAGCAGATTGTAGGATGACCTGTCCTCTAAAGACTTCATAATTCATGAGGAGCTCCGGCATGATTATCACATCAGAGTACATGTATTTTTTCAATAAAATAAGTTTGCAGATGACCCATGACAAGCCATACAAAAAGCCTACCTTTTAATTAATCGTGGGTAATGATTGTAAAAAATGTAAAGTCATACGTTTTGATGCTTTTGAGTTTGGCAAAATTTTGTGATTTCAAATCTTCAGTATTTAAATTTGATTCATTTGATTAACACCACTTCACAAATAATATGTTGTTTTACAGTACTACTAAAGTTATATAGGTATGGTAATTTAAATTCAATTTGATATAGAGTATTAAAAATATTTAATACTGGCATATGATTTAAAAGAATCACTTTCTTGGGAAGGGAACTATCAGTATAAGCTGGATTACCACTTGCAGATTTAAATCCAAGTTCCTCTAAAAATACAACACAGTTGTATTATAACAAGCATTCTGAGAGTATTGCATTAGCAATACTAGTCCCCTACCGGCAAGTGTAATCTGGTTCCCGTTAAAAATTGAAAATGACATATTTCGGTCAAAAATCAATGAAGTGGAATGAAATGCAAACTTGATCTATAACTCATCAAGGTAAAGTCACATACCAAAAAATCAGCTCAATATTTGCAGGCGTTTAGAAAAGAAAAAAGTGCGGAAGCCCTGAAAAATTGCAAAGGTCGTAATTCCGATAAAAATCATTGAAGTGGAACGAAATGCAAACTTGATCTGTGACTCAGCAAGATACACTCACATACCAAAAATCAGCTAAATATCTGCAAGCGTTTAGAAAAAAAAGTGCGGAAAACCAAGTGGGACAGACTGACAGACAGAGGAACAGCTAGACAGACGGACGGACAGACTCAGAGGAAACCTATAGTCCCCTCCGGTTTCACCGGTAGGGGACTAATAACGAGTCTTACAAACAAAAACTATAATAACATGGTTCAGCGCTTTGTCGTTCTATCTCACTGTGGGACTTGAAGACCAAGACCCCGTTTTACAAAAGAACTTACTACTAAGATTAAAATGTAACTTTGGGAATAACTTTCTCTTTTACATTAATTTGAAATTCGTTTTAAGAGCGACATTTTTATACCAGCTCATTTTTAACGTAAACATTAATTTTTCAAGATTTTACAATCAACTAAAATTTTTATCTTAGCCGCAAGTTCCTTTGTAAAACGGGCCCCACTCCTATAAACCGAGGGCTCGTATCCCAACTCCCAAGTGAAACACTCATTTTACCATTACTTTCACCTAAACATGTTCTTATAATAATTGCACCAATGGCTACTAGAAAATCAAAGCATTGAGAATAGTAAGAAGACGTAAGCAATGAATTTTATTTATTGAATGGAATTTTGAATCCATCAAAAAAAAATCATCATTAATTTACTGTATAATATTTATTATTGTATTAAATTTTACATGTAATTTTACGGAAGCCGGTAGGTGCAAGGTAGAAAAAAATATTTTATCTGGCGGTCGCCAGATAAGTTTCTGGCGGCCGCCAGATAAAATATTGTATAATTTAAAGTATAAGAAAATGTTCAAATTCTGTCTTGTAACCTCATCACTGCCACATGCAGGTATAAAAATTATTAATCTACATGTTTAGTAAATGTCACAAATATTTCCACAAATGCCCATAGTATGGTATATTTTTCTAGATTTAGTAACATATCAATGCAAAGTTATAAGTAAATATTATCATAAATTATAATAAACTCAGGCCCGTAGGAAGCAATTTCAGTTTTGGGGGGCACAGCCATACATTTTCAGTTGAGGGGGCACTATCAACTATCAAAATTTCTTGACAAGGAAAAAAAAAGCAGCTCATCAGACGTTTTTATTGAGGGGGCACAAACATATAGTATCTATATTTTCTATAGTAATCTATATATCGGCAAAATTATTGGGGGGGGGGGGCACTATCCCCCCCCCCCCCAGGGATAGTAAGCGAAGAAGAACAAAATTAATTCTACAGTTTATTCAGATTTACAGAAATATAACAATATATGTATCAAATTGAGTATAAATGCTCAGGTGAGCATGTAGCCCATGGACCTTTTATGTAAGTGTTTCATATGATAAATACATTATCAGTCTGAAATTAAAGAATTTGATGAAACATTAATTATATTTGACAGGAAATTGAAAAGAAGGTTTTTGTGTATAATAAAAAAAATGTGTTTCAGCTTTTCGGCCCTTAGGTACATTTATTAAAATTAATTCTGAAAACTTAATCCATATCTACATCATCAATCATATTCCAAAATATGATTTACCTGCGGCTTAAAATGTGAGAGGAGTTCTGTGAGCATGGTTTTTGTAGAAAGCGTAGTTTTTCTACCCTTTCTTGGCCATCTGGATGAAAATGAAAATTCTTAAATCTGACATACACACACACACAAACACACACAAATATCTATTGTCGCTTCTTTTCTTTAGAATCAGGTTAAGAAACATGTATTTAAACGATCTACCAAACTTCATCATTTTTGATACAGATTATAGTAAATTTTAAGATGTATGGGGATTCCTCCGTTCAATCCTAAACACCATCAAGCTTTTTTATACGTCATGCTGCGTAAGACGAATATTACTTAACATTACAATTATGGAGATATTGGAAACCTTATCATATATATCTCAACCAGATTTTCATACCCCGTTTTCTATTCCGAGGTTAAAACAAGGGGGAAAGGTTACCTATTTCAGCGGAACATCGCTACCTGTTCATCCAAATAAAAATTGAATGCAACACACACACACACACACAAACGAAACTTAATGAAAATGTATGGTAATGCCTTGGAAAACCTTCTTGCACTAAGCGTCCTTAAAAAAATAGACATTCCTGTCAATGAACTTTTTTCACCCTGTTATGAAACATTTTCAAATGAGGTAATATTTTTACCTTTTAAGCACTGCGCTAGCTGACTAGAAATGTAATAACTCATTTCATATGTTACCTGTCACAATGTGTTTCTAAATTATCTGGTTTGTCTAGCATGACCTCGTATATAGAAGTAATAATACTTCACTAAATATCATAACATAACGAACACCGTTGCAGTCTCTTCTTCCTGCTATTTCACTCAAACCGGATTATGGCCTTTTCCTCACCAGTGAATAAAGGTCCAATATTACAAATGTTATAATTCTTTAATTAGCAGTACATTTACATTTCTATTCAAATTTACCATGTTCATGATAAAGCGTAAGCACCAAGCAACAAAAAAAATTGTCTGCATATATCTTCTGGTGTTATTTTTTTTTAATTTAAAATTACATTGGTGATTAAGTTTCATAATATAATGTAAAATGCACATTTAATACTTTAACGCATTATAATTTTAAAAAGAAACATCATCTAACATTACACTTGAAAAAGAAGGGTTTATAAAAATGATTAGGTTCTGGCGAGGCTCGAACTCGCGACCTTCTGCGTGTGAAGCAGACGTGATAACCACTACACTACAGAACCGGGTGACTTCTGGGATAGATTGTGGGCATACCACATTGTTCTCGCTCTGTGAAAGGAAGTGGTTTAAATAAAACGATAATTCACAGTGCAAATTTCATGCTTCCACATAAAAAAAATATTAAATTAATTAAGTTTATAAAGTTCTGTATTCATAAAAATATAATTCTTGAGAGATGATCATTTTCAATTTTTAACTGCCAATTCAGACCTTTAAACTTGTAAGGCGCATGAACCATATTAACTCTTGCACTCTCTGCCACTCTGAGTGACAAATACTAAACGATAGGAGAGCTAGTTATGATGGTAAAAATTTATCGGTCCAGTGCATATAGATAACGGTATTCATGGACAAAAACTTATCATTTCTTACAATCTCTCTCTCTCTCAATTTATTTGCTATCAAATCCAATTGCAAATTTGTTTGAGAATCAAAAATCAAAGAATGAATTATAAATACGAAAGAAGAAATTTCCAACAAGGACTGGGTTTCTGATCTGTCCAATAATTAATTTAAAGCGCAATAACTCTTTTTCCCATGCTGTATAATTTTCTGATGCAATCAATACCAACTTTAACACTATTAAACCTTCTTCCTCCTATGTCAGTAAGCAGAGTGGCGCAGTGGAAGCGTGCTGGGCCCATAACCCAGAGGTCCGTGGATCGAAACCACGCTCTGCTATTCAATTTTTTCAACAAATTCAAACAATTCTGTGCTTTTGAGTTTCGTTTGATAAGATTTCTTTTTTTTTTCCCCATCTCACAAAGACATCTTTGATACTATTTCTTTTTTTTCTTTATTTCTTTATTATTTTATTTCTTTATTTCTTTCTTTATTTATTTATCTATTTATTTTTACTTTAAATCCATCATGATATATGTTTACTTCAATAAACTAAAAACATAATAAATCTCTTGAATTTATGCTTTATGCCCCCAAATAAGAAAATAGATAAATAAATAAAAAAAAACGTAATATAATTATAAATATCTGTATTCATAAAAATATAATAATCAAAAGACAATCAGTTTCAAATATATACATAGTTCAGAAGTATATTTAAAACCAGCTCATCTGATTGAAATCATTGTCTGTTAGCCGCATTAATTCTTGTAATTTCTGCAATTCTTAGAGTTAAGCACTTAAATTGAGAATTAAAATAGACATTAAAAGCTGGTAAAGCTTTCTTAGCGAAAGTCCATATACTGGAAAAATATTTACAGTCCAGTAAATTGATAATCTTACGCAAATATTAATTCTTTGTGTAATTTCTTTAATGTTAGAGATGTAATTCTTAAAGACTTCAGAAGGTATAATTTATGGAAAAAAATAATTATGAAATGTTTAGAAAAAGAATTATATCGGGTTAATGATTCCAGGGATGTCTCCTCTCTCTCTCTCTCTCTCTCTCTCTCTCTCTCTCTCTCTCTCTCTCTCTCTCTCTCTCTCTGAAAGAATTTATTTTTCATTTCCAGCTTGCTAAATGTCAAGCGAGATAACTCTAAATTTTTTCCGCAGAAAAATGTTCTGATGCAATCAACCTTCACATTGAGGAAATAGAATATTAAACAAAAATCGTCGGTCAACGTTAAGAAAGCAGAGTGGCGCAGTGGAAGCGTGCTGGGCCCATAACCCAGAGGTCCGTGGATCGAAACCACGCTCTGCTAATTTAATTTTTTTTTAAATAAATTTCAACAATTCTATGCTTTTGATTTTCGTCGGATAAGATTTCTTTTTTCCCATTTCACAGACATCTTTTATACTATTTCTTCTTATTTTCTTTATTTCTTTATTATTTTATTTCTTTATTTATTTATCTATTTATTTTTACTTTAAATCCATCATGATATATGTTTACTTCAATAAATTAAAAACATAATAAATCTCTTGAATTTATGCTTCATGCTCCCAAATAAGAAAATAGATAAATAAATACAAAACGTAATATAATTATAAAGATCTGTATTCATAAAAATATAATAATCAAAAGACAATCAGTTTCAAATATATACATAATTCAGAAGTATATTTAAAACCAGCTCATCTGATTGAAATCATTGTCTGTTAGCCGCATTAATTCTTGTATTTTCTGCAATTCTTAGAGTTAAGCACTTAAGAAATTGAGAATTAAAATAGACATTGAAAACTGGTAAAGCTTTCTTAGCGAAAGGCCATATACTGAAAAAATATTTACAGTCCAGTAAATTGATAATCTTACGCAAATATTAATTCTTTGTGTAATTTCTTTAATGTTAGAGATGTAATTCTTAAAGACTTCAGAAGGTATAATTTATGGGGAAAAAAATAATTATCAAATGTTTAGAAAAAGAATTATATCGGGTTAATGATTCCAGGGATGTCTCCTCTCTCTCTCTCTCTCTCTCTCTCTCTCTCTCTCTCTCTCTCTCTCTCTCCAAAAGAATTTATTTTTCATTTCCAGCTTGCTAAATGTCAAGCGAGATAACTCTAAATTTTTTCCGCAGAAAAATGCAACAGTGGCTGTCAGCTATCATCCGCAACTGTACTCGGCAATGCTGGTACCGGACATCCATGACTGTACCTGCTCACTAATATCAAATACGGAATGTCAGAGCAAGATTTTCCGGATTGTTCAACGTATTAAACTATATGTTGTTGATTAAGTATGGATTGTTTTTTAATGAAAAATACGAAATATGTGTTAATATGGAGGAAAGAAAATTTCTGATTTTAAATAAATCTACTTTATGGAAGGCTGTAATCGCCAAAACGGTAACGATAACTGGCTTAGTGAATATATCGCGGAAAATATATGTAAACTTGACTATGCCTAAATCCATTGTATGAATCGCTATTATCTCTAAAAAGTAACATTTACTACAGCCTACATTTTGTATATCTATGACTGTATCCTGTGCCTGATATACAACCTGTGCCGTACATACACACTACCACTGACTCAACCCGCGCTTGATTAATAACATCCACAACAAAAAATTCTGTGGATTTTCTCCGATATAGATTTAGACCGAATTCAATCAAAGCGCAATTAACGCTAATCTTTATATTACCCATGACAGTGATACCGAGACAAACGATGTCAGCAGTAATTAGGGAAGGATCCAAAACTTTTACAGATTTAAGTTTAAAGCTTTATGTTCAGAGTACAATATGAGCCAGGTCTTCATTTTTTTTTCTTTTTTTTTTTTTTTTTTTTTTTGGGGGGGGGGGGGGGGGTTCTGCTGTACTGTCCAGACAACTCTAGAAATTTTACACCATGACTGTACCGGTGTCTGATTGACAACATCCACGACTGTACCTGTCCAGTACACACACTTTATTCTACATTGACTGTACCAGTGCTTATAAACAACATCCCTGACTGTACCTGTGCCTTATAAACAACATCCCTGACTGTACCTGTGCCTTATAAACAACATCCATGACTGTACCTGTGCCTTATAAACAACATCCATGACTGTCCCTGTGCCTTATAAACAACATCAATGACTGTAAAACATCCACGACTGTACCTGTGCAGTATACACATCTAACTCTACATCCCTGACTGTACCTGTGCCTTATAAACAACATCCACGACTGTACCTGTGCAGTACACACTATTCTACATCCCTGACTGTACCTGTGCCTTATAAACAACATCCACGACTGTACCTGTGCAGTACACACACTTTATTCTACATCCCTGACTGTACCTGTGCCTTATAAACAACATCCACGACTGTACCTGTCCCGTACACACACATTATTCTACTTCCATGACTGCATCTTGCTTTATTAACAACATCCAAGAAAAGTTATTCAAAGCTCTACTTAAAGTTCGTTCTTTTTCGAGCCTTGAGTCTGTAAACATATTTTCTACACCCTCATCCATCCCCCCTTCAAATAACTCACTCCCCTGAAACAACAAACAACTGGTATAAATTTGAATTTGTGAAATAACAATTCATAATACTTGAAAAAAGGAATTGTTGTTTCAGTGAGGGGGGGGGGATAAAAATATTTTCCATTGATTTCTATAGAGATCAAGTTTTACCAAAATTATAAATTTATCTCTCTTTGTTTTCCCAAATAAGTTATGTTTTCTGATAAAATTCACATAAATATTCGGTATATAAATATGAAAAAATCATTCCAATATGTTAACTTTCTAAATTAACTCTGCGATAGGTGGCAGAATTTTACTATCATTCTTGCTATCATATGATTTATTCAAGCATGCGTATTAAAGCTATTGAGACAAGCCTTCTGCATTAGCAATACTAGTCCCCTACCGGGCTAAAGTTTGCATTTCGTTACGCTTCAGTGCTTTTTGACGGAAATATTACCTTTTCATTTTTTCAGGGTTTTCCGCAATTTTTTTATAAACGCTTGCAGATATTGAGCTGATTTTTGGTATGTGACTTTACCATGATGAGTTATAGAGGAAGTTTTTATTTCGTTCCGCTTCATTGATTTTTGACGGAATTATGGCATTTTCAATTTTTAACGGGAACCAGATTACACTTGCCGGTAGGGGACTAGTATTGCTAATGCAATACTCTCAGAATGCTTGTTCTTGATGAAAGGGCAGATTAATTACTCTATTTGCATAAATGTACCACAAAATTAGAACTCTTCAGTGTGCAGTGTATAGAGGGCACTTAAGCACATGAAAAAAATCCAACTTTTTCCTCATTTTCCTCTCCTGTTTATGTCATGTTTCATTATTGGCTTATTTCTTAATTCTTTTGAATGCCATTTAAACATTGAATTGTGAAGTGTAGATACATGTAGTATTACATGTACTGCAATAATTATTTTCAATAGGTCTTTCTTTGTTAACACGATAAAATGCACTATTCCATCCTAAAATGTTTTCAACTATGAAAACATTTTTACACCTTCTTCTGTGCCAATCCCAAAGTTGCAGGGTATTATTATCATAGTTTACAACTGATTATACGTCAAACGTATACGACAAATGTTTATTAAAATTAATTAAAATTAATAATAGTAATTGGCAATGAGTTGACTTGTAGCTTTGAGTTTTCCACCTGTACACTGATGATTATTCGTGTCTCGAACTTGATTCTAATTGATTTTCATGGTCAAATTTTAACAGTCAATGACACACTTAAAGATCAAAATTTGTGAATGAAATAAAATTGTTTAAATATTGTTGTTTTTTATGGAAGGATGGTCAAAATACAGTATACAATACGTACCTCTTAAACCCTGAGATGTTTATTGTGTGTAAATCTTGATTATATAAGGCATAGGTACAGTCATAGATGTAGTGTGTGTCATACACAGGTACAGTTGTGGATGTTGTTTATAAGGCACAGGTACAGTCAGGGATGTAGAATAAAGTGTGTGTACTGGACAGGTACAGTCGTGGATGTTGTTTATAAGGCACAGGTACAGTCATGGATGTAGAATAAAGTATGTATATATGCACAGGTACAGTCGTGGATGTTGTTTATAAGGCACAGGTACAGTCAGGGATGTAGAATAAAGTATGTATATATGCACAGGTACAGTCATGGATGTTGTTTATAAGCACAGGTAGAGTCAGGGATGTAGAGTAAGATGTGTATACTGCACAGGTACAGTCAGGGATGTTGTTTATAAGACACAGGTACAGTCATGGATGTAGAATAAAGTGTGTGTACTGCACAGGTACAGTCGTGGATGTTGTTCATAAGGCACGGGTACAGTCAGGGATGTAGAATAAAGTATGTATATATGCACAGGTACAGTCGTGGATGTTGTTTATAAGGCACAGGTACAGTCGTGGATGTTGTTTATAAGGCACAGGTTCAGTCATGGATGTAGAAAAAATTGTGTGTATTGGACAGGTACAGTCGTGGATGTTGTTTATAAGGCACAGGTTCAGTCATGGATGTAGAAAAAATTGTGTGTATTGGACAGGTACAGTCGTGGATGTTGTTTATAAGGCACGGGTACAGTCATGGATGTAGAATAAAGTATATATATATATATATATATATATATATATATATATATATATATATATATATATATATATATATATATATATGCACAGGTACAGTCGTGGATGTTGTTTATAAGGCACGGATACAGTCAGGGATGTAGAATAAAGTATATATATATATATATATATATATATATATGCACAGGTTCAGTCGTGGATGTTGTTTATAAGACACAGGTACAGTCATGGATGTAGAATAAAGTGTATGTACTGGACAGGTACAGTCGTAGATGTTGTCAATCAGACACCGGTATAGTCATGGTGTAAAATTTCTAGAGTTTTCTGGACAGTACAGCAGAATCTTAGAGAGGTGGATCTAATAAAAATATTTACTTATACAAATATTTAGTTTGGATGTTATCGATAATTTTAGCATAAATTTCCTTTAATATGATCAATTATTTTAATACCATACCCTGCATATTTCAGGTATCACACCACGGTTATCGACCAGTCAAGATGTAAACTGTTTCATGCATATAAAATTAATTTTTATTTCTTTTGAAATTTTTTTTTTTTTTTTTTTTGGGGGGGGGGGGGGTCTTCCAGCCTATTTTTACAACTTTGATGCCTGTTCCTAGTAAATTTTATGTACTTTGTAAATAAATAAAGGTGTTTTGTCAGGAACTATTCTTTTCAGGGCATAGGAGGCTACTTCCTGGGGTGCACTTGAGATGTTTATATATAACACATTGAAAACGGGTGGATCAGCCCATTCCACCCGTATATATCGTAAGACATACAAATGTATATTTATGGGAAATAAAACCTGTGTTTTTCATTGACACCACTTGCGTGATCAATGAAATGGGTGAAATTAATAATATTGTGACGTACTTATACTTTCTAACATAAAATTAAGGATTACAAAATTAATTCCAATATTTATTTTAATTTCCTTTTCTATTTTACTTTGTTTCATTTTTAAATTCATCATTATTATTGAGCACGTAGGATATTGAAATCATGCCCCCAGCCCCCACCCCCCTCCCCCCCCCCAAAAAAAAAATAAATAAAGAACTGGTTCATATTGTTCTCTGAACATAAAGATTTAAATTTAAATCTGTAAAAGTTTTGGATCTGGTACAGTCGTGGATGTTGTCAATCAGACACCGGTACAGTCATGGTGTAAAATTTCTAGAGTTGTCTGGACAGTACAGCAGAACCCCCCACCCCCAAAAAAATTGAAGACCTGGCTCATATTGTACTCTGAACATAAAGCTTTAAACTTAAATCTGTAAAAGTTTTGGATCCTTCCCTAATTACTGCTGACATCGTTTGTCTCGGTATCACTGTCATGGGTAATATAAAGATTAGCGTTAATTGCGCTTTGATTGAATTCGGTCTAAATCTAAATCGGAGAAAATCCACAGAATTTTTTGTTGTGGATGTTATTAATCAAGCGCGGGTTGAGTCAGTGGTAGTGTGTATGTACGGCACAGGTACAGTCGCAGATGTTGTATATCAGGCACAGGATACAGTCATAGATATACAAAATGTAGGCTGTAGTAAATGTTACTTTTTAGAGATAATAGCGATTCATACAATGGATTTAGGCATAGTCAAGTTTACATATATTTTCCGCGATATATTCACTAAGCCAGTTATCGTTACCGTTTTGGCGATTACAGCCTTCCATAAAGTAGATTTATTTAAAATCAGAAATTTTCTTTCCTCCATATTAACACATTTCGTATTTTTCATTAAAAAACAATCCATACTTAATCAAAAACATATAGTTTAATACGTTGAACAATCCGGAAAATCTTGCTCTGACATTCCGTTTTTGATATTAGTGAGCAGGTACAGTCATGGATGTCCGGTACCAGTACTGCCGAGTACAGTTGCGGATGGTAGCTGACAGACCCCACTCGAAAAATGTTCTGATGCAATCAACCTTCACATTGAGGAAATAGAATATTAAACAAAAATTGTCGGTCAACTTTAAGAAAGCAGAGTGGCGCAGTGGAAGCGTGCTGGGCCCATAACCCAGAGGTCCGTGGATCGAAACCACGCTCTGCTAAATTCTGTTTTTATTTTATTATTACTTTTTAAGACAAGATATCCACATTTTGAATTTTGTAAGTTCCAACAATTATAAATTTCATACCATTGATAGATGATTGTTAACTAATTAATCATTATCTATATCTGATTTTTTTTAAAATATTTCTTATTTCGAAAAAAAAATGCATCAATGGACAAATAAGAAATTAAGCAAAAGAATCTTACAATTCACACATTTTCTCATCAAACTTAGTACTTAACAAAATAGAAACAAATGAACATCATTGCAAGTAGATTTTAGGATTGTGATTTGATTCTTTAATTGGTTTTCCTTTTTTAAGTTAAAATTTTATCAAATGGTATAAATCAAAATGGTATTTTAAAAAAAATGGCCTCATAATTGTTAGGAAACATGTTCGGTCAAAATACGACCCATAGATAGGTTGTGTTTGGAAACAAGGTCAATATAACGACAATAGAATTTACGAAATGCTGACTTTAAACTTTAAACAGATAATTGAAAACCTGTTAAAATCAACTTATTTGTCTGTAGCCTGTCTCTGTTTAAAACTTGATCGTACTTGGAACGTGCTCTTGAGTATCAAATCAGTTAGGAAATACCATACACAGGTGATTGTGGAATATTACTACATAAACAGGGAATGTGGACGATGGAAAACCTGAAGTCATCTCGTTTGCCATAACGCCTATAGTCAGTAAAATATCCAAGTATGAAGCAGATGTGGCAGACTCTGTGGTGTCTTTTGTTTCGACTTCACTGGGATATATCGACATATGAATGAAAGTAACTATTGTTAAAACATCGTTGATAAATCTCAGTATATAGAGTTGAAGGCCAAAACATTTTTTCTCATGGACAAGTTTTTAAATAAATCCTGCTTTATAGGAATATAAAAACAGGTCGGATAATAGATGAGCACAGTGCCCATTGGAATTCCAACAGATTGTCGGAAGACCTGGTCTCAAAGGCTCATATATGTTGTCAATGAGAAACACCAGCCCCTTTTAATATCAACATCAGAGTACTTGTATGTTGATTCAGAATGATTTTTACAAAGTAAATTTTGTAGATGACCAATCACGAGATATGAAAATCTGAGTTCCATTCTTTGATATTTTTATTGAAAAAACAGTTGTCTATGATACCAAAAAGCCTTGTCTTTAATTTATCGTGAAAATGGTTGCATAATGTATAGAAAAGCCATGCGTTTTAATGTGACTGACTTTTTAAAAAAAAATTGTGATTTTAAATTTTCTAAAAGTTCTTCGGAGTTTTTGAGAATCAACATTTGATTGACATCACTTCTAGAATATGCTTTAGCACAGTTCGTCTGAAGTTTCTCCTTCACAGCAGTTAATATTTTTGTGGGGAGTATGGATAGGGCTTAGTAGAGCATTTGCTTGAACCTGCAATGTATCTATGCTAGTAAGGATTTTTCAGAGGTTTAGGAATCCAGTATAGGTAGGGTTGTTCAAACTCACTTTCGTTCACTGAAATTAAAAGTATTTTAAAGATTGAAATGTGATTTTGAAGAATTTCATCCTTAGAAAGTGAATTGTGAGTGTAAGCTGAATTTCCAGATATAAAATTAAAACCAAGTTCTTCTAAAATACAATTGTAATAATGAGCCTTACAAATAAAGATGATATTGTTACAAGCCTTTTCAGCTGGAACAAAAAAAATATTGCTCATATATTCTTTGTATTTTTTTTCACTTCCGGTATAGAGAAAACGGAAGGATATATGGTTCTTATTTGACCTTTTAACTTTCTGACAATATTTTTAAATACATTCCTAAAACATTTAATCAATTTTGACAAAGCGTCATTTCGACTATATTCACATCATCAGTGATGATGTGTCCGGTGGGGCTATAGTTGAAAGAAGAAGAAAAGCAAGAACACCTAAGAGGATTTTGTTTCAGATGTTCAGTATCTAGGCACTGTAAGGGTTGTTTATAATTGTAAAGTTTGGAAGCAACAGTTGGTGAATATCTGTAGGAAATGCAGGATGTAGACTACAACTTAAAATATGGTGGAATGCAAGACTAATTTAAAGACTTTTATCAATTCCAAACGGCTTGCAATAGTAAATAGTATCCCAAGATAAAATATGCGGCATCTTAAGCAACTGAAACTGTCCTAAGGCTACCTAATCCCCAATCCCTAACCCCGAAAGAAACATATTCAACTGCATCCATGCCATCATTCAAAGTACTTTTTATTTAATCGTTTATTAATGAAGGTGATTTACTATCGGAATTAAACACGAACCTTCAAGAAGGTTTTTTCCTCATGTTCTGAAAATCAGCAGGTAATTAAGTAATTGAAAATACAAAAATGTCACTGAGTTCACGTAGTAATGTGAATATTCCCATGTTATTTCTTCAAAGGTTAGATTTATAGTTATCTATATTTGATAGGAAAATTATCAAATCTCAATTTAAATTTCCAGGAAACTTGAATAGAAGCACCAAGTATGTATTTCCTAATTGAAAATTGATGAACAGATATATTTTTGGTTAAAAAAAATATTGGTATACAGGCATTCGGAAAAAAAATAAATGTTTTTTTTTTTCTTAAACCTATGCGGTATTTTATTTCTTCCATTAACTTCAATTGTTATTAAATACATGGTGTAAAAAGCATGTGTTATCAGTGTAAGATATCACAGATCATTAATTACTTTTCATGCTATTAAACATTGGTATCTAAGGGAAGATTAAAGGAAATTTGATTCCTCTTAAAATGTGTCGTTATTGTTGTTTCTTTTCTCTCTCTCTCTCTCTCTCTCTCTCTCTCTCTCTCTTTGTGCTTTTATGTGGTGCAAATGTCTTTTTACACAAGTTTCTAAGACTTCAAACATCCTTGAATCATATTAAGCTGTATGAAATTAAAATCGTTGCACAAAAAAATCAGTTTCATGCTTTGATCGATCATTTTGAGACTTAGTCAATTTAATAATAATTTTAAGAGTTATTGTTCCTGAATAAGGAGCAAATATCCTTGAAGTAATTTTTTTTTAATATTTGCTTACTCTGGAATTATAACTTAATAGTTTCCATGCACAAAGTGCATTTATCATTCTTATTGTAATATCACAGATTAGCAATTTGTACTAGTGCACTTAGTTGTCAATTACTTCTGTTGGGTTTTATGGACCAGAGATTTATCGGATAAAAACTATGATGGGGTATAAGTCAATAAGGCAATGACATCTCTCCATGCTTGGCGATGCATGTTTATATGTTCTAACCTACGTCATACCCCTGTTAACATTTCATTTTTTTTCTTTTCTGTATGGAAATCACGCTTCGGTAAACAGTACCCAGCAACATCGTATTTTTCTGTTGACAGTGGCGGTTAAAAGGGGTGTTGCAATTGGATTTTCCAACATTATAACCCCATAACCTAAATATCGAGTACATGCATTGTCATTTCGGAAACATTAAATCGTCGAGGATCGATCTGTATGTAGGTGTACTGATGGTCTCAGGTAATTCTGTCAAGGCTCTCCATTGTTTGGTCATTCATCCATATCATCTGTGGGTGATGCACTGTTAAAGGAACGATAAATAACAATAATGAAATCAAAATAATAATTTCCTTTTGTAAATTTCATAGGGAGAAATGAAAACAACCAGTTTAAAATGATGTGAATGGCGTTTTAATGGGTTCAGTACATTTTGGACATTGTTAAATACAATAATTAAACGTGTCAGACTATTTCATTCTCTATTGCCGTGTCAAATCATCCCCACACGTATGTGTACATAAACATAATTAAATCTTAACTGAAGGGGGTACAATTTTGCTCAAAGAATTTTTTTTCTTTACGAGGAACATTATTTTTTAATGAATTCTTTTGATACATTTCAACTATCAAAATACAGAAAGGTTTGGGAGGGGGATAGGGATATGTTTTGCTAAGTTTTATTCTATCAGCTGTGAATTCGAAATTTAAAATGCTACATTAGATTCGTCATGTTGTGTATGATTTTGATTCTTGTGAATGGAACAAAAATAACATGTATACAAGTGACATATACTTATACAACTGTTAAAACATCGCTGACAAAGCGCTCACAAAAGACTGTGTGAGGAAAACAAGTCAAAACAGATATACATAATATTGTGACAATGAAGACCAGTTCGAAAAATATTGCAACAATTGACCTCTTTTATAAATTAACACTCTTAGATTTATTTGGTAACGTTACAGGAAAACAAGTTATCATTGTTAATACACATTCACGAGTATAATACATTACACATATGCTACATTTATATTGTACCACTAACATCTGTGAATTTACTTTGTTAAAATACATTCCGTGCTTCGAGGTTGGTTTTAAAAGTTTGCTTGAATTTCTCATTGAAAATATCTATGAAGCTTTCGAAAACCACGTCTTCCAAAGATCTGTTGAAATTCCCATGGGTACTTATTGCGCCCTGTTATTAGAAGACCTATTTTTTTATTCATATGAAGCAAAATTTATTCAAAAACTTCTACATGAAAAGAAATCCCTTGTTCTGGCCTTCAATTCGACAATTTAGATATATTGACGATTTATAAATTAACATATATAACATTTCATATATATGCATTTTATTCCTACGTTGATTCGATATATCTCATTGTACTCGAAATAAAAGACACCAGCTAGTCTGACACATTCGTTTCATATTTGGATAGTTTACTTCACAGGAAGACATTGATGGCAAAGTAACAATTAAAACATGATATACGAGATGATTTCAACTTTTTATCGTCAACTTCCCTTATTTATATAGTATAATATGCCATTATCACCTGTATATGGAGTTTATGTCTCCCAGTTGATTCGATAAGCAAGAGCATGTTCTACGTGCGAACATTTTTTAAAAACAAAACAAGCTATTGACAAATAAATTGATGATAAAGAATCTATAAGGCTATAGGCTAAAGGTTAAATTTTGCAAATTGTAACAACGAAACAATGGCCTTCTTTTCAAATATGATCTATTGTTATGTCGACAGTTGAATACCGTCTTTATTACAATTTGTTAGGTTTTAATCAAAGACAAAATTTGCTTACTAGGGTACCATATCAAATTAAGCTTAAGAAGAAAAACTGACACATATTTCAAGTTTTTATAATGGTTTATTGGCGGTTATGGCCACAGCTGCATTCGTAACTGCAAGTACAAAAAATGGAAACAGTTCCAAGGTGAACCCTGGGAACAGATGGACACCCGGAAATTAAAATAATGATCATGTTCTTTAATGCTTTCTGAATAAAATTAATTGAAAAGTCCAGGTGAGCACTACTGGTAAGCTTAATATCCGCTCACTCTAGGGATCAGCATCCGTGACAGAGGGGTTGGCTCTCGTGGTAGGATTTTAACCTGAAAAATACACAAAAACGAAGCCAAAGACACTTGGAAAATAAATTTCTTCAATCCTTACAACCCATAATACAATTACTTTGAGAAACCTAAAAATTTTAAAGGTAACACCCTTTTGATGGGAGGATTGGGTGGGTGAATTTTCACGTGTTGAATGCCAAAAGTATGCAGGGAGACTGCAGGAAGGCCGTGACGTCATATTTCACACTAATGCCCGATCATGAACTAGGGGTGACTAAAAACCCGATAAACCCGTGAAAATGTCATTAACGCTATTTATGCTTTGATAAACCGATTTAACTTAAATGAGTTAAATCCAAATATTTACATTTTTTGTTGACTACGGATTTTTCCTTTTACCCAATCATGACAGGGAGCACACGGTGGGTGTGACCTGTGAACAGGGTATGCTTACTTCTCCATGGCACCTGATCCCGTCTCTGTTTTTAAATGTCTGTGTTGGCTCTACAGACTATTTGAATTGTTTAATGGACTTTTTAGCATGATCACTGTTCTTTTTCTTAACATTTCATGAAAAACCTCATTAATTATAGACCAGTACACTATTTAGCTGAAAATGAAAGCCCTTGTATTTATCCGCCGTTTCTGCTCTTTTGTAGTAAGTTGGTCCAGAAAAGTGAAAACTGATAAAAACTAATTTACATGTCTGTTTTGAATTTTACTTTATAAAGAGAAAAATTGCATTTTTTCAAAGACAGGTCACACATTTTCATAGCTTTACAATTATTAATTTTTAGGGTAGTGTTAGCTTGGTTTGTTTTTTTTTTGGGGGGGGGTGTTTGTTTGTTTTTGTTTATTTGTTTGATTTTTTGTTTTGTTCTTCTTTTGATTGTTTGTTATTCGTTTCTGTTTGTTAGTTTGTTTTTGTTTTTTAAATTTAAATTTTGTTTTTGTTTTATTTATTTTTTTTTTTTTGGGGGGGGGGTTTGGGGGGGTTCCAATATTTTTAATACTAGTTTCATCAGAAGAAAGGAAATTGATAATTTGCGCACTTTTCCACTCAGGAAAGATTTTTTTTTATCTTCGGTACATTTATAGTTCCTTGCAGTCGTAACACGGGAAATGGGTAACGGGTTTATACATGTGTTTGTATATTGTACAGATGAGAGAAAAACAGTTCCTCTTTAGAAATACAGGTGTGTCCTTTCACCAAAAACTACCTACTGTAAATTTTTATTTTAATTACACAATTTTTAAATCACTGAATCACAGTATGCATTCTTCTCAGTCCTGTATTACATCTAAATAATGAAATGTCACGAATCACTGGCTCCCTATAAAGCACATTCTGCCAGAATGTTTAACACTCCTAGGATCCATGGTAATACAAACTAATTAAAACTGGATTCTTTGATTAGAATGCTTGGTAATAATTCGGTGATGCAGAAAAATATACCGGTTCAATTACTCAATGTTTATGTCCTATTTCAAGCATTTATATCAAGAAGGTACTTTACACTGTTATTACCTTATTTAAAAAAAAAACCCCTCTGAGAGTCATCGATTACAGGTATAATAAAACTATAATGTTTTATTGAAATATGAACATGCATCTCAATATTATACAAATATAGCCCTTTAAAGAAATTGATTCATAGATACATGTATAGTGATTTCACAGGAAGCATACATGTACACCGTATCGACCGAGTACGAAATGCGAGGTCAATATACTTTTCTGTGAAGTTGATATATCTGTGATTTGGGGGAATGAAGGGGATACGTTTGTTAGATTATTTTCTTCTGGACAAATAAGAGACAAACAGAGTCATCATTGTAGAACTTGTAAGTTTTTAATCATATTTACCTTTAATGCCTAACATAAAACTCATCTTTGGATTTTGCCCGATCTTAGTTTAGAAACTCAAGTCAATGAAGTTAAAATATAATCAAGTATAAGATATTCAGCAAACCAATCAGATTTATGCAGTAAAAATAATATTTTTAAAGAATAAAACGTGTATAATGATTTTGGTAACAGAAATTATGGTAACATTAGTCTTTTGAATGTTGGATTGGAGGCTGTGCCCTATTCGAAGTCTTCAAAAAACAGAATAAAATATACGGTGGGGATCAAATGATTTCTTTTACATTTGCATATATATTCCTTTATATTATATATAGGCTATTACTAATAGATAAGTGGTCAGCATAGGTCCAGTTGATACACATAACTTACACTTAATCCAATTAACTTGAACTTTTTTAAATTTCTCAGAATTTTACAAGTCCCTTAGTAATCCTTGCTCTTTGAATTTTCTTGTAAATTATAGATATCTTCATTTTAAATTTCAATATTCCATTAGACATTAAAATTAAAGAAATTAATCTTTTTGGAAGAAGGGGGTGCCAGATATTGGGCTGACATTCCGCTGAATTTGATAAATTGTTAGAATTGATGAGGTAAACAACTATAGGTCGAGGGATTAAATAACCTTTATGTATACGTGTATAAAGTTCATTGGAAAAAAATTAGATAAGTTTGAGCTTATTTCTAATGCCTTTCATAAGTATTTGGCTGTTCAAATTTCATCAAACCTTTTCTGCTTGTTTGGCTAATGGATCTTCGTTTACATGAGAAATGATGCGGTACGATCATCGAACGCTAAACTAATTTTCTTCAACTATTTAACACATTGTCAAGGACGTAATAGAACGAATGTCCTGTAACAAATATATTTCACTTTCTTGTTCTGGTGCTCTTTGGACAAAACTACAGTGATTTTATCTGCAGGTACACAAAGCAAAAAATGAAAAACAACAATTCATGAATTGTCAAATAAGTCGGAAGCAATAATTATTATACGTGTACAAAAAGGCAGGAGATTTAAATGAAACGAGGGCTCTGGGGGTAAATAAAATTATTTCACCATTAAAGGATGGCTTTTCCTTGTAGAAACAGGATATTTTGGCTAGAAGAAAATAAAGCTTAAAGTGTCAGCGAGTTATAAAAGAGTTATAACATAAAATGATTGTGGACCCGAAAGAGTGGCTGTTTTTGTCGGCGATCATTTTTATTTATCCTGTGCAGATAAACTGTTTTTCCTTCTTGCTGCAGGAAGGAAAGTAAGTAATGCTTTGTTTTTTAATTATTTTATACATATAGACGATAAAGATGATAGTGATAAGCAAAATTTTCAATTCAAGATATTTCAGATTTTTTGACAATCATTTTCATTCATTAAATATCCTTTCCTATATAATCCATGTACTGAACATTACGGTATTCTTTCCTTGTGAATTCCATTTATCCTCGTAGAGTAAACTGCACTGTGATGAACCAATACTGATTCTATTATTCTGTTATTTATTAAACAATTTTATAATTATATAAACTATCTGAAAGGTGAAGCAAGTGATAGAATGCCCCTATATCAATTATACCAAACAGTCCCTATATCACTTAAACCAGGCAGTCCCTATATCAATAATATGTACCATCTAATTTTCTATCCGAATCTAACCGAACTATAGCTTTACTTGCTTTTGAAGTTAGCAAAAATTGGAATTCCCGAGTTTTTATGTATGGGAATGACAAGGATTAGGGAATCAGCAGGCATGCTTATGAAAATTTCCGAAGATGTATCTTTTTGGCATTTTTCTCTTTTTTATAAAACAAATATTACCTGTTGTTCCTATTTCCTATTTTCATATGTATGCGCGGATTTAGGGGGTGGGGGGGGTATGGGGTCCTGTTCCCCCGAAAGTTTTTTTTAGTTATTAGAAGTATAAAGTGTATATAGTTATTAGTTAATAAAAACACCCATTCGAAACACTGACCCCTAGTAAAAATGATTAGTAAAGTCATATAACACATGTACAGTTTCTGCATATTTGTAAAGGCAAGCAACTACATGTAACCCCCCCCCCCCCCACACACACACACACACACCCTCACACACACACACGCATATAAACGCACGCGGGCGAGCGAAATATACTTATCAGGTTTGGAAAACTTGATTCTTGATTGTTAAAAAATAAATCTTAGTCAGAATTTTGTCAAAAAAATTCTCAATTTTTTTTTTTTTTTTTTTTTTTTTTTTTTTTTTTTTGAGTGGGTGCCCCCCCCCCCCCCTTTCCGGAACAAAGCCTGGATCCCTTGTAATGTAGAATTTTGAATATTGAGACCAAAGGTGTTGAATTTAGTTCCTAGTCCATTGAAAATGAGCCGCGTCGTGGAATTTTGATCATGAAATCGGTTTAAATTCAACAACATAAAAAAACACCAATGAATTGATATTCACAACTATGATTTATTCAATTAAAAATTTACACTTAATTCATTTTCATTCTTTAGATTAAAATGTTAATATATTCAATTTCAAATTGACAATTCCAAATGAACAGTCTGTACAAATATTAAACACTTTAAAGAGGAAGGATTCGAATTTTCCGACGAACCCATCAAACATGCAAGTCATTTATTTGTAGAGAATTTTTCGCTTATAATCGCAATGTTTCGTGTATATTTATATAAAAAGAAATATGTCTAAATCTGTAGATTATTAGTATACATAGTATAGCATACACAATAAACTTTTAAGTTCAGAAATACTTTTTTTAATATTTGCTATAGGATAACAGCACTCCAGTTTTTCTAAAATTCGTAATATAGTGTTTGGGAAATGTTGGAGATTTAAGGCATGGTGCATGGACAATTTCATGCATACTCAATACTAACTATACGAACCTTGAAAACCGGGATTTCGAAATACATAAAATATCCGCTTTAACAATGTAAAATACCCGTATGATTAGGCGAAAATTACATCTATTCGAATACCATTTGAAAAAAGAGAGAAAATTTAATAAATGCATATCTTTGCTGAACAACATTTTTTGAGCTATTTAATAAGATTTATTTATCCTCCTAACTTAAAATAAATAAACAAAATTAATTAAAGTAAATTACACCAAGCTTTACATGCCGCATTATTTAAAATAAATCAATTAATATTCTTCCTTTTCGACGGATAAAATGTTTCCTACAATTTCAGTAGCTTTTGTTTATCATATTACAGACAAGTTACCTCTATACAATGAGTTAATGGAATTAGATTACTATAATTTTAAGACTATCCCGAATTAAATGCTTGGGCAATAACAAGTTCATAATCTTTGTTAGGAGCAACTATATCCTGTTTAAAATCGGCTTCATTTAACTCTTATAGCTTTTGTGACCCTTTTACCAATTAAGTTGATGGTTTTAAGATAGGAATTCAAAGGCATACTAAAAGACGGTATTTCACCAACAGATATTTAAGAAGTAATATTAATTATAATGTCACCAAAATGTAAAAACATTCTGATCTGAATAATTTAGTATTTGTCATGGTAATTGATATACCGACACTTGTTTTTTCAAAGCTCTAATAAACTTTAAATGGTTTGCCTTCAATTAAATTCTTTGCTTAACACGTTATTGACGCTACTTTCTGGGTATACCTATCATAATGACTTGCCTGTATATTTTATACAAGAGGATTGTCGTATTTATCTAAAATAACTTAAAACATTTATGTTATAAACTCATTGTTTAAAACGAATCATCTCTATTTTACTGTTTCATTAATTCAGAAGTAAAAAAAAAAACAAAAACAGTTAAAGTTCAAGATCTCGAATACCATGGATATGTAGAAAACTGGGAGTCCCTACCACATTTTCTTTTCGTTTTAGCCTCGATATCTCGATTTCTCGCATACTAGTATATCAAAGTTTTTTCTCTGTACAAGAGATAATTAACGAGAATTGACGGAAGATAGATTACAAGGTCAATATATACTGGTCACAGATGACCAAGGGTAATTACATTGTCTTTGTAAGGCTCATTATTATAATTGCATTTTAGAAGAACTTGGATTTCATTCTTTACTAGGTAATCCAATTTATACTCATAGTTTCCTTTCTAAGAAGGAATTTTTTCAAAATCTTATGTCAATTTTCAATGTTTTTTTTTTTTTAATATTCCCGACAACCAAATTAAATTTGAACTATCATACTTATTCTGGATTCCTAAACTTCAAAAAAAAAACCTTACAAATAAAGATACATAGCGGGTTCTAAGCAAATGTTCTACCTACCCTCTTTCTTTACTCCTCTCGAAAATATTAATAGCAGTGAAGGAGAAACTTCAGGGGTACTGTACAACATATTCGAGAAGTGGTGTTAATCAGATGTGAATACTTATTAACTCCAAGGAACTTTCAGAAAATTTAAAATCCTTTTTTTTCCCCAAATCAATAGCATCAAAACATACGACTTTTCAATACGTTAAACAACTTTTAAATTACAGACGGTGCTTTTTGACATTATAGACAACTGCTTCTTCAGTAAAAATGAATCTCGTAAATGCATACCTTGTCTTTGGTCATCTACAAACTTCCGTTGTTAAAAAACATACTTATTCTACTTATATACAAGTACTCCGAGGCTGGTATTAAAAAGATGCTTGAATTTCTCATTGACAATTTCTATGTAGTTTTCGGAAACCAGTCTTCCAATAATCTGTTGGAATGCCCCCTTATTAGAAGACCTATTTCTGTATTCATACGAAGCAGATTTTAATTATTCAAAAATTTCTTCATGAAAAGAAGTCCCATGCTGTGGCCTTCAATTCGACATTTAGATATATCGACGACGTTTTATCAGTTAATATTATCCCGTTATATTGAACTCGAAATAGAAGCCACCAAAGATTCTGATACATTATTTATTACTGTGCTATTTTACTACAGAAAGAACGTAATTACCAACATTTCAATCCTCAAATTCTCTTATTTATGTAGTAATACAAGCATACCATTATCACCTGCAGATGGAGTGTATACCTCCGATGCGATATATATAGGACACCCTGTAAAAACAGCCAACTATTATAGGGGTTATTCGAAAATGAAATCATTTAGAAGCTTTTGTAATAATAAATATATAGATAAAGTGCAAACGCAGCGCTTGTAATGCTTATTTTTTTCTGAGTTTTTCAAGTATAAGCGACAATTTCTTGTTCCCCAATAGTCCAACATACTTTTCTATGCTATACTTATAATGGATGGCTATGTGCCTACGAGGAGTAAGCATCCCCAGTCAACTATTATATTTCATAACAAAAAATTATCCATTTGCATGACGACTTCAGTATAATTTAATATTTATGTCTTTAAAACTATAAAAGAAATATTTAATACCGCATGTAAATCGGAAGGAAACAAGCAAATTTATTTTCTATCAAATTGAAAGATTTAGTTTTTTTTTTTTTTAAGCAATGTTTCAGCAATATGTTTACAATATGTTTTATTACTTTAAAGTTAAAAAATAACCTTGAATCAGGTAATTTACAATAATTTAGATTATAATATGACGTATTATAAAAGTCTGAATTATTTTTTGGAAAAATAAACTGATAAAAAATATGAAATGAATTTTTGCAGGGCTCGAAACCATGTACTATAATATTCAAACTGGGAAATGTTGCACTATTTTAAAGACAATGTTTAATCCCCGAGTTTTAGAACTCTCAGTGGTTTTAAATGATATAAATCAAAACCCCGATTTACCTATGCCAAGGTTATAGATAAAACTAAGAGGATAATTTTCTTTTTTGGCCCCTTACACATAAAACTTGTATAATTTTTTTCTTTTAATAGCTTCATTGTCTCATCACAACACGTGGTATATCGGAGAGGGGATGGAGCTGGCCCTTCATCATTTTTCCGAAAATAGTCTGTTAATTTAGTATGGAAATTTTTATTAAAAGACTGGTCCCCCTCACTTTCTGTTGCAGTATGGACGGACCCCCCCCCCCCCCAAACACACGCATATATTAAGTAAGTTTTTGAGTGCGGACATTTTTTTTTATTTATGTCAGGGAGTTTTCAGAAATTTTTTTTGGTTAATCAATTTTATTTTTCTTTTATTTATGAATAAGAAGAGGAACTGAAAATTTTCAAGTGCAAAATTCAGATGATTTTGGATGAGGTGGAAAAAATAGACATCATCTGCAAATTATCGAATATTATAACTAATGTTGCAAAGAAGAGGGCTTGGGATAACATTTGTGAAAAAAATGGTTTGTGTAATTCAGTTCATTTCATACACAGACTGTTGAGGAACGAGAAATTGTCACTTATACTTGCGATACTTAGAAAAATAAGCATCACCACAACCTTAATTAAGATGATCTTAGGACATGATTTATGTTGTCCTAAAGTTAGGACAAACTTATGGCGAGGTCCTAAATTTAGGAAAGCTTCGAGAAACTAAGATACTTGCTAAGATGTTCTAAGGATACATCATAGTCCTAAGATAGCATGCCTGCAGGTAAATGGAGTAAACCGTGGTCAAATTGGTATTAAAAAAATGGCAAAGCAATTAACTTTTTAAGGTAAGGAGAAAAAAATTTAATTGACTTCACTAGCCCCCCCCCCCCCAAAAAAAAAAAATTACCTGAAAAAAAACTTTGACATTAAAAAAATAGAAAACTTTCCACGCACAAAAACGTATTTAATGTTTGTGTGTGTGTTTGGGGGGGGGGGGAGGGGGGTCCATACTGCAACAGAAAGTGGTGGTGGGAGACCGGCCTTTTAATAAAGATTTCCATACTAAATTAACAGCAAGAGACTATTTTCGGAAAAAAATAATGAGAGCCACCCCCCCCCCCCCCTCCGATATACTACGTGCTGTGATGACACAATTAAACTATTCAAAAGAAAAAAAAACCATCATACAAGATATATCCTTGAGGGACCACAGTGAAAATTATTCTCTTATTTTTATCGATGTCCTTGACGTAAATAAATCGGATATAACATTTCCCTGTTGGAATATATGGTTTCGAGCCCAGCAAATTTCATTTCATTTGTTTTTTATCAGATTATTTATTCTTTCAATAATAATAATAATAATTCAGACTTATAATACGTCATATCATCATTTTCATCGTGATAAATTACTGAATTTAAGAATATATTTAACCTTTTCAAGTTATCCAACATATTGTAGATACATGTATTATTGCTGAAATACCATTCTAAAAGATGAAATTAGATGTCATTTTGATAGAAAAAAAATCGCTTGTTTCGATGGAATTATATGCGGCATTAAAGTTGCAAATAATAAATTTTAGGTTCAAAATGTAAATTTGAAAAATTTTGAAATATGTACGGTTAAAAACAATTAATTAACATTGATTTTTAAGTTTGACTTTTTCCGGGAAATTGTTCTCTCCTATAGGTCAATTCTTTTGAAATTCTGAATACAATCTTTTGTTTTTGCAACTGAAATTCTTGCCTTTTTAATTTAAATTATTCATAGTTTTTACAAATTAAAATGCAATTCAGCTGCACAGAAATCGACCGAAGTTGGCCCTGCTTGAGTACGGCGTCAGAGGGTAACTTCGACCAATGAAAATGACTCAATGCAATCTGCAGCAATACGACTTTTACCAGAAAGAATCCATGACCTTAAAAAAAATTAAGATAAGCATAATGTACATGCATACTCAGTAGAAACTAGTTCTACAAAAGTGAAAATTCATCTGTTCGGTTCACATGCGGTTTAGATGCCTGTATGTACATTAATTTTGTAGCATGCCTTGACAAATCCTGCACGTGTGCACTCGATGTCTTCAAATGAGGCACAATATGAAAATTACCATCTCTTTTTCTCAGAATTTTCACGTCAGACTTTTATGTTTTACAACAAAATAATCTGAATTTATAATTTTTTTTCTTATATTAGAGATGGGGCAAATTATTTCGTTTATATTGGCCCAGATGTCGAAATTCCCCCGTGTGCTGTCGAAGTTATGGTATGATATACCACTGTGTGATAGAATCTGTACACTTTGTAATAATACTCAAATTGCTGATGAATTTTATTATATCCGAAAATGTGAAGCTTTAGTTAATGTAAGGAAAAATTACCTGGGCAATTATTATTCCCACAGACCAAATGTTATTAAATTCATGGAATAAATGTCAACTCAAAACGAAAAAATGATGAAAAACTATGTATGTTTATCCTAAAAATTCATATTGCTGTCTGTCCTCCTTCCTATATTCTCCCCTCTCTTTTCTATTTTCTGTCATGTTTTTGTTTGGGTATTTTTTTTTATTTTTTATTTATTTATTTATTTGTATATGTACCTCTGACCAGTTTGTATATATTGTATATATATATGTTATTAATGTACACCATTTACCAATATTTTGGTTTGGGCGAATAAATTGAACTTACACTTTTTAAAAATATCTTGCAAATCGAGCGCATTTATTTTATATTATGAGGAATGTTATCTGAAAACTGACAGATATTCCGAGGGAAAAAGGATCCAGTAAAAGTTGTAGCAAAACAGACAGTGACATACTTGAACAAAATTAAAGTTTATAGGAACAAAAAAAAATTGTCGCTCGAAATTACACCACCTTACCCTAATTCAATTGAAAGCCCTGTATATGACACAGTTGCCTTTCTAGTGTTTTTTAAAAAAAATTTTAAATTTTTATTATTATTATTATTATTATTATTATTATTATTATTTGTACAGTGTAATTGGCCCACTCTCGATCCGCCTTAAATTGAAGACAAACATTTTACAAAGTAAAAAACTTAATGTATTTTTGATACATATTTTTAATTTTTTCCCTCTTTCTTCTCTGTTTTCTTTATTTTAGCGCACATGTTTGCAAGAAAACGTGGTCAGAAAAGGAGAGATATAAGGCGAAATGTTCATTCTGGAAATGGGGCCGGTGTACAAGATACAGGTCTCTCTCTCTCTCTCTCTCTCTCTCTCTCTCTCTCTCTCTCTCTCTCATACACAATTTTAAGTTTGAAAACAATATTATAATTTCAATAGTTCTTCTTCTTTTTTTAGTTCTCTATAGTATTATAAGGAAAGTTATCTTCATTAAACCGGTTCATTTACTTTCATTTTGTCTAGAATAAAATTCTGAATGAAAAGAATGATTTACATTAATTAATAAAGAATAGAAATTTAATCATTTATTTTGATATTTTAGAACCGTTTATAAATTTGAACTGTACTGCTGTCCTGGATACAGAAGCGAAGCAGATGATTATACATCCTGCAAATATGGTAAGGAAATCCCTCATACTTGAATCTCTCAATTTGATGTTACAAAATTCATAAATATATGTCATTCCTATGAATTTCATCAGAATGAATATTTAATACTATAGTTATATATATACATGTACGTAAAAAAAAAGTACAACAAATCAATTTGATAGTTAGATTAGCATTTGTAATTTGTTCACCAATGAAGAGATAATGCTCTATAATCTGTATATAGGGAGGAGCTAAGTTTACTATCGCTAAAATATGTATTTTTGTTGTATACTTCTGCACCGAGATATTTTGAAAAAAGGGATGCTTGGAATAAAAAAAAAACTTAACCATTAAAACCTCTTGGACTTCAATAAAAGTGCACCTGTTCAAAATTTCATATGCAAAATTAAAGTTTTTATTTACACAAAAAATAGAGGTACTGTAAGCACTGAGCTCACAAAATGATACCCCACCCCCACACCACCCCCCAACCCCAGCCTCCCATATGTTTATAATGGTAAAGTCTAGGTTTTGTTAAGGGAGATCCGAAATAGTGTCCAATCAAAAAGTAAAATAGGAGGTACACAATGGCACTATGTAATAAAGAATCTGTGAAAGTATTATTATTCAGTGGTTTAGGAGGAGTTGCAGATAAGAGATGGGTACTTCTCAATTTTATAGAAAAAATCAACTTCTGCAAATGCTCTGTTTTCATTAGTTCTCGTAGTTCTCTTTTCAGTACTATTTTCATGGTTTTTTCCCTTGTAAAAGTAGGAAGAACAAAAAATATGTACAAAATGGACATTCCAATTGCACATATGTGTTTATAGAGGGCGGAGCCCTCTCACGGGCCCGAAGGGCCCGTGAGAGCGAAGCTCTCCCTATAGGTAACACGTATGTATGTAAAATATAATGAATTCTATTGTAAACTATATTTTTATTACAATACCTAAGGAACTGAGAACCTTGTCGCCAATATGGCGTCCATAGTCTTTTCCATCTTGAATCTCGCGACAAAATACCGCATAGACGAGATGCTGGTGAATCGTAATTTTAATTCCAATCCTGTGTTAATGAAGTTTTATCAATTCCAATAATCAAAAACACCCGAATAGTACACATCCTTGTTACTTTCGTTTTCAACTAACTTGCAATCGATCGTCATAGACCCGACATGTGACGTCATTCATTGAATGAATCAGCAGAAACTGCCGACTTTTTAACAACCTGTAATAACTGATATTTCATATGCGTATTCTCTTTTTAAAAACAGATTTTTTTCAACTTTAATAAACCATACCATGCTTTTTGGTGAAATAAACATGGTTTAACGAATTTCAGTGACGTCACTGTCTAGACTGCGTACTATGCACTATGGAGGCGCGGATCTTTCTGTGGCCTCTTTCACTAAAAATCTTACAACTTTAGGGGAAAACACGAATGTCTTTAGGTTTATTCTCAGAAATATATAATTTTTTGTGACATTTAAATTTCCTCTTGAATAATTAGAAAAAATGTTTTAGTGGTAAAATATTTTGTGGAAAAGTTTACTGAATTCTGGTAATGGACCCAACAAAGGGGGGGGGGGGGGGAGGAGGGGAAGTTATGGATTTTTTTTTAAATCTTTTTTTTTCTTTTTTCATTTTCATTTTTGCACCCTAATTGTTTTTTAATTACCATATTGTTGATGTATACATTTGCAGGTTGAGGCCTATGTCTCATTTCTGTTGTTGTTGTAAATTTGTTTGTTTTTTTTTTCTTCAGTTTTTTTTAAAGTGTCAAATCTCAGTTCCTGTAGCTCACCATCAAAAGAAAAATCTTTTTAACATGTCTGAAGCTCAAACAACCCCATTTGACTTTGTTATCTTTTTAGAATTATAGATTTTTTCACCTGACAAACACATGTTCCATATAATATATCATATTATACATGTTGACACACTTGAATGGATCAAATGTATAATTTTAAAAAGCTTGAGGATTTCTAGTTTTTGTCAGTTTTAAAAAGTACTATTAAAAGTATAGAACAGAAAATTTATTCAACCAATTGGAACCCATGGTGGATTATGATAGTGTATAAAGTTCAAAATCATATGTAATTGAGAAAAACTAAGTTAAACAATCATTATGTATGATGGACAAGAAGGTAGCCATTCAGTTTACATGTAACAGTATACAAATAAACACGTATATGACTTCAATGTTGCAACAATTAAACTGTATAATTGTATATATACCGATACTGTACTGCAAAACACATGTCATGCATATTTTTTAGGGATGTCAAATCGGTCAATTTTTGATAATCGGTTACTCGGACATTTTTCCGATCGAGTACCCGGGTACTCGGTACATGTAAAAAAAAAAAGATGTAAATACAATTGTGTTAATTTTCTTGAGCAACGTTAAGCTCTGTTAAACCCCAAAGCTGTTTTTATCACGTTTATAAAAGTATATAAACATCGAGTCCAATGTAATTGATTTTTGGTACTAAATTTATTTATCAAATAAACACAAAAGACACAATTAAAACATCAAAAATTACAAATGGTTTACAGTTCTTGTTTAGGATCTTTTTTCATCAACGCAATAGGAGAACAGTCTGTTACACACGTTTGTGATGATTAGACTAGCGAAAGGGAAGGAACGGACGTTGTTGGGTTCGCTAGTCTAAGTTGGTTGTTTCCCCCGTATAAACTTACTACACAAACTGACTTTCAACATTATTTTGAATCTTTTGATATTTCTAAATATTTCTTCACTTTTGAAGTGGGTAGCGGCATTTCTATGCATGTCCAATTTCGCTGCCTTATATTAATTAAATAATTTAAAAATGATTTGAAGATAATAGACCATACTTTATCGAATCGATGTTCACTGTAACATTCACTGAAGCCATCCAAAAATTAAGGACCACAATAGGTGAGAACAGCTGTGTAACAGGGGACTGGTCACTAATTACTGTATATACACAGCCACTGGCGATAACGGGTTTTTTACAGGTGTAGATGACGACACGCTAAAAACTGTATGCAGTTTAATGTTAATTTTTGATAATTTTTTATAAAAATATGTACTTTAAAATAATATATAAATAGTGCACGTTTTTGAGGGTAACAGTGTTACCCTCAAAAACGTGCACTATTTATTTTATTATACTGAATGTCTTATTGATTTCGGATGTCATAAAAAAAAAATTCGGAGATCGTCGTTAAGTTCACGCTTAGAAAGCTTTCAAACTCCCCGCTTCTATTTTTCTCAATAAGAAAGCTTCGGAAAAGATTTACCAACCTCTCTATTGTTTGTTTGCTACTCAAAAAGTCCTTTATCATCTAAAGTTTGCACTCGCAAGGATGTTTCGTCTGTCGATTGTTGTTTTCAAGTAAGCTACATCGGACGCAAGCTTTTATTGACGTCTTTTATTCGGCTTCTTTCAAACGCACAACCGACGTTTTGAGAATTCTACGGTGAACCGTACGCGCATGATTTGAACGCATGTGATATTTTCGTAATGTTATCCGTTGTCAAGTGTGTTGTTAACCCTGAGGGTAACATTACGGATTGTTAAATGTGTCTAAACCAATCAGATTTTAGTATTTAACATGAAAGTATAATAAGAAAAAATACTCTTCCGAGTAACCGAGTACCATTTTTAGTATTCGATACTCGGACGTTCGATCGAGTACCCGGTTAACCGGGTACTCGTTGACATCCCTAATATTTTTAATAAAGTTTTCTACACTAATAAATGTTCTCTTGGCTTTAAAAAAAGCATATACAGAATCTTCATTAGATATTACCCATGGTAATACTGTAAGCTACCCAAGGGGTGGCTAGTATTTCTGAATCCTCAGTATGTATACAGGTCATTGCTTCATCATCTAAATAAATCATCTATTAACCAGGATGCACCAATTTAATTTGTTCTCATGTAAAATAGACCAGGCTCCTCTCTCTGTAGATACTTAGTGGAATAATACTTGAGATGATGAACAGTCATACTTATCATTTATTGTACGTACAGCATCTCATTATCATAACAATATAGGCAATACACATATAACAACATAAGAAAACATGGCTGATTCTTCAGATACACAAGTTTAGGTCGTCCAGTGTGGTAGGAGATTTCTAACTAGGCTAATTACGTGTAATTTACATTATAAGTATCTCACCGTCTTAGCTTTCTTCTTTATCTTTTTAAATGTTGCCGCCGTACAACTAGCTGAAATCTGTCGTAACGTAGTATGCGCTTGCTTATATAACCTCCTATCCCCTGTCACATGACACAAATTATCCAATGAAAATATGCCGTACGAACTATCAACCAATCAACAGCTTGTACGGGAAGCTGAGTTCCCACACAAGTTCCCACACAGAACTACTTTTGCCACACAAGCTGCCGTACAATATCGTAACAAAAATAACAACGTAAAAATAACAACTGGAAATTGAATACATAACATAAACTTGACTAGACGAATAAATTAATACCTTCAATGTTTATAAAACATCCCTAGGCTGTACAATAGATACTGAACAATGTAGCGTATGAATATCGTAACTACCAACGATAGCGTAAACAAATGTAGTTCCGATTAAGCTGACTGATAATAAAGTTAATGCTGACAATAAAGGACTACTTATAGCCTCAAAATACACAACAACTCAAATTAAAATGTAGAATCTGATCCAATATTCATAACTTGAATCATAGATTACTATAGTGAATATGTCACTAAACCGGAAGTGACGATCCGAGTAAAGTATGATGGCTACCAAAACATGAAATGTAAAATCCACCCTCTTATCCCTGATATTAGAAATCCTTCGACTTTACATGAAGCAACAACAGGTAAAATATGATGATAATAGCTATTACTACAATCGTATCAAGATAGGCTGACATATTATTTTCAATAAAATCGTAAACGAACAACTTTTCTGGCAGGCACATGATAAACATAGATTTAACAAGTATGAAAACTGGACGACCGCATAATATTACGTATAAAAATAAAGTGATATATTACAATATATTACAATACAATTAGTACAGTAGCACTACTAAAAATATCTTTTTTAAGCTTCCATATATGATCCTTTTAATAATTGTGTGGTGGATGTCACAATTAAACACCAATTACTGTGATACAGAGGGGGTCGACACAGCAATAAATAATTTTACCTTTTATTTTTGTTTATAAAAAAAATGCTGAAATCTACATTTTTCATTAAAATTAAGAAAATAATTAATGGAAAACTGATTAATGTAAAAAAAAAAAAAGAAAAAAGAAAGAAAGAAACATGTATCATACATGCATTGCAATATTTTTCTCTGAAATTCTGCGATACATCATGATATTTTTAGCCCTAGTGTTGGTCAGGTGATCAGTTTCCCATTGTCCTGATAACCCAGGAAGTAGATCATCTGTCTATAATTTGGGTCCCAAGTTCAATTTCTGATGTCATCCATGACAATTGTCCTTATTTGTATTTGATGTCATGGCCATGCACGGGGAGTAATTACAGATGAGAATTAAGTGGCTGGATGTTTCTGCATTGGTGTCTTTAAATGTGCACGTAGTCATGAAAGATTAAGAAATGATGCTCAGGCATGTTCATTTATTGTTGAACAGATACATAGGTGAAAGACTTAACGTCTTAAAAATGGAACTCTTGGGCAGTTGGGTAGTTTGAACAGTTGAATGCTTGATGGTCTGGAGCAAGGTCTCTCTTTCCCTGTTATGCTATTTGATTTTGATTGCTCTGGCTAGGCTGCAACTCATGTCATTACAATTTGATTTTTATCATTAAACAATGAAATGTAGAAATGTTCTCTTGACAGCTCCGCCCTCACTAACGGTCGCACCGTCTAACATATTATAACATTTTTGAATAAGTTTTCCTATTATATCACAAATGTAATAAGTTTCACTATAAACCCTGAAGAATGCTGAATCACACCGGAAACAGTTATGTCACACACTGGAAACAGTTATATCACCCGGCGGAAACAGTTATAATACCCTCCCGATCACATTCACGTGTCTTTATGTTACGCATTTATAGCTCGGGTTCGAGAATTAAGACGGTTGCTATAAGCAAACGTAAATAACGGAGTGCAATTCTTAACGTCATGAAAGCATTTTTGGATTATTTGCCAAAACTTAAATAATTCTAGACTATTTTTTAATTTAAAAATGTTATATAACATATACCACATGACTTCTCGGGCGACAATACCAGAATGTTTGCCCCTCGGTGACAGGAAAGTCCTGGAGTGTTATGTCACCCTCTGCCTTCGGCATCGGGTGACATAACACTCCAGGACTTTCCTGTCACCTTGGGGCAAACATTCTGGTATGTCACCCTCGAAGCCATTTGATATATGTATAATATGAACACGTAAGTGTGGGTGTTTGTGTACCCCACTTGATTGGCTGATACATGTATGTATATCCCACTTGATTGGCTAGTGAGTATACTCCTCTTGATTGATTGGTTTGAATACTTTTTCTTGATCAATTGGCTGCATAGTGTGTACACCTCACTTGATTGGTTAGTGTGTGTATATACACTCTTTTTTGATCTGCAGTGTCTTACACGCGTTGAAACGTCAGTAATTTCATTACATCGAAAAGATTTTGAAAAAAAATATAAAAAAGAATATAATTTAAAGATATACTGTTCATAATGATCTAAAAGTCAAATTGATAAGATCTTCTAGTTAATTGTTCATAATCTGTTTTCTGTCATTCTAACTAAAGCCAACTAAGCCACGTTCTGTTTACATGGATTCCATCCAAATAATAGTAGTCATGACATATCCTATACGAGGGTCGTTCAATAAGTAATGCAACATACTGTTTATGATAATAAATGTAGAAGCAGTTAATTTTATTTTTTCACACAAAATAAGTTCTATTTAAGATCTCCTAATCACCGAAAACCGCATGTTTTTCCTATTGTCTTCGCAAAGAAATCTTATTAAAAAAAAAGAAGAAGAAGCATGCTCACTTCACTGAGCTATATACTGTTTTAAAAAGATCTCCGCCAAGAAGATGAAAATGAAGTTCATTACAAAAACCGCTGAGGATTGGGTTTTGATATCTGGAAAGACTATTATTTCACGCAGTACAGTATTCATTAAAAAGTGGAAAGGACGACTTACAAGTTCGCACTCGAACTGGTCGATCGAGATATGTAGGGACACCAAAAAAATATCGATGTTCAGGCCCGTAGGAAGCAATTCCACTTTGAGGGGGCACAAACATACATTTTCAGTTGAGGGGGGGGGGCACTATCAACTACCAAAATTCCTTGACCAAAAAAAAAAAAAAAAGGGTCATCAGACGTTATTTTGAGGGGACACAAGCATATAGTAGCTATATTTTCTATAGTATTCTATATATCGGCAAAATTATTGGGGGGAGCACGCCCCCCCCCCCCCCCCCCCCCCCCCCCCCCCCCCCCCGGTTCCTACAGCCATGTGTTGTGTGCAACATGATGTCTGAAAGTGCCAGATTTACTATGAGAGACGTTACTAAGACACTAAACATTTCATCGTCATAACAGTTGGTTAAATTGGGACAAGGGAAATGAATTATTTTTTTTTAAAAAATCTCTCAGATGAATGCATTATTTCCTTACATATGCCTACAAGAAAACACGCGTTAAATGTGTCAAAAAAATAAATATAAACACTTTAAGAAAAGAAGGTATGATAAACCTGCGAGTTGCGTGACGAAACATGGGTACACTGTTTATAGCCCATACGAAATGTGGAATCAGAGGAAGCTTTTGTCCTATTATTGTAGAGAGAAGCCATGGCTCCAAACAGGTCTTACAGACAGAGACAGAGAAACTGCTTTTTGTGCTTTTCTTATTTTTAGATGACCTTTTGCATTATTTATTGAACGACCCTCATATTAACAATATTGAGTGATGGAGACTATTGGTGATGAATTTCAGTATGTTATAGAATTCAAGTACTTTTCAAATGACAGAAAACTAGATCTATTTCTTCAAAATAGATATTGTAAAATTCCAAACACTTTCAAATTTCATGAACTGTAGAAATACAAAAATCACTGACAAAATATATTAAGAAAATTTTCAAAACTGTCTGTCCTTCTTGAATCCTCCATATACATAACTGATTATATGTTTATTTCATTCTTTTTTCTTTATATAATTGTCTATATATATATATATATATATATATATATATATATATATATATATATATATATATATATATATATATATATATATATATATATATATATATATATATTAGGGATGTCAACGAGTACCCGGTTAACTGGGTACTCGATCGAACGTCCGAGTATCGAATACTAAAAATGGTACTCGGAAGTGTATTTTTCTTATTTCAAAGTATATATATATATATATATATATATATATATATATATATATATATATATATATATATATATATATATATATATATATAACTTATATATGGCAAACGATAATTAGCGCGTCGTCATCTTCACCTGTAAAACACCCGTTATCGCCTGTGGCCGTGTATATACAGTAATTAGTGACCAATCACCGTACACAGCTTTTCTCACCTATCGTGGGCCTTAATTTTTGGATGGCTTCCATGATTGTTTTCAGTGAATATCGTTTAAGAATGGTCTATTATCTTAAAATCATTTTAAAATTATTTAGTTAATATACGGCAGCGAAATCGAACATGCATAGAAATGCCGCTACATGTACCCATTTTAAAAGTGAAAAAATGTTTAGAAATAACTATAGATTAAAAATATCTTGGAAGTCAGTTTGCGTAGTAAGTTTAGTGTATACGAGGGAAACAACCAACATATGAAATATCATTAGACTAGCGATCCCAGCAATTCTAATCATCACAAACCTGCGTAACAGATTGTCCCTCTGCGTTGATGAAATAGATCCTATACAAGAACTGTAAACCATTTGTAATTTTTGATGTATTAATTGTGTCTTTTGTGTTTATTTGATAAATAAACTTAGTACCAAAAATCATTTCCGTTGGACTCGATGTATATCATGTATATATATACATTTATAAACGTGATAAATACAGCTTTGAAGTTTAACAGAGATTTACTTGGCTCAAGAAAATCACCTGTCAGGAGTTCGCGTACCTATCGATTTTACCAAAAATTTCAGTAAATATAAAAAATACGTAGTGCCTATAATAATTACTAAATATTTCGGTAAAATTGATAGGTATGCGAAGTCCTGTGAAAAAATTAACACACTTATATTTACATATCCGAGTACCCGGGTACTCGATCGGAAAAATGTCCGAGTAACCGATTATCAAAAATTGACCGATTTGACATCCCTAATATATATATATATATATATATATATATATATATATATATATATATATATATATATATATATATATATATATATATATAGGGGTGTACCTTTTGTACCAGTGATCTGGTTTAGAGAGAATAAAGAATTAAATTGAGACTGAACATTAAGCTTTTATGTTAATTGCACCATTTTCCTTCAAGACTATTTTATACAATTAATTATAATTGATTATTAATTATCTATGCTCACATAAGTATTTTAAAGCACCTGGCTGTGAGGGGAATACCTATTATATTGAAACCTTGGCCAATATTGCCCAAGAACTACTGTAACAGTAAATTACTATCAGAGAAGTCATTAATTTCAAGTACCTCTGCTTATTAGGTTTAATGAAATGAATATCCCTTTCATTCCCAGTGTTTTGTTTTGAACATATTTTATTGACAATGTGTCAAAGGGATTGGACACAAGTTCTAAAAACTTAGATAGTCCTCTCCCATACATAAAATCTTAATAGCCATACAACATTTACAAAGATTTACAATTTTCCAATATTAATACATGAACGTACAAGAACAAAGACAATAGTTATTATTGCTAAGGAATATCAATTGATATAATGATGATTATAATGACGTCAATAACCATATTAAAATAGTTTCAAAAGGTAGTAAATACAAGTACATGTAAGTGTCAATTGAAACGACCAGTATCCTGAATAAATTTTTGAACAATACCAAATATTTTTTTTCATTTTCCTGGAAAGATAATGATTCATCTCCCCAAAGCAGTTTATGCACACTTAACATTTTTACATTATTAATTACAAGTAATGCATTCAACATTAAACGTCTAGCTTCAAGATATTTTCTACACATAAAGAAATAATGATGACTATCCTCCTTATATCCACAATTCCCAGTGTATAAGCACAGTAGAAAAAATCTTAAGTTATGTATTTTTGTACATGCATATAGCCATTGGCAAAATGGTTACTGTTTTGAGGTACAGAGAAATAATGGTTCAGTGAACACAATAATGGAATCCAAAAAAAAAAAAAAAATTCTTCGTCCATTGATTTATTCTTTCAATCTTCATTTACAGCAATTTGTGACGATAAAACAGATCGCAGTGGAGCCTGCACAAAGTATTACTCTAATGATGGAATTTTGAAGCGGAACCATCCAATAGTGCGTGACAGTGGGGGGTCGTGCTCCTCCCCGGAAAAGTGTACAAATTGTAATAATGGCTTCTATGGAGACGGGCCTTATTGTAAAAGTAAGAGAAATTTAAAAATTCTGTTAAATCAGTTTAATGTCAAAATATTCATTGCATCAGTTGGGTCAAAGCAATTGTACACTGTAATATTTTTTCCAACATTTGTGTTCTTGTTCTGTAAACTTATACATGCGTGGATAAAGGCACTGCCAAAGTTATGGCAGGTAAATTTTTATACAATGAAATCAAGAATGCAATAATAAATTGGTGCAAATGAGAGTTAGTTGTATTCGAATTGGCAGAGCAAGGCAATCTTTAAAAAAGTGCAAAAGTAAAATGACGGACTTTTTTATAGTTATTATCTAAGTTTGTAGTATTTATAATTGTGCATAATAATTATATTTCTTAAAGTTTTGAATTATACTGATTCTAAATACTGATATGTAAATTCAAATGAAGTGTGCCTATATAAAAGGCACAAGATTGTGCCTTTGTAGGAAATGCTTGCTTTAGGTTCAGAGTCTCCACTTTGCCTGTAAAGAAGAGCGACACATAGGGATGACTTTGAGCTTCTCTGTTTGACGGGTCCGTTTCATTCGTCTGTCATCAGGGACGAAGCATCGTTTTTGAAAGGGGGGGGGGGGGAAATGAACTTACCTGAAAAGAACTTGACAAGCAAAAAGGGGGGGGGGGGGGCGTCCAAACTCTAAAATCCTATTTCGTATGTGTGTGTGTGGATGTTTGTGTGTGGAGGGTGGTTCCAACTTTCTTCATGTTTCAACTTCTTTCAATGCCAAATTTTATCATATACTAATACATTACCCTTATTTCACTGAACTGCAAAAAGTGGAGGGGGGGGGGGGGGGAGGGGCAACCGACCTTTGAATGAACATTTTCAAAAGTAAAAGTTATATTTTGGAAAAAAAGGGGGGGGGGGCAGCCCCCCTGCCCCCCTTATGCTACGTGCCTGGTCATATCTTTATCTTAAGAACTGTAAAAGGAAGGAATTTGAAATTTTGCTCATGTATTGCTTGGTCTAATACTTAAAATACTGACAAAGTCACCTTGAACTTGACAACCTTTAAACGCTCAGCTCTTCAAAACCGACAACTCAAAATGCTCAAATTTAATACCTATTTTGTTTTGTTTATGAGAGAGAGAGAGGGGGGGTCTGGGCTGTCTAGCAAGTACACTGCTTATCATAAGAAATTCTAAAAATTTACCTGCATTAGAATCCAATGACCTTGACCTTTGACCTACTTTTTCTAGAATACTCCGAAACATTCCGAAACATTCAATCTTTTGAATTTTTGAAGAGATGTGGCTTTGGTTCAGATATATTACATGTTTTTGACCTCATGATACTGTACTTTTTTAAACTGTATTGTGTGATATACACTTACAGCACGAATTGAAATTTTAATAGAAAGATAAGTTTATAAAAATAAATCGGGTTCGGTATACCGACTCAGATTTGTTGTCGGCTGTGCTGAAGCAGAGAAGTCTGAAGATAAAACACTTGAAGTCATGAGAAGTTTAACAGAAATTTCTGTTAAGTTACAAAATCAAAGGATTGTTGGATACGTAAGAATAAATGAATGAATATTTTTTTAACTATTCATTTCATCTTTGAGGATTGTAAAATCATAAATTCTATTTGATCGTCACATTTTGCAAAATACCAGAAGTAATTTTATCATAGTCTTACTACGTTTTTTACTAAATAATTTAGTTGTAAGCAGATGCATGAACTATGCAGGTCCAGTACATTCACTATGTAGCTATACGTAGCTAAAAATACATACATAGGTACATATTTAAACTGTTATGCATGCAAATAATTTTTTAACACGTTTAAACCAAACAAAAAACAAAACAAAACAAAAAATGACCACACTTTCGAATTACACTGTATTTACTACTTGTACTAAGCGTACGCAGCACAGTTAAGGCTATAAAAAGGGGGCGGAGCCTAATTTGTACGGGAAATATTGACTATGACATCATACAAAACCAACAATTCTTAAAAATACTATAAAATGATATGATTTGCTATTTTAAACTATAGGAGACCATCAAACTACATCAAAACTTACTATAACATGCTGTTTTGTCTTTAGTTAAATCCCACATAGCAAGGTATAAACAAGTCACTGATCATGATGCACTTGTCGATGTGACGTCATTTCGTAAAACTTGACGCAGTTTGTATGCAGTGAGAGGCGGATCAAGTAATATTTTCACAACGAAAAATGTATTCTATAATTAAATAAAATTTTATCTGAAGATACTTAAGAGGCCATTAACTTGGATGCAATGTCTTCTTTATGATTTTATTCATATATATTCTGTATATTTCCTATATAATTGATACTGCCGTATATTTGTATGCAAGTACATCGGAGGGTAATGTAAGGGTCATGATAAATCGATCTAGTGCAAGGGCATACACTCAATGGATCACAGTAAGCTTTTACATATAAACTCTACAAGTATTAAGGTATCCGAAAAGTGCTGCGATCCTGGTGAAATCTTGAAGGTTAATTAATTATATCTATATTTAATGCCGTTGACTAGCAAAAAAATACATCATGCAGTCATACAAATATGATTTTAACAATGAAATAGCAGAATCTATAGAGGATCGCAGCACTTTTCAGAAACTACAATGCGTGTTGAAAATATTTATACACTAAATTTAGTATTTTAACTTGATTATGCCCTTGCACTAGTGAAATTTATAGGTGACCTCGATACTGCAAGTATATGCGCTGTATCACTTGACTGCCGCATCACGTGACAAGTCTAAATATAAAATCTTATCGTCCTTTAGTTAATATGTAATTATTAACCATAATTACATTCGTCCAATATAAGTAAAGTACTGAAAAGAATCGCCATTCTGATTAAGAATATATTTTTAATCACAAAAAGTGCCGATATTTCCATTGCGCACCTTAACGGTACTGCGTACTAGTTTTTTTTTCTTTGTACAAGGGACCTATTTATCTGGACTGAGATTTGGCTTACCTTGATACTGTGGAATCATCATTGTTTGTGGGGTGGACCAATTTTCGTGGATTTCTTGGGTCTCTCTTACCCATGAATTTACATCCCCATGAATGTTTATGTTGTAAACAAATTGATTCATAATGAATCTACTGTATAAAAGAGTAACCCACAAAAGTACATCATATCCCCACAATCAAGTAAAATTGACCCCCACAAATTAAAATGATTCCACAATAATTGGACTAATGCTCTCAGCAGAGAGCCGAATCTTAGTCCAGATTTAGCATGTTTAGGGATCTATGTTCTAACTAGTACATATAAGTCTCTGATTGTTATTACATGTAAGGTAGAATTGGCAAGAGTTTTAAGCAGAGAAAGTGGGGTTGATAGAGTTCTTAAATGAATGACAAACATTAGTATATATATGTACTGTACATGTACTTGTAGGTATTGCAAGTATAGAATGCCTTTATGATTGGGTAATTTTATTTCAGTTTGTCCTCCTATTGCAAATTGCAACCACCGCAGATGTACATCACCCGGTGATAACATCTGTGTTTACTGTGAAGGAGAGGTTTTGGAGAAGGACTATTACAGGGCATACACACCGGTTCCTAGTCAGAAAAAGAAGTGTGAAAGTAAGACATATGTATCTCTACACTTGGTCATACTAAATGATCAGGATACAGCCTATTGTGCAGCCTATCAATGCAGAGTTAAAATGGATTTATCATTTCATGATTTAAATTTAAGAAATTAATGCACAGGTCTACCGGTAATTTCCTACCTTACATTAGTTGATGTTTTGGGGGGAAAGGGGATTGCATTATAGATTAATTGGAGGATATTGAGATGTTTCTCAAATAATATTTTAATTTAGGCTACGGGTATGAAAAAAAGAAATTAGGTCATGTAGTATGTCATTAATTAAATAACATGTAACCAAGAGAAATAACAGAAGGGAAAGAACTCTGTGAAGTGTGCATTGTGGGTATTACATTATTCACAAAATACCATTAAACCAAGTTATTTTCAGTTAATGAAAGGGGATATGGTTTAATGATGGAATCGCATGAAACAATTGTAAATTAGGCACTACTTGAATTTGATTTCTCAAAGTCATACATATAGCACCTAGCTTAGCAATGAAGAATTTATCATGCTAAATTATTTCCCCTTTTTAGGTTAGTAAGTACAAGTTTAATAATTTTAAAAGTTTTCAGTATTCATGCCCTTATAGATAAATTAGAAAAGGATTCCATTAGAAATCTATTTATTTACAGAGCTCAACATGGGTTGTTTGAGGGCTTTATTTTAGATGACAATTAACTTGGCATAAACTTCTATTTCAGTGTTAACTTAGCATTAACTAAAAGTATCAGACGTTTAATGATCTTCTGTGCAACTGAATCCATTATGTGCTTAATAAGTTAAGTTATTGTCATTGTGTTAGGTACACAGTGACACATGAAAAGGCAAATATATTTAATGAATATATTAATGTGTAAAAAATCTTTGAATCATTAAATTTTCTGCAGTATACTCTAGATATATGAAATGAAATAAATTTCCTCCCAATTTTTTTGAATTAAAAATATTTCTTGAGAGGCAATTAAATGTATAAAGAAATGTAATTAATACTTTGCACCACAGAAACAAGGTTATGTATGTACAAGGAACCGAATACACTTGTGAAAAATACTGACAATTTTTTTTTCATTTATAAAAAATGAAATTTACTCACTGATAGATTTGCTGAAGTTTGGATAATATCAGGGACCTATATACTAGTATATAGTATATAGGTCCCTGATAATATACCATAAATTCTTGTTTATTTCAGAGGCCTGTTCCTGGAGGTCTGATAGCACAAGGTGTTTCCCTGGGACCTGTACCGATGGATTGGCCTCCCAGTGTAAATGTTCCCCTGGCTTTGAGGGCCACCACTGTGAACAATGTAAGTGATTACAGTAAAACATGGTTATGGCAAACACATTTAATTGTAATGAATTCATGCTAGTAAAGTGACTTTCATTCACTGTATCAGTTTTAAATCATAAAATGAACTTAACAAATGTAATGAATACAAGTAACATTTATAATGAATCAAAATCATTCGTCCATGGCACTTCGCTATACACAAGTTTTACTGTACATGTATGCATGTCAAAAGGATTGATGGAAACATGCTCTGTGTTTCTGTTTGATTGGAAAATGTTATTGAATTTTGAACTTACAGTTCAGTTTTGTTTAGAATATATAAGTTTGCAAAAATACATAAAAATTAATACCTATACTCAAAAGAAGAATTGAAAATTCTTCTCAGGATTATGCACCACTGGGATTTAGGAGTTTAAACAGAAATTGAGTGGCATTGCTATGAATACATTTAAAAATATTTTAAAGAAAACAAGTGTAACTCATGTAGATATAAATACATGTAGTAAAACTCAGACGTAAAGACAAGCAGAAATTACCATTAACTGTAGTATTTATTATTCAGTGGTAACAAAGGCCTCAATCATGGAGAATGAGTGTAAATTGGAAGATCCAAGAGGGAGAATCCTAGCAAACCCTGCTGATCTAAATGAGGGCCCTCCACAGCCTACCCGCTGGACTAACAATGTCATCTGGGTGAGGGCCGTAACAAAATGGGATGCCTTATTACAGCTTCCAGCAGCACCTCCAGTCATCTCTGGATTGGACCATTACGTCACTGACTTTAGATATGGAATTAAATTCGCATCTACTAAATTACGTCAATTTAGGGGTAAGATTTTGTTGAGAAAGACAAAGTTCAGAAAACTTTGTGATACATATTATTTAGAGCATCTAGGAATTTTGTAATTTAGAGAATTTTTGACTCAAAATTGCACTTACTTTGCATAAAAATTTCTACAGATATAAGGGATTCACTTTCATTTGCAGCGGGAAGAAAAATTGTTGAGCTGACTCACATTTGTGAGGGTGTGTCAGAAAGAGCTCCCAAAACAACATCGTTTTCCTGCAAAAAAACCTTTTATAATCTTGGACGCTCACTGCAAGATTTGAAACATGACGATCAGTATGTTTAGTACCTCCTCTACTAGTTATTGAATGTGTATTTCTTTACCCAGATTTCATATTTTGGAACCATTTGTGTAGTTCTTTGTTGTGTACTTATAAGTAGACCTAATTCAGAAATAATTACTTTTTTTTTTTAATTTATGACAGAAGAAGTACTAGCTGTTAGTGCTAATACATTATCTTGCAAATTAAGATTCCCTGACATGTTATGCCACATACATGTTCATTTTGAAAATACTTATATACATAGTATTACATGTAGTATACATACAGTACTCATCAAAACTAACTATAAAATATTAGAGATTATATATACATGTAGTAATTAGTTTTACACATTTGTCTATGCAAGTCACTTAAATTATGAGGAAAGCTTTTTGTCTTAAAAATATAAAAACATATTACTTTCCTAACACATACAGACTATACATGCACCATACACTATATTAACATGACTCTACCAGTACATACATGTACTAACATGACTACATGCTAATATGACAGTCAAAATCATTGGTACAAAAAAGTTAGATTTTTATTTATGTCCTTAAATTTTACTACAACATGTTATATAAAAGATGATATAAGTCATTTTTAAGTTATGAACAGTCTGCCTGTAAATAATTTGAGATTATTTACATGTAATAAAAAAAAAAATAAGGGATACCTAGAAAACCATCTCCCATTATTCTAATGAATACATACAGAAGTTCTGAAGGGATTTTGACTCCATTTGGAAATACAGAACTCTTTTTTACCATCAGTACATTGAGGTCATAAAATAATAACGTATAAAATGTTACAGATTGATATTCTATCTCCAAGCCACGACAGGAGGTTATGTTAAAGTGAAAAACAGAGAGGCAAATAATAAGATACAGTACCATCCCTTAGTGGGCAGGACAACAGAAAGAGAGTTTACATACCACTGGGACTTGGAGAAACCTTATCATAACTTAGTGAAAGGTGTTGATAATCCACCATTCCTTAGTGTTCCAGATTTAACAGAAAATGTGAGTGGTATACGTACATATATGTATCAGTTTTTATTTTAAAATAATTTTCTACTACTGGTTAAAGTCGTCTGCAGTGGCTATAAAGTAATTAAGACAACACAATTTAAAAGTTTGGACAAATTACCATTAAAGCTGTATGAGCCAATTTTTTTTATTTTGGAAAATTATGATTTACCACCATCATTCAACTACAGTGTGAAAGTTTCTCACTCTCGAAAAATAACACTAGTTTGCATCTGTTAAAGAGAAAAAAGAAATTGTAAGGTTGAAATAAATTATTATTGTGGTTTCACAATAATTACAATTAATGACTGCTGATAATGCACATGCACACTACCGGTAAATAGTTTAGTTTCAATCGTTAACATGAGATTTCATGAGTGCATACTAGGAGTTGTGGAAAGCTGGTTATTTTGGCAGAATTGGGACACACAAGAACCTAGGAGAGCAGTACGTGGTCAAACAGTCTATTTAATTGAATTAACAAAATTCTTGAACATAGTACATGTATGAAGTAAATAGGTGCTAAACTTCGAAACTCCACAGTAAACAAAAACACCTCTTTTACCTTTTTTATACTTTCAAAAGTCAGGTGATCATTCACAAAAGATCTTTACGCTGATTATTCATGAGTTTTTGCTGGTAAGCAAAGAACTATTTCTTTTAACTATAACTTTGGCACAATACATTAAGGATAAGTTGAAAGGATATTTTTCTTCATTTGAATATATGATAACAGACCTAGACAATAATATCCATGGGTAAAAAATACTTCACACTTGTGGAACGTACAGCTTTAATTATTTATTTCACTTTAATTGATATGGAGTTGAAAATGGAGAATGATACATATAGTGAGAAAACAAATATAGTGTATATTAAATTAAAAATATTCCTCAGACACAATAGCATATTTATCATATATTAAACTTTATTGTCATTCAGCTAAAGATTATTTTGCTTTGAATTTATTTGAAGGTTATTTTATAGGCAGGAGCGGTATTCAGATAAGGTTTCAACAGCATGATTTAAGTGGAAAGTGTTATTGTTTTTACAGCCAAAAGTTGACATGACATGGGGAGGATGGATAGACGATTTGTCAGGGCTGGAGAAGTACCAGTATGAAGTGTATGAGCTAGGACATGATGGGAAACTGTTAGGAGAACAGCAGGGAAAGATGATCAAAAGCCCAACAGATTTAGCACTTAATGTTACAGGGGTAAGAGCATAAATTACAAGGGCTGTGTATTGAACAAAATATTTCAATATAATATAATATTTATAACACCCACCCCACCCCCACCCCAGCTTAAAAAGTAAGATATGTAGTGATGGGGTGCTTATCTGTACATTCGTCACATTTAGAGGTAAACATCTCATATCTGCAACTCCTCTTATACCACCAAATTAAAAATGAGACTTTTACAGAATCTTTATCATATAATGCCATTGTAATCTACTATTTTACCTTTAGGTCATTGAGATACTGTATGTGTACTTAAAAAAGCAGGCTTCATATTTTAGAGGCTTTGGCGCAGACAGTGATGCGCTAATTCATGATTACCGTTAATAAATGAATACAATTTCATATGATGTTTTTCATTACTTGCTTGGATCTGCCATTCTATCAGGCCTCGAACATCGAACCCGATTTAGTCGTCATCTATTTGTCATCTATTTCACCAGGCAATAGGCATATATAAATGTATGTAAATATATATCTATGTATAATGTGATTTTTTAGCTCACCTGAGCCGAAGGCTCAAGTGAGCTTTTCTGATCACATTTTGTTCGTCATCCGCCCGTCCGTCTGTAAACTCTTCACATTTTTGACTTCTTCTCAAGAAGTACTGGGCCAAATTCAACCAAACTTGCCACAAAGTATCCTTGGGTGAGGGGGATTCAAGTCTCAAGAACAAAAAGGCATGATTAGTCAAATTGATATGGAGGCATCCTTGGGTAGTGTAGAATGAAATTAGTTCAAATGAGGGCCCCCGGGGGTAGGGTGGGCCCACAATGGGGGATCAAACTTTTACAAATGAATATATGGGAAAAAAATCTTCTGCTCAAGAACAGCAAAGCCATTTGTTATATTGATATGAAAGCATCATCAGGTAGTTTAAAATTCAACCCCCCCCCCCCCCCCTTGTTAACTTTTCAATACTGAATTGATTTTTGCTTTTTAGCTCACCTGAGCTGAAAGCTCAAGTGAGCTTTTCTGATCACATTTTGTCTGTAGTCCGTCTGTCTGTAAACTTTTCACATTTTCGACTTCTTCTCCAGAACCACTTGGCCAATTTCAAGCAAACTTGCCACAAAGCATCCTTGGGTGAAGGGGATTCAAGTTTGTTCAAATGAAGGGCCACACCCTCTTTCAAGGGGAGATAACAAAGGATAAGTGAAAAATTAATAGCATCTTTTAAAAATCTTCTTCTCAAGAACCAAAGGGCCAGGAAAGATGAAACTCATGTGGAAGCATCCTCATGTAGTGTAGATTCAAGTTTGTTCAAATCATGACCCCCGGGGGTAGGGCTGGGCCACAATGGAGGATCAAAGTTTTACATAAAAATATATAGGAAAAACCTTTCAAAATCTTCTTCTCAAGAACAGCAAAGCCATGATGAGTCATATTTAATTGGAAGCATCCTCAGGTAGTGTAGATTCAAGTTTGTTCAAATCATGACCCCCCGGGTAGGGCGGGGTCACAATGGAGGATCAAAGTTTTACATAGAAATATATAAAAAAACCTTTCAAAATCTTCTTCTCCAGAAAACAGCAAAGACATGATAAGTCATATTTATATGGAAGCATCCTCAGGTAGTGTAGATTCAAGTTTGTTCAAATCATGACCCCCCGGGGTAGGGCGGGGCCACAATGGAGGATCAAAGTTTTACATAAAAATATATAGGAAAAATCTTTAAAAATCTTCTTCTCAAGAACAGCAACGCCATGATGAGTCTTTTATATGGAAGCATCCTCAGATAGTGTAGATTCAAGTTTGATCAAATCATGACCCCTGGGGGGTAGGATGGGGCCAAATGGGGGATCAAAAGTTTTACATAAGAATATATAGAAAAAATATTTCTTCTCAAGAACAGAAAAGCTATGTTTAGTCATACTGATATGGAATTATCCTCAGGTAGTTTAGATTCAAGTTTGTTCAAATGATGACCCCTTGGATAGGGAGGAGCCACATTGGGGGATCAAATTTTTATAAAGGAATAAATGGGAAATTTTTTTTTTAAATCTTCTCAAGTACAACAAAGCCATTTGTTATATTGACATGGAAGCATCATCAGGTAGTTTAAAATTCAAGCCCCCCCTCCCCCCCCAGTAATATTTTCAATACTGAACTGATTTGTGCTTTTGCCTAGCAAATGTGCTCAAGTGAGCGATGTGGCCCATGGGCCTCTTGTTTTTCCTAGCCATTGTTCTCAGATGAGTGATGTGGCCTATGGGTCTCTTGTTTCCAAATTCACTTTTAATTAAATTTTATTGTAATATAAAATGGGTTATTGGCATTTGTCACTTGGACCATTAAGTTCAACCGTGTCGACCCACGTACTCTATATATGAAGTTGTGAACCTTGGCAATGTATATACGTCATGTACGCACAGTATTAGTTACACAATGCTACTCTAACATATATAATTACACATTATTGATCCTCATGGATTAGAAAATTTTAAGTTAATTGTTTTTAATTAACAGTAAATGGTAATTGAATAAAAATTATTTAGAGTAAGATTTAAAAATTTTATTTTAACTCATAGACAATAAGTACAACTTACAACAAATTTTACTTTAACTCATAGACAATAAGTACAACTTTTTTTTTTAAAATAAATTTTATTTTTTAGCGCTACATGTTTAGCGCTAATTTATGACTACGCCAACCACTCCATACCCGGTGATTGCGCTAAATTTTGAATACGTTAATTTATGTACACATACAGTATATCTTTCTATAACATCTGGAGTACCCATCTCTTATTTGCAGCTCCTTCTATACCACAGCATAAAATTTAATGAGACTTTTATAGAATCTTTATTACTAATTCCATTTTGCAACTCCTGCTTTCTTTTTGATCGGACAGGTATTTTGGGTTTTCCATAGCAAAATCTTGATATTGATTCTTTCTGTTATATTAAGGGTACCCTTCTCTTATCCTTAATTCCTCCTATCCTACTGAATAAAATTTCATGTGACTTTCATATAATCTTAATAACACAGTGTCAATGTTCTGATAAGACAGATATTTGGGGTGAACTCTGCCTTTATCCTCATATGGTAGTGGGGGAATCATTTTGTGAGCTCTATGCTCACAGTACTTCTAGTTTTAATATCTAGATCAGTTGTATTTTAAAAGAGTCCAACATAGTCTTTTTCCATCATTTACCATGAATTCAAATGAAACTGCCTGACTGCTACATGTTGGAATTTAATGTCTTGATAATAATCACTCTTGAAAATTTATGTATTTCGGTATATAGATTTAGCCTTATAAATTTTCATATTAGAGTTTAGGGAGGTCAAAATATCAAAGTATGAAATGCAGCTCTAAATATCATTGTAATGGGGATTGAGTATGTTGGCCCTGTAGCTCAGTAGTACCTGCATGGTTAGCTTGGAGTCCTGGATTCAAGTCCCAGTCTGGTGAATGCTTCTTCCTGCCTTTTATATTTGGATCAACCCAACAACAATGCTCAAAAGTGGTTTAGACAAGTTTCAGTGAGGTTTTCAAGGTGGAAAACCTCCAGAAAAGGAGGAGGATGTGTATAATGGGGATAGGAAATAAGGAATGTTTTATTTTAAATAATTTATCTTTTTAAGCAATATAAGTCAAAGATAGATGCAGAATTTTGTAGATCATCTGAAAATTCAGACAGACATACATCTCTGGTATGTCTATATCCTAATTTTTTCCCAGGAAGATACAGTTCTGCGGATCAAAGATACTCTCATTAATTTTGAAGTTTGTTTAAACTATATTTTAGGAATCCTTTGACTTGCCAGCACCAGGAATGTACTCTATTCATTTCTCAGCTTTTGATAAAGCAGGGAACCACAAAACAGGAAGAAAAGTCCTTCTTTATGACAACATTTCTGAAGTCACCACCAACCCTTCCAAGGTGACAAGGGTCACCACAGCTACTAAGGAAACAAGTTATGTATGGGTTACCAAGGATACCAGATATGTGGATATAATGTGGAGAGACAGATTTCGTAATTCCCGCCATGAAAACAATCGATGGCTGAACAGTGTTGCATCTACTACAGGAGTGGAATCAAAATATGATGATCATTATGGAGAAAGACAAAGCAAGGAGATTCCAAATGTTCATGGTATGTTTGTTTCTACTTTAACGAGGTTCACTCCTGAGCTTTTGAGCAGATTTTTATCTTAACCTATATTTTAAAAATTATGCATTATGTTTTAATTCTTACAATAAATTTGGATTCTACAATGCCAATTAAACTATATTAAGTTAAAACTCCATGATTAAATTCCATACCAAAGGCATTAAGTGAGGAACTATATTTTGTGGCGGAAGGGTTTTTAGAAGAATATGATCATTTTTTCTCTTTCGAAGTATTAGTTTGGATTCCTATTTTTACAAGCATTCTGCGCACAGAGTTATTTTGTACAGTGAACTGTTTTATACTGGTCCTTAATTATATATCAAATTAACTGTCATGAATTCTATCATCATATTTGATAAATATAACAAATATATTGTGAAAAAACAAGGAAAAAAATAGCACTAATTTAAGCTTAAAATTAGCACTATTTTAGTAATATCTAAAAATTAACATCATAGACCCTCACTTTTAATTTTATTTCCTAAATATAACATACTTTTAACCATTCTTCTTAAATTCAGTAAAATGTCATTACGTTCAAATGATTTTTTGCTTGTTAAATTTTTAATTCCAGCAAAATGAAATTTTTTGAGTGCAAAAAGGTCAAATAATTATGCATGCGGAGTAATTCGAAAATTTTTTCATTGTCACAAATTTTAATGTGTCTATTCACCATGAAATAAGACTGTGTTTGTTCTCATAATTTATTTGAATAAAAAATATTGGAGGAAAAACTTTAAAAATTGATTTATGTGTAAGACGTGTTTAGAGTGCAAAAAGGTCAAACTAAATGCTCTGTAGCGCCAAAAGAAGCGCATTGACCCCCATTTTTTGTTTTGATTTTTAATTAAGCTATGTGTATAAATACTAAAATATACTTGATAAAAAATTCTCATTACTTTTGATGGCAGGATCCAACCTCCTTAAGATCTAGTAAAACCACCATACCTTATCTTTGCCCTACAAGTTTGTTTACATGTACAGTATTAAATATTGTAGGAATCACCTAGTCTATCTGGTTGTTCAAATGATATCTAGACCATGAAAAATGAAGAAAAAAAACTTTGATGGTTATACATGTATTTGACAAAATGATTGGATACTTTGAAAGGGTGTGTTATGACCATGGCTCAAGGTTACTAGGATTAGTTCAAGACCATAGCTAGAATCATGTTTTATATGTGTTTTGTCAATGAGGAAGCATTGAATGCTCTTTTATTACTTATTACCAGAAAGATCATAGGTCATTTTGAAAAGTTCAAGGTCACTAGTGCAAAAAATATTATGTAAATGTGTTTTATTTTGTGTATACAGTATTTGGTGGAAATTGATTTTTAAACAAGTTAGCAAAGATGTGCTTTCTGAATGTGCTTTATATTATATATATCTACAAGACATTTAGCAATGTAATTGATTTATCAGAAGCTGCTTTCAGTAAAAGACACTTAATAGCATACACACCAAATTTAATACATATTCAGTAAATCATATGTGCAAATGTGGGCTTTTTAATTGAGAAACATTGGAAAATTTGCATTCCTATTGTCTGTAAATGTGTCTTGACATTAGAAAAGTTTATTTTGAAATGTGAACTTTGTTATAAAATACAGTGGTAGCTCAAACAAATTCCACACATATTGAGTCACCATGAAATCTAATGAATCCACAATATAGAATATTTATTAGCTCACCACAACAAAGTTGGGGGAGCTTATGTGATACCCTTGGTGTTGGCCCATGTTAAAATTTTTGGAGCAGTTTTCTTTTTAAGTAATTCTATGCCCTAAATTAATCAGAGATGCATGGAAGATGCTTCTAGTGTGTTTCATTGTACCAGTCAAGGTTTCAGATGCTGCAATTTCAGCTAAGGAATGACCAGATTAATGTTTTAAAGCAAGTTAAAGTTTTGGGAGCAGGTTAAAGTTTTTGGAGCAGGTCTCATTTCCAAGTAACTATAAGCCCTATGTTGACCAAACCTGCATGGATAATGCATCTATAAGGATGCTTACTACCAGGCTTGCTTCAGATTCTGGATCTGACCTACATTTTCCGGATGAGTGACCAGGTTAAAGGTTTTGGAGCAGATCTCATTTTTAAGTGTAACAATATGCCCTCTGTTGACCAAACCTGCATGGATGATACATTTAAGAAATCCGATGCACACTACCAGGCTTGAATCAATGCTGGATTTGACCTACATTTTCTGGATGAGTGACCAGGTTTAAGTTTTTGGAGCAGGTTCATTACCAAGAAACTATAAGGCCTATCTGAACCAAACATATGCATATATTATGCATCACGTGATGAACACTGTCAAATTTGCTTTAGATGCTGGATTTGACTTGCATTGTCTGGATGAGTGACTAGTTTTAAGTAATGTTAGGTAAGTCCTTTCCCATTCCCAGACCAAAATTGCATAAATGTTACATCTAGGGATGCACACTACTAGATTATTAATTTAGTGTTGGACTTTGCTTTACTGAAAGACAACATTTGTTGAGGTGAGCTTTGCAATCTCTGATTACCTATGTTTAACTATGTAATTGTAAGAACATTTCAAGACTTGTGTCTTTTGTGAATTCACTCAACATAATGATACACTGTAGTACATAATTTTTTTTGCAAGGGTTGTAATACATGAATGAAAGGAAAATAGGGCTTGCTATTTCTCATTTACCATTGATTCAATAGAACTCTGAGAACAAAACATGTCAGGGATGAATACATTTTATCCATATTTTGCAATGTTAAGCCTGGACAATTATAAGTACATGAATTACAAGGATTAAATAAGTTGGAAAAGATGTCTTTCTATTCAACTTAAAAATAGTTGAATTTTTTGATGTTGATTTCCTGTATTTATTTTATATTTGGGATTTCCCTTTTATAAAACATCAGAAGATACTACTACTACAGTCAAACCTCATTATTTCGAACTCAATGGGGCCGAGAAAAATATTTGAGATATCGGAGGATTCGAGATATCCAGGGTAAAATACTTAACAAATAAGGAGTTTGGACTTCCAAATCACTTCGACATATCCATAGTATTTTAGATATCAGTGTTCGAGATACCGAAGTTCAACTGTATATGGATCTTTTCTTTTACAGCATTGGTGGATTTCAAAGTAGCATATAATGTCACTGATACAGTTAGTACTGTTGACTCCCAAGGTTTCACATCAGTGTCCTCTATCTTTAAGCAAGGTGACCAGCTTAATTTGCCGTGGACTGATGGGAACAAGTTGGATGTAACTGTACGCGCAATAGATGTGCTGGGTAAATATCTGGATGAATCTGTAACGGTTTACAGAGATGCATCACCACCTCATATCGAGGATTTGTGGCTGACACGTGGAGATAGATTGAATGTCAGTGTTCATAGAATCGAAGACTTTAAGGAAATGACGTAAGAATATGTCAGTAGTTCACTAGTAATAAAGGGGTTTCAGAGTTAACTTGAGATTTACTTCAGACAAAATTAAAGGGTTTATGTATTCACCAAAATATTGATTTATTCAAAAAAATTCAGACAAAAGTTTTAACTTGCCAACAAATTAGTCTTAGAATCATATTGTAAAACTCAGGGTTGAATTTAAAATCACCTTTGTAAACAAGATTCATTCCAACTTTCCAAAAACCTATTTAAAGGATAGAGTGGATTGCATATGACCATCACAGTGGACTGAACAACATTGCCTGGAGATTGTTTGATAACTTCACAGGGTTAGATGTACTGCATGGACATGAGGATATCCCAGCTCAAGGAATGGCCAATGTAAGCAGTGCTTATCGCTTAGAGCCAAATATGAAGTTAAATAAATTTACATGATAAAAGTAAGCTTTTAAAAGAAAAAACAACTAATTGCATTATGAACCACTTATTTGAAATTTATTCATGATGGTAATTGTTGCATAAGACAACATCAATTTTTGAAAGAGAGACTTTCTTTATTGAAGTTATATTCTTTTGGCTAGGTGGTGTTAATGACTTAAAAGCCTCTCACATTTATCTTGCTTTCAGGACACAGAAGAATGTGAATCAAAATATGGAAGCTATCCTAGAGGAGCTAACTGCTATGAAACTCCATTCTGGGGAGCCTACCACAAACATTTTCAAGTGAAACCAGCAATCAAATCAAATGGTGGACTTGTAGATGGGAAACACAAAGGCGTGCATGATTCTGATTATTACTTGGAGGTGACAGCCACAAACAAGGCCATGCTGACCACCGTACTGTCCAAGAAGGTAGGTCAAACTGAACACTGTACGGCCCAAGAAGGTAGGTCAAACTGACCACCGTAATGTCCAAGAAGGTAGTTCAGACTGACCACTGTATGGTCCAAGAAGGTAGGTCAAACTGTCCAACGTACTGTCCAAGAAGGTAGGTCAAACTGAACACTGTACGGCCCAAGAAGGTAGGTCAAACTGACCACCGTAATGTCCAAGAAGGTAGTTCAGACTGACCACTGTACGGTCCAAGAAGGTAGGTCAAACTGACCAATGTACTTTCCAAGAAGGTAGGCCAAACTGACCACTGTACTGTCCAAGAAGGTAGGCCAAACTGACCACTGTACTATCCAAGAAGGTAGATCAAAATGACCACCATACTGTCCAAGAAGGTAGGTCAAACTGATCACTGTACTGTCCAAGAAGGTAGGTCAAACTGACCAATGTAAAGTCCAAGAAGGTAGGTCAAAATGACCACATACTGTCCAAGAAGGTAGGTCAAACTGAACACTGTACGGCCCAAGAAGGTAGGTCAAACTGACCACTGTACTGTCCAAGAAGGTAGGTCAAACTGACCACCGTTTTGTCCAAGAAGGTAGGTCAAACTGACCACCATACTGTCCAAGAAGGTAGGCCAAACTGACCACCATACGGTCCAAGAAGGTAGGTCAAACTGACCACTGTACTGTCCAAGAAGGTAGTTCAAACTGACCACTGTATGGTCCAAGAAGGTAGGCCAAATTGACCACTGTATGGTCCAAGAAGGTAGGCCAAACTGACCACCATACTGCCCAAGAAAGTAGGTCAAACTGACCACTGTACTGGCCAAGAAGGTAGGCCAAACTGACCACTGTTCCGTCCAAGAAGGTACGGCATCTGATAGAAATATAGCCAATAGGTCATTGGTCACTCATTCTTCTGATTGATGATCTTATTAAGAAGTATCCTGTTTATAAATGTAGGATACACGAGTCATATTAAATAGTTGCCTCTGAAAACAAAGATGATAAATAAAATCATTGATTTAATTTGAGCAGTTTAATTTTATAGTGCCAAGCCACAAACTTTATAACCCATTGAATGTATGTTTACAGTATATCTTATGAATTTTAAAGAAAAAATGGAAATATCTTTCATTAATGGTTTGCTATTGTTTATTGAGACCTTGCACTTTCCTTATTTTTATTCCTTAATCTGCTGCACTCTATGCATATTCTGCCTGCAGATAACAATAGACACTTCCCCTCCCCACACTGGGATGGTTGAGGATGGGATACCTGGAGGGGATGAGGTGGACTATCAGCAGAGTAAGACCCTGACTGCCCACTGGGAGGGATTCTTTGACAGGGAGAGTGGGGTGCTGTTTTATCAGTATGGATACGACACCAAACCTCTCAGTGCCTCAGCCTTTTCTCTGGAGGCTAGTGGAAATGTGAGTATAATTCAGCTGTACACTTGTCTTCAATTATAAAATTTTACAAGAATTGGAAATTTGTGAAGATATCAGTTTACACAGTGATGCTTCGGAACATGTGGATAATTAATTTCAATAATAGGGACCCCAATCAAATAGTGCAATGTTTTCACTTTTATAAACTAATATTTCATACATGTACATCCATTATTTCCTAACTCTGTGATAAAAAATTTGCATCAATCTCTCAGGGTCAGATTTTTGAGACCTACTCGATGCACGCCACCCATACTGTGACTACAGAGGGACAGTATTACATCTGTGTTGTGGCTTATAACCGTGCCCTAGAGCCCTCTGAGCCTGTGTGTTCAGATGGAGTGATGGTAACTACAGCAGTGCCATCTGTACAGGAAGTGAATATAGAGGGAGCCACAGTCACTGGGGGACTAGTTACAGACAGCAAAGACTTCTGGATTGTTACCAGTAATAGGTTCAGAAGGCTGATTAAAGATCCCACACCTGATTGCACGTAAGTCAGTCATCAGTAAATATGAGATTTTAAATTTTTCTGCTGCATACTAGTTTTATCGGGGTTCTGTTCAGAATTAGAGAAAGATAGAATTGTCTTAATAAAAAGTTCACATTTTGAATTTTAATTTGGTTATTAATGGTTTATGAATATATATTGTTTTACATGTAATCCTTCCTTTAAGTGCCAAAGCTACAGTTTTACCTGACCTTGACCTTTTACCTGCTGAGCACCATGACAATGGTACATTTGTAACAGTAAATGGCAGTGTGTTTTGTGCTAACTCAACAGGATCACCTGATAAACTGAGTCCCATGTTATCCAAATCATCACGGGTAAGAGGGGTCATTTTCAATAATACAGCTTTTTTGAATGATTTTACTGTTTGGAAAAGTTATCTAATGATGCGTGTTGAAGTGGTAAAATTGTTGTTTGGGACACTTTTATATAAATAGTGCACGTTTTCGAGGGTAACAGTTGAAATTGACACCCCAAGGAAAACCATTGTCAAACGACGCGTCAGCGGAGGTTGACAATGGTTTTCCGAGGGGTGTCAATTTCAACTGTTACCCTCAAAAACGTGCACTATTTATTTTATTATACTGAATGTCTTATTGATTTCGGATGTCATAAAAAAATTCAGAGATCGTCGTTAAGTTCACGCTTAGAAAGCTTTCAAACTCCCCGCTTCTATTTTTCTCAATAAGAAAGCTTCGGAAAAGATTTACCAACCTCTCTATTGTTTGTTTGCTACTCAAAAAGTCCTTTATCATCTAAAGTTTGCCTCGCAAGGATGTTTCGTCTGTCGTTTGTTGTTTTCAAGTAAGCTACATCGGACGCAAGCTTTTATTGACGTCGTTTATTCGGCTTCTTTCAAATGCACAACTGACGTTTTGAGAATTCTACGGTGAACCGTACGCGCATGATTTGAACGCATGTGATATTTTCGTAATGTTACCCGTTGTCAAGTGTGTTGCTAACGCTGAGGGTAACATTACGGATTGTTAAATGCGTCTAAACCAATCAGATTTTAGTATTTAACATGAAAGTATAATAATATGAAATGTTAATTGTTACATAATGACATGCCCATTTCTTTAGAATTGATAAAGTAATTTTTTATTTGTCGCAATGTTTTAAGACACCCAACTCTCTGAGACTAGCAACATGAATTTTGCTGAAATGGGGATTTTATGAAGCTGGGAGAAAGAGTTAGAGACTCTCTGTTTCTGTAAAACTCATTTTTTGCTACAAATACATGTTTGTACATAATTACATGTATCTATTTGTCATGTCTATTGGAGTTATCACAACACGTATATCAATATAACACATGTTTATATGGTGTTTATGTAGACTGCTAATCTGATTTGCTATGGTAATTATGGAATACCTGTTCTACAGGTAATTTGAATGAAGCATGTGAGAAAATTAAAGACAACCAATAGCTCTCTCTCTCAATGCAGACTGGCTTTTCCCCGCCCACTCGCCCCTACAATAGACCGTTTTTGCTTTTCTAAAGAAATGGGCATGTTTTTATGTAACAACCATCATTCAAAAGAAGCTCAAAACTTTCCATTCAAAAGGAAAATTGTACCACTTATCAAAGCACAGTGTAGTGAATTATAAATGAGAATATAAATTTGAAACATGTCTGTACTGGTACTTAAGTTTTCATGTTTTAACACCTTGGTTGTATAGAGATACTTTTAAATGTTAGAATATGAAGGTTTATAAGCTGTTAAAGATATAAATGTTTTCACATTTACATTTTAAAGAATTTCAACTGCTAATTGAAGAAGGTGAAAATACAGTAAAACCTAGATTTCTTGAACATATCAAGTCTGTCTGAGAACTTAAAGATATCTGAGGGTTAGAGATCTGGAGGTTGAACATTGCTCAACTGTATTGTATATGAATTCAAACCAATAAAGCTTGATTATATTGCTTTTATTGAAAATATTAGATTTCTTTTTTAATTCTGTGCAGCTGTTTTTGAGTTGGCTACCAGTTGCTAACCCTGGCAGTGTCCATGATTATGAAGTGGGATTTTCCTCTACAGCTGGGAGTCCTGCCCCAGACATCATGGCCTTCAAAAGTACCAAACAGCACCCCCACATCCATGTGTATCACACTGATGTACCTGATGGATCTGAGTTCTACACTGTCATCAAGACAATCAGCAAAGCAAATGTGGAGGGAACTCAGGTATGTAGCTACAGTAACATTAGGGAATGTGGAAGAAACCCAGGTAAATAGCAACAGTAACAATAGCAGATGTGGAGGAAACTCAGGTACATAGCAACAGTAACATTAGCAAATATGGAGGGAAATCATATATGTAGCAACAGTGACATTAGCAAATGTGGAGGGGACTCAGGTATGTAGCAACAATAACATGAACAAATGTGGAGGGAACTCAGGTATGTAGTAACAGTGAAATTAGCAAATGTGGAGGGAACTCAGGTATGTAGCAACAGTAACATTAGCCAATGTGGAGGGAACTCAGGTATGTAACAACAGTAACATTAGCCAGTGTGGAGGGAACTCAGGTATGTAGTAACCCTAACATAAGTAAATGTGGAGGAAACTCAGGTATGTAGTGACAGTGGTATTGGCATATATGGAGCAAACTCAGATTTAGCAACAGTAACAATAGCAATATGGAGCGAACTCAGCTTATGTAGCAACAGTAACAATAGCAATATGGAGCGAACTCAGCTTATGTAGCAACAGTAACAATAGCAATATGGAGCGAACTCAGCTTATGTAGCAACAGTAACAATAGCAATATGGAGCGAACTCAGCTTATGTAGCAACAGTAACAATAGCAATGTAGAGAAAACTCGGGTATGTAGCAACAGTAACATTACCTTTGTTTCTGTATCAATGCAATTTTTTTGTCACTCAGCTACATGTACCATACAAAACAGATCAAATGCAGGAATTAATTCATAGTTTTTAGCTCACCTTATCAAAAGATCTGAGTGGGTTTACTCAAATATTTCATTGGTTCAAGTCCTCTACTTGCATTGTACTGAAAGTACATTGGGCAACAAATGAAGCATTTACTGTGGAATCATCATTGTTCGTGGGGGACCAATGTTCGTGGATTTCGTGGTTCGCCCTTACCCACGAATTAACATCCCCACGAACGTTTATTTTGTAAACATATTGATTCATTGAATTGATCATTTAAACGAGTGACCCACGAAATTACGTTCCCACGAACACGTAAAAACCCCCACAAATTAAAATGATTCCACAGTACTCATGTGACTGTTAAGACCCATGGACCCATTGTCAATTCTACAATTTGTAAAATATCAACAAGATGGGAATTATATGCTGTAAAGGAACTACTTTTGAGATACAGTGTATATATGTATTTTTTCCCTTGTTGTACAGTCCATTGGTCCATGCTTCATGGATACCACACCTCCAGTGTTTACAGGACCTATCAGTGTCAGGCACTCAAATGGATTCCTAACTGCAGCATGGGGAGCGGGTGCTTTTTCTGATGCCCAGGAGCCTTACCAACTGAAACTAGAATTTGCTATAGGTACGAGTGTGTTGTAATATACTGATATATTGTTATATTGTGATATTTAGCACAGGATGAAATTACTTCATTCAGTCGACGGAATGGTAACTGAATGGCCACAGAAAGATCACTGAAAAGATCCTTTCCCGTGACTTTTCCGTGGTCTTTCAGTTACCATTCAGTCGACTGAATGGCAGATACATTTCAGTGGCCTTTCAGTTATCTTTCATTTGTATCTTTTTATTAAATAATGCATGCTGGGCTTATTTTTTAACTTAGAAATTTATTTCAAGTTTTCTTCGTATAATGGTGTTAAATTAATCTATTTCCGAATTAAAAAAAATGAAAAAAAAGTGAATATAAGAAGAAAAAAATCCTGCAGAAAGCAGGAGTTGAACGGTGGCCTCTCGCTTGATAGTCCATGACGATATCAATTACGCCACGGCGTCTTGTTGAATAATATGAGATTTAAAATCAATATATTTGTAGAAAATGAATTGGGACACCCAGTTCACCTGTTGTATCGAGGAGCTGGGAATGTGTATATATCTTGTATACATTTTGTATATTCTATGTTAATTGTGCGGATTTTGGGGGCTGACTAATTAATTACACATCTCTTATCGGGATGTTGACAATTATCGGCCATGGGCACCTGTTTTGTTGTTGTTGTTGTTTTTTTCCAAAGAAATGATTCAAGATGGATCTTCACCTTGGAAAACATTGTAAATTCTTAAAACGATATCTTTTAACATGCTAAATTATCGTGTTATCGGCGACGGGCACCTGTTTTGTTGTTGTTGTTTTTTTTTCCAAAGAAATGATTCAAGATGGATCTTCACCTCAGAAAACGTTGTAAATTTGTAAAACGATATCTTTTAACATGCTAAATTATCGTGCGATTTTAACAATCAAGAAACAAAATTTACAATATTAAGGTCCTTCCACAAGAGGCATAAATTATTAATTCTGTTTAAGTAAAATAATTTTTTAAACGATATCTTTCAGAAGCTAAAATATTGTGAGATTTTAACAATTAAGAAAGAAAATTTACAGTATTAAAATTTCTTGTAGAAAAGGCATAAATAATTAATTCTGTCTCGTCTTTCATAACCAGATATTTCCATGAAAACTAACCGTCTTATACACTGTGTTAGATGGATATAAAAATAATGAAAAACTATTTTAAATTAAGCTGAAAAATAAGAAAACTTTTTTCTCTTTTTTATTTTAAGAGCATTTTGATCGATATCCTCAATCCTTTTTTTTCAGATTGACTGTCTGTTTATCCATTTAACAACTTATCAAATTGAATGAGCTTGTGAAAACATTCATCACAGATTTAGAAATTTTACAATAAGACAATTCTATTCCCGTTAATTAAATTCTGATACAAATATTATTTTTCATCATTTGAATAATTTTTTTTTCTTAATCAGTTTTCATGAAACAAATTAGATATTCCAAAATCAATTTGAATTTTATGATTCCACAGATGAATTGTAATTTTTAATGTTAATAAAATTGTAATTAGACATAAATGTTATAGTTAATAATCACAATTTAACATTTTAGTAAACAATTTAAAGACAATTGAACATCTAACCATTACCAGTTCTACATGTACGTATCTGAATTTCATCACAATAAGAAAACAAAAACACATTAATTTAAAGATGTGAATAATTTTATTATGCCCCGCCATGAATATGGCCGGGGCATATAGTGTTTGTCATGTCCGTCTTCCGTCCTTCCGTCCTTCCGTCCTTCTGTCCTTCCGTCTGTCCTTCCGTCACACTTTGCGTTTAGCTCTGTTCAAAGCTCAGTTTCAAAGAAACTATCCAAGATATTTTTATCAAACTTCATATGCTGATAGATATTGATGAGGGCTATGCAACTGCATCAACATTTTTTGACCTTGACCTTTCCTTTGACCTTGACCTCACTTTTCTTAAATTAGTGTTTAGCTCAGTTTTAAAGATACCATTCAAGATAGTGTAATCAAACTTCATATGTTGATACATACTGATGTAAGCTATTCAATTGCATCAACATTTTTTTGACCTTGACCTTTATTTTGACCTTGACCTCACTTTTCTTAAATTAATGTTTAGCTCTGTTTTAATGAAACCATTCAAGATATTTTTAACAAACTTCATATGCTGATACATACTGATGAGAGCTATTCAACTGCATCAACATTTTTTGACCTTGACCTTTCCCTTGACCTTGACCTCACTTTTCTTAAATTAGTGTCAAACTTCATATGCTGATACATACTGATGAGAGCTATTCAACTGCATCAATATTTTTTGACCTTGACCTTTCCTTTGACCTTGACCTCACTTTTCTTAAATTAGTGTTTAGCTCAGTTTTAAAGAAACCATTCATAATATTTTCATCAAACTTCATATGCTAATACATACTGATGTAACCTTTTCAACTGCATCAACATTTTTTGACCTTGACCTTTCCTTTGACCTTGACCTCACTTTTCTTAAATTAGTGTCAAACTTCATATGCTGATACATACTGATGAGAGCTATTCAACTGCATCAATATTTTTTGACCTTGACCTTTCCTTTGACCTTGACCTCACTTTTCTTAAATTAGTGTTTAGCTAAGTTTTAAAGAAACCATTCATAATATTTTCATCAAACTTCATATGTTAATACATACTGATGTAACCTTTTCAACTACATCAACATTTTTTGATCTTGACCTTTCCTTTGATCTTGACCTCACTTTTCTTAAATTAGTTTCTGAATCAAACGTCATATGCTGATACATACTGATGTAAGCTATTCAACTGCATCAATATTTTTTGACCTTGACCTTTCCTTTGACCTTGACCTCACTTTTCTCAATTTGTGTTAAAATGTTGCATTACTAATATACCCTTGGCGGGGCATTCATGTCCTATGGACATATTTCTAGTTTAAAAATTTTTTAAGGAATAATTACCGATAAAACTTGTGAAAAGCCAATGAAAAGGCCGTTGAATTACGACTGAAAGGTCACTGAAAGTTGACGGAAAGGTCACTGAAAGACGACGGAAAGGTCACTGAAAGGCGACAGAAAGGTCACTGAAAGGCGACTGAAATGTGTCTGCTGAATGGTGACTGAAAGGTACCTGAATTGTGGCTGAAAGGTAACTGAAAGGTCACTGAAATGTACCTGCCATTCAGTGACTGAATGGCCACTGAAAATTCACTGAAAGCCGCCTTTCAGTTTTATCTGAAAGGTCTAGTTTCTTCCTGTGTAGTGTAGATGCAGTAATCAAGAAGTGCTTTTCATTTCCTTAGTTGCTTGAAGTTTTGGAACCAGAGTTAACAGGAGATTTTTTTTTTTTAATTTAAATTGAACAATTATTTTTTAAAATATCTTGATTTATTTTTTTATAAGTCTTAATGTGTTATTAACTTAGACAAACAAGTACTTTATAATGAACAGGACACTTGCCAAGACAAACAGATGTGCAGTCATACATTCCACTACAGAGTGGTGGATCCTGTGTGGTGGGGAACCCTCCAACCTGTACAGCCATTGCTGTATCAGACACAGAGTGGAGACTTCATGGACATCAGACGTATTACGTCACTATCAAGGCAGAGAACTCTGGTGGTCTCTCAACATATGCCGTTTCTGATCCATACATTCATGATGTACAACTGGCTACCAAGGGAGTGGTGTTTGATATTCAAGCATCTGTAAGTTTCTTGATTTGAAAAATTAAAAGATATAGGCCTAGGTCTATAAGACTTTTGTGATAAAGATGCTTTAATTTGCTCATATTTTTTTATTCTCTTATCAGGTTTTGATAATTTTGTTTGGTATTTTTTTAATCAATAGCTCCCTTATATTTATCATTTTTTACCACATATCATTTTTTTTAGCCATTGTTACTAGTACAATTGTACCTTCTGATTATTTTGTGTGTCAGTTTCAAATTTATTCTCAGACCTTTTCAATTTTAATCAATTTTCAGAACCTAGGTCAAATGCCTTTCACCGTAAGTAATGTTTTATATACAATACATGTACCAGCCAATGTACAGTAAAACACGCTTATAGCGAACACACTTATAATTAACTGACGCTTACAGCGAAGTGGTTTTCATTCCCCGCGACTTTAAACTGTATTGTAATACAAACGGATATAATGAATTAGGTTTATTACGAATGAAAATCATCTGTCCCTGGCACTTCATAATAAACATGTTTTACTGTATTTTTGAAAGATTTTAACTTTGCAAATTAATGTTGAAACTTCAGTTGATATGAAAAAAAATATGATGTCATTCTAAACATTAACAGGACATAGAGGATGTAGATTTTATGACAACAAAAGGCAGCCTGACAGCCCACTGGGAGGGCTTCTCTCACCCCCACCTGAATGTTACATACAAATTCCAGGCAGGTACCACCCCAGGTGGTGCAGATGTTGTGCCTTCTTTAGATGTTGGATCTATGGATTCTTATTCTGCTACTGGTCTAAGTCTACAAAATTTCAAGGTATATGATTTGTTATTTATGCAGTGTGATTAAATGCAGAAAATGAATTTAAATATCTGTAGATTAATTTTTTGTGCATGTTTGAATACAATTTTAGACATTTATTGTTTATAAAAAAAATTACTTTTAAAAACATTATAGATATTTGTATGTCACTGTCATGATTTCATATTTGTATGAATTAATACAGTGGTGGTGTTTAATCTTCAGTTTATGAATGAAACAGAAAACTTAATTATGGTTCATATGCTTTAATCTTCAGATGAAAGTGTAACAACTACTGACACAATGTAGTTGTCAAAAGTAACATGTTGCTAAAACTTAAATTTCTAGAGTAATACTTTCATATATGTACGTACAAAAGTAAAAGAAACAAAATGTAAATCTCATCTCTTTTGGTTACAGACCTACTATGTGACAATAACAGCTGTGACCTTGTCAGGCAGTGTGACTGTGACCTCTGATGGGGTCACAGTAGTACAGGAGGGTGCTGTGTTATCAGGGATAGACATCAATGATGGAGAGCTCTGTATTATGACAGGTTCAAACCACCACATTCTTTATTGGTCATGATTAACATTTTTATCCATTTTAATCTAATTTTGACAATTTTTTTTCTCCAAAACTGGTATATAGTGTAAAGAATGGCAGATGATCTCGATATTTATATATTAAGAGGATGCTACATCCCCCCAACCCTCCAATAATTTTGTTATATGTATTTCCACATTTTAGTTATATGTATTTTCACATTTTATTTATGTTTCAGTTGACAATGGTACTCTCTTCAAACACCATTATGAGGTAAGCACAGTGACTTCAGCTATTGCTACTTGTATTTCTTTCAGCTAATCAGCTATGCTATAGGTAGTTCTGATCATTCAGAATAAACAATCTTTAATGAGTTTCCAAACTGAATCTCTCAGCCTACTTCTGACCTCATTTTAGGACAACAGGAAGAGGTGCGAGAATGACACTGACTTCCAGGCATCTACAAACACACTACAGGCCTACTGGCAGGTTCCCACAGACATGGAATTCTATACTCCTGATGCTCATTTTGCTATTGAGGAAATGTTACTTGGCAGTAAGCATCAGCAATGTTTATATAAATTTCCGTCTTTTAGTAAAAATTACTCCTTTCTGATAGACACTATTGAGGTGTGATCTGTGACAAAATTTAGAACACGAAGAAAATTTTGTTCCCATTTTGTGATGACTTGTAAATGAATAAAAAAAATTATGAAATAATGTGAGAAAATTTAATTTCTATAATATCAATATGCAATTTATTTTCTTTCGAGATTTGTGGAACACTTTAAGGGAATACGAACATATCCGCAAGCATAATGAAGCCAAAGTGACAAACTTGGATCTTAAACCTGGAAGAACATACAGAATGGCTGTCAAACTGTGTGCCATAACCACATGTTATGATCCACTGTACAGTGATGGAGTCATGATACTGGCTAATCCTCCTAATAAAGGGAAGATAACTGTGGAACACCAGAATACCACTCAAAGTGCTGGACTCAAGGAAAAGGTCTACTTCTTGCAGTTAATGGAAATCAAATAAAATTTGTTTGAGAAAGTATTTATTGACATTTGAATTACTGTAACACAAGTACTCATGTAAAAAAAAATTATCAGAAAATTTAAGACAAAAAATGAAAAAAATACTATCAATCATTTTAAGGCTTAAAAAGTTTTTGAAAAAGAGCTTTTCCCTCCTACAAGTTAACTGAAAGTTTACTGAAAGGTAACTGAATGGCAGAGCTCTACCATTCAGTCACTTTTCCGGACCTTTCAGATTACTGAATGGCAGAGTTTCATCCTCCCATTTCATTTTTTTTTAGAGAACAGTAAGTATTCCAATGTCGAGTTGCAGTTGACTTTTCAATCTTTATCTAAGTTCTGCATTTTTTTAGATAATTGTCAACATGGATAGATTTTATGACCCAGATGTACAAGATCAGGTAGATAAATATGATGTAATCGATAAATATGAATGGGCCATCACTGACAACTCACACGTGGGAAGGACTCATACTGTATGGTCAGAAGTCACAGGGATTACAGTGACACAAGCGGGGAAAGGGGTAGGCTTTCCAAATAACCCTGGATAGGATTTTCATGTACCCATTAAGGATATACTCAACGTACCTTACCTACTGATAATTTTTCAAGATGTTCTTAATATAAGATTATAGTGCCATCAGATGTTCGAAGACAAAAAATTAGCATGTATTACCAAGGGTCTTGAAAAGATATCAATTGATGAAAATTCTTGTGTAATTTAAAGAAAAATATACAAAAATTACTAAACATATATTCTAGGTGTTTTGTTCATCCAAACTTGTTTTAGAAGAAGTGTACAACAGCATATATAGACATTAAAATGTAGCACACCGTTCCTTCAAGTGTTGGAACTCTTCAACTCCAGGGAAAAAGACAATAAAGTTCAAACTACGTTGCGTATGTCCATAAAATCATGGTTATAGAATTACTGAAAAAATAATAGAATGGTGTCTTGTGATACAGATGGCTTCAACTAACACTTGAACTACATGAATATAACAAATGGGATGACTTCAGCATATCCATAGTCTACTTCCCCTATTTAATGTACTTATAAGTAATATTCCGTCATCATCTGCATAATTATCTTGTTTTTGTCTCCCAACTGATTTGGTTTGCAAGAGCATGTTCTGAGTACAATGATTTTTTTTTAAATGATATAGGCTACTGATAAATAAGTTGATGTTACAGGGTATTCTACATGTGCACATCTTGTTTATCTATAAAAAATGCAGCCAATGAAGCATAAACACCAGTGAAATTGGATTTGTAATTTATGTTATGTTGTCACAGATGCAGTTTGAGGTTGAGCTGGAGGGGCAGTTTGACTTCTCTAAATGTCGTCGATTTGCAGTCCGTGGGTATAACAAGGCTAAGCTCTTCTCCTCTGTCTCAGCGGACATTAAGGATTGTGAAGCTTTTGATCCAATACTGATCAAGCCAAAACATGTACTGGATGCTGTAGGTCAACCAGAGGCAGACAGAGGTAGGAGATTTTTGTCAATTTTATGAAAAATATAGAATTTATTGGGCATATTAAAAGGTTTTACAGATATCTACAATCATCAATAGGTGTGCCTGTAAACATTTTTAATTATTTTGAATGTTTCTTGAATGACTTTCAGCAGTTATAAACTGTGCAATATTATCGATTCAGATGGATATGGACAAGCCATTTTCCTTGAGAAGAATGCTCGCTGGCCAGTGGCCGACAAGGATTATACACCCAACATGAACTACCTGTCTGCAGTGTGGCCACAGCTCCGATACAGGTCCTATGTGGTGGCAGTACTAAATGCCAGAACAGTAGATGCCACCACATACTATCAGCAGACTAATGCATTGACTCTCTCTGATCCTTGTAGCCACCCAGATGCCATAAAATGTAGCACAGTAGATGGTAATTTTTATTATAAAAGTAGTTCAGAAAAAAAAATTATTGAAGCAAGAAAGTTGAATATTTGTGTTTCCATACTTTTAACATTGTTAATTTTGAAATGCATGTGTGTTTGAGAGAGAGAAAGAGAAATCCAAGAGAGAATTTAAAGAGAAAAGAGAATGACAGTGGCTACCGGTGTCACACCAAAAAAAGGAAAAGAGGTAAAGAGTGGTACATGAATTAGATTTAAACAAAAATGTTACTGAAACAGAACATATCTGTTAATTTTAGGGAGAGAATTTGTCAACTTTAAATTCAACCCTGGTGAATTGGTACATGGTCAGAGATACATAATTTGTATACACACAGTGTATACAGAGATAAAATTTGAGGAATGGACCCAAGTCCTGCCAGAGTTAAACACCTGTAGTGATGGTGTAGTGGTGGATCTTACTCCTCCAACACCTGGTAAGGTGTGGATAGGAAATATCCCAGGGATGCGGTACCAGGTTAGTTTTAAATTTCAAGTAGGCAAATAAAGATCATTTTAATCTATAGTATATTATAAACATTTGTAATGGATATCATTGATGATGGATTGAAATTCTTTAAATGAGACTTACAAGTAATTTCTTGATTCCATGTGCAGTTGTGTGTTAGCATATGCTTAGAGTACTCTTTGTGTTTTAGACTTCTACCACAGATATGTACATCAACTGGCAGACATTTGAAGACGTAGAGGAAATAAGTGCAATATCACACTCAACAGGCATTCAAGATTACCAACTCGGCATAGGTACCAATTATATTTCATGATGATTCTACACTGATGAAAAGTTAATTTTCTATACATAAACTCGTTGTACAGTCAATTAGTTTTAGGCATTTACATATTTATAATAATTATTGTTTACAGGTACCACAATAGGAGGGAATGATGTGGTGGCTTTCCACAGTGTTGGGGTGGTGAATCATGCAGTTCTACATGGCCTCTACTTACAGTCTGGCCATACCTATTATGCCACTGTCAAAGGTACATGCATGCAATACCTTTAATATATAAATAGGAATTCAATAAATATTTATTAAAGAGCTTGTTTGCAGTACATGTAATTCTTTAGGTACTAATGGGGCAAAACAAAAATATATGTTTGGTTTTCATAATATACTTTAGAAGTTAGAGTAAGCTTACATCTAGTTAGTTAAATTTTGTGGTCACTTAAAAAAGAAATTAGAAACACAAACACACACAAAGATTTCTTTCTAGATTTGTCAAATTTTATCAATAAAAAATCCTAGTGGTTGCAACACAAGAAATCAAACCTTTTTAGGTCATCTGCATCACTCTTTTGTCTTAGTGTACATGTACATGTATGTTGTGGAAAGACTCTTTTTACACTTCAGGAACATTGACATCTAGAATATTTTTGAAGTACACTAGGTTTAACATATAAACAATTTGCCTTAAGAATGCAGCTTAATTGCAAATTAAAGATCATTTGCAGCCATGGACTACGCAGGAAGAGTGACAACAGTGACCTCTGACCCTGTCGTCGTAGATACTTCCACTCCACAAAAATCTGATGCTGCCATCACAATAACTGGAAGGCACTTTGTTTCCAATTCTGAAATAGAAGCTTGGTAAGGAAAACATTGAAGAATTTTTTTATCGTTAATAATAGAATTACAAGAGAAGTGATAAATGATTTGTGTTGTAGCTGGAAGAAGGTCTTTGTTGATCCTGAGAGCACAATAGATCATTATATGTGGGCAATAGGTTCTGAGCCAGGGTATGATGATGTCATGGATTTCACCAGAGAAGAATCAGAGTGCGGAGAAAACAGTCCACTAAATCCACTGGATCTGAAAGAGGGCCATGCTTACTACATCACCGTCAAGGTATCAGTTTCTTTTTATCATTAAACAATAGAAATGTTTTTTGCCAATTTATTTTTATGCAATGAAGAAGTAGTTTTAATTAAGGAATGTTTTTAAGTTTTGTGTGAGTTATTGGTGTGTAAATTTACATGTTCAAAAGCACCAAAAATATACTCAATATTTGAATTTCTTGCTGCCCTATATCGTCATATTTTTATTAACGTCTCTGTAGTTCATTGTGATGTCACTTTTATGCTAGTTTCTCCGTGTATATTTCTATGCATGAGTATACACGAAAATGACATTCAAATCAATTTCACAGTTAGCTTAGTAGAAAAACATAGCAAATGTCAATATTTAACAAATGTCCCTCATTTTTGAACGAAGACATGTCTTCTGCATAAGTGCTTCATGAAAATATGTCTGTTTTAGAATTCTTAAATTTTTATATCATTCATGAACATTTCAAAATGAAAGACCTTACTTACATGTATATTTGCTTTCTAGATAATAAACTTGATCATTCAAATGCACAAAAAAATTGAAGAGAAAGGATTATTTTTTCCCCATATTACCTTGGAATATTTTGAAAATTTGCTTCTAAGTTAAAGTAATTAATGTGACATCTTTGTTATTTTCCATTTAGAGGGAGGATAAGTTGAGTGATGTTATGTCATGATTTTAAGAATTTATTTAACAAAAAGGATTGTACTTGATCCTTCTTTGTAATATATTTAAGGGAGGAGAAGAGTTCAAATACATGTACAAAATATTTACAGTAAAATACTATAGCAAACATGCTTAATATAATAAAATGATGCTTACAGCCAAATTATTTTCATAATTTATTCATAAAAATACAGTCTGAACTTAACGGATATACCAAATCAGCTCATAACAAAGCAAAATTGTCCGTCCCTGGCACTTCGTTATAAGCGTTTTTACTGTACATTAGTAATGTCTCTCCTTTAAGATTCCTTTTTAACAATTTAATTAAGAAAAGTTCATACTCTCATGAACTACCACCTATGAAGAAGAATACACATTGACAATATTAAAAAGATGTGTCTTGAAATATCATATAAGACTTTTTTTGCAGGCAATCAACAAGGCAGGCCTAATGTCATCAGCTACATCCTGGGCCTATAGTGTTGACCTTTCACCTCCTGTGGCTGGCCACATTTATGATGGAGTCCCAGGGTCTAATCATTCCGACATTGACTTCCAGACAGACATGTCATCTTTAAATGTTTACTGGGAGGGATTCCACGATCCTCATTCAGCCATTAAGGAGTATTACGTCAGTGTAGGAACCTGTCCTGCTTGTAGTGACGTCATTGGCAGACAAGCTTTAGGGATTGTGAATTCCTTCAAACTGGATCATGTCCACTTTGGAGCTGGTTTGATCTATTATACATCTCTGACAGCTTGTAATACTGCAGAACTCTGTACCACTGTGATGACCGATGGAGTGATGATGGACAATAGCCCTCCCAGTATGGGGCTAGTGATGGACGGAACAAGAGATCAGGACACCGAGTATCAGTCCATCAGGTAATGGTCAACATTCATTTTTTTCACTTGATAAGGCCTGAAATGTTTTTCTTTTTGTACTACTGTAGATGTGTGGAATAAAACGGTTTCAACTTTACATTCATTATTTCTCAACATAATCATATAAATCATATAACAACGAGAATGTTTTGCAGAACTTACATAGGAGCTAAATGGCATGGCTTTGTTGACCCCCAGTCTGGACTTGACCATTATGTGTGGTGGGCAGGGACCACCCCTGGAGGAAATGATATCCTCCCAGAAAAAGACGTCCACTTGGCTACAACTGGGGTAGTTTTTAATTTGTCACCAGAACTCCCTATTGGCAAGCGTGTTTATGTTACAGTCAGAGCATATAACAAAGCTGGTAAGTCTTAATTTGTTCAAATCTACCAGAATAGTTTTACTGTTTAAAATGTGAAAGTGAATTGTGCAACTGTAGAAAATATGTAAGTAACAAAAAGCTTTTTTTCAGAAGAGATTGTACAGTGTATAAATATTGGGATGAATTTATTTCTTGTGCTTACATTTACAACATATTGTGAGATGTTTTCAAACACAGAAAATTAAAAGATAAGTGTTATTCAGTATTTTTGAATCAAAATACATTGTAATTCTTCATCAGGTTTATTTACTGACTCAACATCAAATGGTTTCTTGGTGGACACCACAGCTCCAGTCATTTCCATGGGTCCAAGGTTTGCCTCAGACTTTAGCCTCGTGTCAGATACACAGTTCTACAGGACACTGATGAAGGTGGAGTGGTCAGTGAATGACCCAGAATCCCACATAGAGAGACAATATCTCTCTGTAAAATCTCACATTGGGGGAGAGTTTGATCTGGCATCCACTAAGGTGAATTTAAAAGTTATTGTTGTCAATATTATTCACTCATTTTTAGGTTCAAAGCTGGATTGTCATATACAAACAGCTTCTGGTGTTTGTAGGAAAGATATAAAATTAAATGAAGAGATTGAGTAATATGCTGGAATAATGTAATGGATTTGATGATTTGATGCTCATTTTTTTTATGCAGGTGAATGGAATAGCAAGAGACTTTATCCTAACTGGTATGAAGTTACATGATGGTGTGACTTATTATGTAACTCTGATATCCTGTAATGGAGCTCAGATCTGCAGCTCTGCTACCACTAGTGGTTTGATGGTGGACACCACCCCTCCATCCAGAGGTAGGATGTCTGTAATATGTAAATTTTTTGATATCATTTTCACTTGACTCATGTGAAACTCTGTTAAAAAATTTGAATTGTAATGATCATGTATGAAAGAGAAATTCATTGTCCTGGATTTAACAGGAATGTTTGCTGTTGAAACTGACCATGCTGCCAACTTGACCAGACACAGTGATGGCTGGATGACATGGGAGAAGACAGCAGTCAATCTGGCCTGGCTAGGCTTTGCTGACCTTCACTCCAAGATTTCCTATTACTACATCAATGTAGGATCAGTCTTCATGGGCAATGATATGAATGAGGTAGGAATTTTCTGTTCAAATCCATGATATATTATCAAGTATACAATGTATTGTGTTTCTGGAAGGGGTTTTGAATTTTTTTAATGCAACAGAAATAATTTATAAACAGTGTCAGGAGAAAATGGATTGACAGTTACACACATGCATAATTTTAATATTAAATGATTTTAAAAGAATATTTTTTCCAATTGTTTAAGACATTTAGTATATGTACAAGTATTCATAAGTAATCAAGAAGCAGTCCATTTATTAAAATGATTCAGCTATTCCAACCATATTCCCTTGATAATTGTGCTTTTACATTTGAAGCAATCCTTAAGAGAAAAGCTTGTTTTGCAGGAGCCAGGTCAGCCAGTAAGAGTTGAATATGTGAATTCAGGGGAGGATAAGTATGATGAGGGAATCGTACAGACTTCTAAAGTAAAAACCAGTAGTTATGATGCCAGTCAGAAATACTTTTATATCAGCATGTGGGCAGTAAATAAGGTTAGTTTAATTTAAAGTGGTCAGCTACAGATCTGCAGCTCACTGGTCTAACAAAGATTGGGATGGATGACCAGAAAGCTACTGTTCTGTGCATTCAAAGTGTACATTTTTAATGTCCACACAAAAATTGTGCATGGTTCTCAGGGTATATCTCCATGTTTTTAAACTACCATTAGGGCAGGCCTGCTCTAGGAATAGTTTTACTCAAAATGTGGAAATATTTGCATGGGTTAAATTTTTGCTAATTTTGAATCTCAAGAAATTTATCACCATGCTGTTTCAAAGTGATATACCTTATTACAGATTTTATGTGTGTTTGGCAATATAAAGTCTTTAAATTCTGCAAAATTAATCCCCATGGAAATAGCAAAATTTTACCTTGTGAAAAAGAAATCCACTTTTATAGTGCATTTTTATACCCCACGCAACAAGTTGCGTGAGGTATAATGTTTTTGACCTGTCCGTCAGTCAGTCTGTCAGTCCTGTTTTTTTTGTCAGTGCAACTCCTCATAAACCGCTGCACAGAATTTCGTCAAACTTTGCAAATATTTAGCACACAATGTGTAGATGTGCATATTACCAGGAAATTCCGATTCCTTTATTTTTTCTGGGAATCTCGGCACTTTTCAACTTAGATTTTTGGCCATATCTTGAATATAGAGATGAACAGATTGTCAGCGCAACTCCTCATAAACCGCTGCACAGAATTTCGTCAAACTTTGCAGATATTTAGCACACAATGTGCAGATATGCATATTACCGGGAATTCCTATTCCTTTATTTTTTCTGGGAATTTCAGCACTTTTCAACTTAGATTTTTGGCCATATCTTGAATGTAGAGATGAACAGTTTGTCAGCGCAACTCCTCTTAAACCGCTGCACAGAATTTCGTCAAACTTTGCAGATGTTTAGCAAACTTTGCAGATATTTAGGACACAATGTGTAAATGTGCATATTACCAGGAAATTCCGATTCCTTTATTTTTCTGGGAATTTCGGCACTTTCCAACTTAGATTTTTGGCCGTATCTTGAATATAGAGATGAACAGTTTGTCAGCGCAACTCCTCTTAAACCGCTGCACAGAATGTCATCAAACTTTGCAGATATTTAGCACACAATGTGAAGATGTGCATATTACCAGGAAATTCCAATTCCTTTATTTTTCTGGGAATTTCAGCACTTTTCAACTTAGGTTTTTGGCCATATCTTGAATATAGAGATGAACAGTTTGTCAGCGCAACGCCTCTAAAACCGCTGCACAGAATTTCGTCAAACTTTGCAGATATTTAACTCCTCTTAAACCACTGCACAGAATTTCGTCAAACTTTGCAGATATTTAGCAAACTTTGCAAATATTTAGGACACAATGGGAAGATGTGCATATTACCAGGAAATTCCGATTCCATTATTTTTCTGGGAATTTCGGCACTTTTCAACTTAGGTTTTTGGCCATATCTTGAATAATATTATAGAGATGAACAGTTTGTTAGTGCAACGCCTCTAAAACTGCTGCACAGAATTTGGTTAAACTTTGCAGATATTTAGTACACAGTGTGTAGATGTGCATATTACCAGGAAATTCCGATTCCATTATTTTTGCCTTAAGAGTTTTGCCTAATATTGAAGGAACTTATCAGCTAGGTACAGTAGTATGAAAATCCACTGGAATCAGCTTTTGTAATGAAATTTTTTGTGAAATATTTTATGACCTTAAAAGACTCCTATTGATTTTGAGATCAAAATATTAATGATTTAACACACACACACACAAACAATCTTGGATAGTTCTCACCCCCCCCCCCCCCCCCCATTGGTGCTTTGCCCTAAATAATTTCATATGTACAGTATATAAACAAATTCATAGGACTACATCATAATTTTGTTTCCATCAATTATTTAAATGTGTAAATTGTCATGTGTTGGACATGGACTTGCACTCATTTACAAATCAAAATCACTGAGGAATTTAAATAACAGTTTGTCAGCATAACTCCTGCACTGAATGTCCTGAAACTTTGTAGGTATTTCAGACATAATGTATAGATTTGTATATTACCAAGAAATTTTGATTCCATTATTTATCTAGAAGCTTCAGCCCAATTAAATTTGTAACATACAAAGATTTGAATGTCCTTGTATGCAAGAAGTTTTGATGATTTTTTGCAAGTTGTGTCCCGTTTTGAATTATACTTGTGTTTTTAAAATGCACTGTGCCATTCATTACGTGTTGCATTGTCGAGTTTTGGGGGAGCGTGGGGTATGTGAGCTTGCTCTCTTTTTCTTTCATTTATCTTTTGAAATATTTTTAAACAAAGCATCTTTTAGCAAAGTTTAGATTTAGAGCAGCTTTGCCCTGGTGAGAATGGCAAAAACCATCTTACAAACTGAATATCTTTCTGTTATATTACATTAGGATTTACTGAGGAACTGGTAAGGAAAAAACAGACAGATAATCTCAGTCAGTGAGAGCATTACGTAGTAAAGAGAAAGACGTAATAAATAATTTACTGCATTTAACTTCAATTCAGTGAAAGATTACATTTATTGATGAAAATATGTGTAATACACTACTAAATAGAAGTGTAAACCACAAGAAAAACATTCAACTAAAATGTATTGAGGACAGTAGCCAGTCTGTGTTTCTTGTTGAGGATACCAAGTAAAAAAATAGAAAAGAAAAAAACAATATACTATGAATGAGAACTATTATTTGATCAAGTTTACAGTTCGAAAACAGCTGCATGAATTGGTAGGTATAAAAATTGCAGGGGTTGAAATTTTCCTGGAAATCCCACTAGCCCAGGGCTACTGATCAGTAAAAAATTACTGGCCCAAACCTCAAACTAATAGCCCACCAATTTTTAAATGCAAAATGAAAACATATATAACAAGTTACTAAAGTTTCAAATGCTTTGGTGACTGAACAAATTAAAGTAGTTCTCAGTCAAAAGAAACCAGTCTACATAGAAAAGCAAAAGTAAAGAGAGGAGAATTTTTTTCCATTCTGCTAGTGCGACAGACTATTGTTACATTTAAATTAACTAGCCAGAGTTTTAAAGTGACTAGCTTCGGGCGTCAGGCTACCGTATATTTCAACCCCTGAATTGTGTGATATTTTTTGCCTGAAACTGAAAAAAGGAATATAAAGGCTTTATTAAATATTTTAATTTGATAATTTTCAGGTAGGGTTGAGCAGTTCAATCATACACTCCCAGTTTGAGAAGATCCCAGGGGGTGACCTATATTTGATTCGACGGTGTGAGGCTGTGACTTGTGAGGGGCACTGTGTTTGTGCCCCCCAAGACAAAGTCTGTCACCCTCCCCAAACAGCTTGCCAGGATATATCATCAAATAGTAAGAAATCACTCAAATAGCTTTTGAAATTAGATTAAATCATATTCTTCAACAATAAAATTCTATCTGAAGTCATAAATACTTGTGTAGCCTTTTTCCTGTTCATTGTTTGAGACAACTCTTTTATTTATAGCACATACATGTACTTTTGTCTTTCATTCATTACTGATACATTGTTTGTTTCAGATCAAAACAACATACTACAAGTATATGATGTAGCTGGGAGTGGCACAAGTGATGTAGATTACACCCCGTCTAATGTAGTGTTACAGGGGCAGTGGGCTGTTGTCAACAACTTTGGAAATCCCCCAAAGTGGTAAGCAGCTAATTATAGACAAATTCTAGGTCAAGTAAAACTCAGACCAGTAGACTCAAAGAAGGATACCAAGTTACATAATAAAGCAGGAAGAATTATCTTTAACCAACTACAGTTGAACTTCGATATCCCGAACACCAATATCTCGAATAACATGGGTATGTCAAAGTGATTTGGAAGTCCAACCACTTATTCTTTAAGCATTTTACCCTCGATATCTCTATCCGATATTTCGAAGTTTTTTTCTCGGTCCCATCGAGTTCAAGATAACAAGGTTTGACTGTATGTAACGTAGATTGTGTTACAAAAATAAAGGAAAATTTAAACAGATACAAATGTGGTGATAAAAGTATATATCTGTGAGTGATACAAAGTGCCTTTTTAAGAATATCATCCTGATTTTTTTTCACTTAGGTATCAGTGGAGTGTGGGGTATACCGAGAAATCCTCCCCAGAAGGAATATTTAATCAGGCAACAGAGAGAATATGGCATGATGCTGGACGAAATATGAAACAAATCTTTCAAACTAAAAATGGTACATATTCCTAAATTACAAAAAAAAAATCCTCTCTCTACAGTGATTGAAGTGACTTTGGACATTAAACAATTAATTTTTTTACAGGTATTTTCCTTAAGGAAACGGTCAAGTACTCATTCTTCCTAAAAGTGTGGTACGATGAAAACACTTATGCCGTGTTTAAATCTGACGGAGTTACCATTGCTACACGTAAACCTGCAGTGACAAATATAAGGGGCAGTGCAGTAAGTCTTACAACAATTTCACTGTTCATGGAACAATTAAGTTTCCCAATTTAAACTGCCCTTGTCAGGTATTGTCTGCATTGGTAATCAATTATGAATTATGAATTCATGAAATAAGATGGTAGAAATGTGAAAAAAATGTAGAAATATCTTTGTCAGATCCCTGTTGGAAAAAAAACTTGCATGGGGATAATCATAGAAACTTCATTCCTTGAAAAGTTGATGAATGGCTATGCATAATCTTTAATATTTTTAAAGGTTTGGGAAAAAATGTAATCTGCATAATTTACTTTTGCAGGTGAGAGAGAAAATGTTGGGAAGCAATTTTGTAGATCAAGATTTCATGAAGGGAGGGTTTCCTTTCACAGTTGAGTGGAATAATAAATTCCTGGATGCTGAGAATGCTATCAAGACATTCCATTTGTATATCAGTACATATCCAGGAGGTATGTATTTGAAATTCATTCCACTCTGCACATTTTCTTTCATAAGAAAAAAGGTGAAACTGAACAAGTTAACAAGGATTTAAAAATGGGTTTAAACCACTTGTTATGTACAAAAAAAAAAGAAAACTTTCAAGTGAAATTCTTGGTTAGTATTCAAGTACAGGACAGAACCCCTGATATGTTTTTTTTCTCTCTCTCTTTTATTAAAACATGGTACATAAATAATTCAGTGTACAGAAAATCATAATACATACATTGCATAGAAATTTATAAATCAAAATCACAAATAATTGCTTACTTCTAGATACAGATTATCATTAATTACATGTGCTTTCCTTACAATCACGTTTTGTAAACAAAGACAATTTTTTTTATCTTATTTCGAAAAACTTCTATATACATGTTTTCTTTTTGAAATCTACATTTCATTTTATATTTATAAATGGTAAAACAAATGAATGACAATAGATTATTCAATCTAATTGTTTTTAAATTGATTTCCAAAAACAAACTAATTTTTTTCCAAATATTTTCACAAAGTTTACACCTGTGCAGGAGTTGTTCAGTGTCTTCAACAACCATACAATATTCACAAAAAGGTTCTACATCTTTGTTCCATTTACTTACATTTAAATTATTGTTCAATATGCAATTCAATAATTTATAATTGAATTCAGCAACATTTTTTCATACATATACTTAATTTTAGCTAGATATACATTTTTCCAGACATATTTGTAACTAAGATCAAAAGTCTTTTGCCACATATTTTCATAAACTGATCGTTGAAACTTTATGTTTACCAATTGAAAATTGAATAATAAAAATCACATTTAAGGTTTGCTACAGTTCTTACACTATTATCTCTAAATAAAAATGACACTTCGTTTTTAATATTAATCAATTTTGCATATGTACAATCAAAATTGTTTTTGTATTCTCTGAGTGCCTTCTTTATCATGATATATTCACAGAGTATATTGTTTTTCTTTTCCAGTATATTATAAAAGTGTTCAATACTAAGGAAGTTTCCATCATTATCAAAAAGATCTTTGATATATAGAATATCACTTTTTATCCAGTTTTCAAAACAAAGAGGTTTAGAATCATACTGAAACAGATTATTGTTCCAAATGAATTCCGATAAAAATTGGTCTCTCTTTAAAGCACAAATTTGTTTAACTTTTTTACATTTATTGAAAGCAGAAAGGACTTCACCATAAAAAAGTGGTATTCTTAGCATCTTAAAAAAAGCAGTATTTTCAAAGTTACATACACTTGTTTTAACAATATCATTAACTGATAGGTTTCTAAGATTAAGAATATTATTCAACATTTTATATATTATACTTCTTTTATCTAGTATTCGTTTTATCCAAGAAGCCTTCGCTGCAGTAAATTTACTCTCTATATCAACAATACCTATTCCACCTTGGTTAACTTTACCAATTAGCGTATTTCTCTTTATCCTATCTTTTTTCTTCCATAAGAAATTAAATACAAGTTTTGATACATTTTTAAAGAATTCATTTTTTGGATTTGACAAAATAAAAGCATTATATACCAATTTAGATAATGCTAGTGTATTTATTATAGTGCATTTTCGGAAGATCGTTAAGTTTCACCTTCTCCAAACACTCAGTATTCTTTCAAGTTTCTCTAATTTATTTGTCCAATTCATATCATAACAGATATCCTTATCATGACCGAGATATACACCTAATGATTTTACATGACTTTTAGCAATTCTAACACCACAAATATATTTTTCATTTAAATACATTTCAATAAATTTTCCTGTCAATAAACATTCTGTTTTGTCCATATTCAATTTCGTGCCTGCGACTTTGCTAAATTCACGTATTGTTTCTAAAGCTTTTTTCAATGAATAAGTGTCTTTCAATAAATTAGTGCAATCATCGGCATGCTGTACGATTTTTAAATTTCCATTATCACCTGGCAATAAACCGATGATTTCTTCATTATTTTTAAGCTGAACTGCTAGTATTTCTAGCACGAAAATAAATAAAAGTGCTGACACAGGACAGCCTTGTCTAATCCCTCTTTGCATTTCACATGATTTTGACATCCAGCCATTATTTTTAACTTTAAAAGTTGGTTTAGAATATAATGTTTTTATCATTTTGATAAAATTTTCACCAAAATTAAATTTTTCTAGAGTTTTGTACATGAAGTTATATTCAAAAGAATCGAAAGCTTTTTCAAAATCGAGAAAGAGCAAAATACCATCAATATCATTATTGTTACAATATTCAAATATGTCTAATATTATTCTCGCGTTCTCCCCAATGTATCTACCTTTGATATAAGCACTTTGTTCACTACTAATTATTCTACTAGCAACTTTTTGCAAACGATTAGCTAGAACATGAGCAAAAATTTTGTAATCAACGTTTGTAAGACTAATTGGTCTATAAGTTCTTAAGATTTTCTTTCTCTCCTTTTTTATATATCAGGGATATCACAGCATTTCTTTGCGAAAAAGGCAAAATACCATCATCAATACTTTTAAGTAAAGAGGAAAAGAATGTTTTCTTTATATCATGCCAAAAAACCTTATAGAATTCTGCTGTTAAGCCATCTTGACCAGGGGATTTGTTATTTTTCATTTTAAGAACAGCTTCTTCACATTCTAATTTTGTAGGCAACATGTCACATAACTCTTTCTCGGCCTTTGTAACCTTTTCGCAGTTAACATTTTTTAAATAGTTTTCTATTTCATTATCAGAAATCTTCTTACTACAATGTAGTATATAATGAACTATAAAAAGTAAACAAACATTTCATAATATTATCATTGTCACTGATAACAGACTCATTATCATCCTTGATTTTGGTTATTGCATTATTTATTTGCTGCTTTTCTTCAAGACCTAAAAAATAAGAGTTACTTTTCTCACCCTTTTCTATCCACAAAGCTCTAGATCGTACATAAGCTCCATTACACTTCTGAGCATAATAATTATCTCTTTCTTCTTCAAGTTGTCATTTGTACCTCATATTTATTTCAGTATAATGTTTTAAATCTAGTAGTTTTAATTGAGTTTCTATAAATTTGATATGCTTTTTTTGATTATTAGCTTTATTTTTTGAAAAAGACATACTGAAGTCTTTAATGGATATTTTCATTCGTTCCCATCTTACTTTTGGATCATTTAACTGTTTTAATTCTTCTTTTTCGTCACTTATATGTTTTCTTAATTTTTCACAAAATTTTTCTTCAGTTAATAATGAGTTATTTAACTTCCAGTAACCACTACCTCGTAAATTTTCAGAAGTACTGAGATCAAAACCTAAGCCCAAATGATCGCTCATACGTATCCCTTCAACACTAGGTGCTCTACGCACAGTAATATTACAAAGCGGGAAAAACATATTATCATTAATAAAAACATAATCTATTCTGCTTTTGGGAATGTCCTCTCCATCACACCACGTTAAACCATTTATACTTGTTTTTCTGCTGGAAATCCAGCAGTCATTTAGATCAAAATATTTCAAAAATTTTCTTAAATTCTTAACACTTTTATCATTTTTACAGTCTAATTGACAATTAAAGTCACCACAAACAACGAGCCCTTCTATATTCATAGCATATTGACTTACCCAAGATAATAATCTTTTAAAAAATGCAATTCTAGAGTGTTCAGCGTTAGGTGCATAAACATTCACAATTGTAGTAATTTTTTCATTATATTTCAAGTTAACCAATAATCTTCTTCCATCAAGAGACTGATGATAATTTAATATTTCAACGGAAAGGTTTTGCTTGAAAAATAGTGAAACGCCCCTACTATATACGGAGTCAGAAAAGCAATGAAGTTTGTTCCAAACCATCGGGAATTGTATATAAATTCATGTTCTTTAACAAAATGTGTTTCTTGTAAAAGGACTATATCAAAATTGGAATCTTTCAACCACTCAAAAAGCATTACTCTCTTTTTATAAGTATTTAGGCCTCTCACATTTAAGGAGAGGAATGATAAAGAGTTTTTATTCATTTGGTCGGGGAGATTGTTAACTCACATCATTTTGTAGCAGATTCTTTTTCATTTTTCTTTTTATTTTTTTTCATATCTCGGATAAATGTATCAAGTTTCTTTTGACTGTCCTCGGTTTGAGAGCCTTTCCTAGGCACGGAGGCGCTCCTGAGTTTTCTAGTATATTTGGCAGCAATTTTTTGGACGATGACTCCAAGTTTGTTTTCACCTGGCCATTTTGATGGTTCTGTTTGAGTTGTGCCGATGGTATCCAAGCCTGTACCCCAGTACACGTCAACAGTGGACTCGGCAAAAATCGTATTAGCATTAGAGGCTTCAAGTTTTTCTCGCATTAAAGTTACTTGTTCAGCTTTTGCAGACACGATTTCTTCCATTATTTCCAGTTTTTGCTCGCTCCAACCCTCCGGGTCCTTTATGGAATTTCCTATCTTTTTAGCATCGAGTGCTGTGGGAGCGTTTCTTACCTTCTCAGCTGCAACTAAATTACCTGCACGTAGCGCTTTCATCAACTGATAAGCATGCTCAGCTGACTGGTGGTGCTCGCCAAAGACTTTAATGTCGCAAGGGAAAAAGTTTGAAATGGGATTTTCTTTTCCTTGGAATGCAACAACATTTTCAGTCTCTTTGTAATGTTGGCAGTCCGGAGATCCTGGTTCATGACCAGGTTCGCGACATACTCTGCAGGCCTTTTCACTGTTGCATTGCTGAGCTCTGTGCCCAAATTCCTAACAATTATAGCACTGAAGCTTTGGGGAGTTGGTAACTTGACCATAATGGAAGAGACGGCATTTTAGACCAGCACATGTAACGTTCCTCGGGAGAGATTTGTTAATCAGTGGTGCGATGTATAGAAATCTATTGCCGTTGAGTACACTGGTCATTCGATGGGTAACAGGATTTCTGATGTTCTCGTATTTGAGATCGCTTTTGATAGTAACGTCAAAGTTATTCAGCATCTCAAAAACCGCACTGTCGTCTACAGGTAGGGGTAGACCATTGATAGTGACCTTGAGTACTTGGTCTTTGGGATTTTTTGCGCCTGTTGAATATGGGTTAGAGTCATAAACTTGAACGGAAATGTTTCTAACCTCAAACCCCTCAACTAGAAGTTTCGAACGGCTCTCCATACACTTGAGATAAACTCTCTTTCCAATTGAATGCAATATATCTTGTCCCCAATTTTTTCACGAATAGCTTCATACAGTTCATAATCTATAATCCTTTCACTCTGTTCTGATTGTAGTTCCTTGTTCTTAATATAAAGAGGTTTAAACATTGGTTTTTCCTGTTCACTCATAGTGTAAATATAGCTACAGAGTACTACTCACCGATAGGCGTAATCCGACGAATATCCAAAAATAAACACAAAGAGTATTTCAAACACACCGCAAGTCTCATATATACATACGTAGATAAGGTGTGATTAAAAAGGTTCAAAAACACCAAATCCAAATTACAGTAGATAGATATAATCCACTATAATATTGTCAGAAGAACGGAGCAAGTTGTAAACACGTCCATTCACCTTGCTTGCAGGTGACTTCAAACCCCTGATATGTTGATGTCCTTCCTTTGGTCCCCACAATATTTACTATATTAATGATTTACAAGATGTTAGAAATGTAAAACTTGGTAATCTCAATCCCCACCTCCCTTCCCTGCCCCATCTTGATGTATAATCACAGTCCCAAGAGCATTATATACATATTTATACCATATTTGTCTACATAAGGTTAATTCTCTGCTCTTCTTAAGATTTGTCACTTAATACACACAAAGATGACATTATGTACATCATTATTGTCAGAAATTAAAACCTTTCAACCTGCAAGTTTTACTGCACATCATTCAACTCAATAATTATGTAAACAATTTAACATTTTCTTTTTATTCTCGTTGTACAATTTGTATTTAACAACAAGAACCCTTGCTAGAAATACATGCTGGACTTTGTAGTTTAAAAAAATGTACATGATTACTGAATTCATCCACTCAATAATCTAATATTGTTTTGAAATCGAATTAACTCTGATGAATTGACACTTAGGATATCTTGACATACATGTAGTGGTATGACAGTAGTCCTGCCAATGTCGAGATATCAAAGTTTATTTACTTGTCTATATGCTAGTTACACAGCATGTTTTGGTATTGTTTTTATCAGGACATGACATTTTGGATACCAGTGAGGATTTACAAGGTACACAAACATCGTATAATGTGATGAGGTCATCTGTTCTCCTGCCAGGAATTACCTATTACAGTAATGTCCAGGCGTACGGATACTCGGACATCCATCACACAGAGTCTTCTGATGGATTCAAACCAGACAAGACAAAACCTATCACAGGGATTGTGTTTGATGGAATAGGTAACAAATTCTTGTACAAGATCATATATAATTTTAATTATCTGCAGCATATCTGTTACTCAAACAGACATCCTTTGAATGGATTCCAGTGTATTTAGGATAGATTTAATGATTTCAGAATAAAGCAGAGCAGTGTGTATGATTGTAAAAGACTAAAGCCTTGATTTTTGAGACTGTCCCTGAGTCCCTGTTTTGCTCATCATCCAAGGATGATTGAATTAACTTTTTTTTTCTTTCACCTTGAACAAATCTTGTTCACATATAATTTATGTTGTTCCAAGGGATGAAGCTCACATTTAAGATTTTTTTTTAAAGTGTAAAATAATTTGATTTTAGGTTTACATGACCTGGAGTTCCAGAATAAGTCAGATTTAGTAGCAGCTCACTGGCATGGATTCTCAGACATTGGGTCAGGTGTACAGCTTTATTACTGGTGTGTTGGTTCCACCCCTGATGTTGTCAATAAACATAAAGATGTGGAGTGTGGATACCAAAGCTGGGAGGCTGTAGGATTACATACCTCTGTGTCTAGGACTTTAGGAATACCACTCAATCACAGTAAGTAAGGATCATGAAAGGAAATGATCAATACTAATCATATTATGGAGTAAAGATTATTGAAGCAGTGTCTGACATGTTTTGTTTTAGCGAGACTGGCTTACTTAACTATAGTGTATGGATAAATTAATAGTTAATATTCAAGTCTTTGTATCACATGTAGATTGTTAAACTACTGCATTTAGAATGCCTTAAACTTCTGCTTCATAATTGATATGGATGAATGAATTCACCTTTGGTTTATTTCTTTTTAATTTGAAGCAGTTTATGATTTGGAAATTGTCATGATTAATTCTATTTGATTATCAAATTCATATGATTGATTGCCATTGATTTCCTCTGCACTTGTGTGCATGGTTTGTTTTTATTATGCTTCCAAACTTCTGAAAATCAAGTTCTGCTGTAGAACTCCTTGGCCAATTTCAATCACACTTGCCAGAAAGAATACTTAAGTAAGAATGTAAGCATTCTCATAAAGTGTAGATCAAAATTAGTCTAAATATAGGACAAGAAATATACCACAAATGGATTATGTAGGTGTTTGGGGGCTACAAGAAACTAAATTAAATCAGAAAAAATGTATTACTTTTTGACAAGTAGATAGATTCTTATATAAGTATTCTGATGTAATAGATAGATTCAAATCTTCTTCAGATACATGTGTATTATAAAGTCTACTGGAAAAAACAGATGTATACGAACTATATTTCTAATAGAGAGATTGAGATTGTGACTTAGGTAACTTTTCAGGCATATGGACCTCTTGTTCACTGAAAATGTCTTTCATTTCAGGCAAGACTTACTACAATAAAGTATACGCAGTAGATAATGTGGGATATAAATCTTCTGTGGTGGTCTCTGATGGTGTCACTATAGATCTCACCCCTCCAGAGCCTCAGTATCTCTTCCACACTGGCAGCAACATTCTAACTAATCCATCCTTTGAAATGTCACCTAATGTGTTACAGTCAGAGGACGTTAATACAACTGACATTTGCAATGTCACTGTGGACTACCAGCCCAGCAGCTGGAATTTGTCATCCCCAGGATGTGCAGCAGTGGTGTCCTCCAACAAGAATCTGGCCAGAGATGGCAGATCTTTTCTCTTTGTCAGAGGGAGTGTGACCCAAAGACTAAATGAGTTGGTCGTAGGTGGACTATATAGGGTAAATTTTTACTCCAGTCATCTGTCTATTAGCAGCTCTACCCAGTCAAACAAAGAGGGATATATACAAATGGGAGACAAGAGACATGTATTCCTCATCTACACCAAGCCCTACAGAGGAGATGGCAATGAGAAACTCTCAGCTAGGGAGGAAGTTTCCTGGCACAAGCACACCTTTTATTTTATAGCAATGGGAAAATCTGCTGATCTTCAAGTGGGCAGCGTGGATGAGAAGACTGGAATTTTTGTGGATCACATGACAGTAGAGCATGTGGAAAGGGACTCAAAGAACGGAACAAGTGGCTTACATGTACAGGCCCATGTAGTTTATCTACATGAGTGGGGCTCTGTCCATGGATCCTGGAGTTTTGTGGAGGATGTCAGCTCCATAACAGAATATCAGTGGGCTATAGGTAAATAGTTTTTGTTAGCTCACCTGAGCTGAAGGCTCAAGTGAGCTTTTCTGATCGAAATTTGTCCATTGTCTGTCATCGTTGTTGGCGTTGGCATCGTTGTCGTCATAAACTTTTCACATTTTCATCTTCTTCTCAAGAAACAGTGGGCCAATTTCAACCAAACTTGTCACAAAGTATCCTTGGGTAAAGGGGATTCAAGTTTGTTCAAATGAAGGGCCACTCCCATTTCCAAGGGGAGATAATTATGAATTCGTGAAAAATTAATGGCATCATTTAAAAATCTTCTTCTCAAGAACCACTGTGCTTGAAAACATGAAACTTATATGGAAGCATCCTCAGGTAGTGTAGATTCAAGTTTGTTCAAATCATGACCCCCAGGGGTAGGGTGCAGCCACAATGGGCAGTCAAAGTTTTACATAGGAGTATATTGGGAAAATCTTTAAAAATCTTCTCAAGAATAGCAAAGCCATGATAGATCATATTTATATGGAAGCATCCTGAGGAAGTGTAGATTCAACTTTGTTCAAATCATGACCCCCAGGGGTAGGGTGGGGCCACAATGGGCGATCAAGGTTTTACATAGGAATACATAGGAAAAATCTTTAAAAATATTCTTCTCAAGAACAGCAAAGCCATGATTGGTCATATTTATAGGGAAGCATCCTTAGGTGATGTAGATTCAAATTTGTTCAAAATAAGACTCCCAGGAGAATACAGGGGCATATTTGTCATATCAATTCATAAGCCATTTCCTAGCCAGAGCGCTCAGGTGAGCGATGTGGCCCCTGGGCCTATTGTTGTGTTTTAATGTCCATTTACAATTTAATACCTTTTTTGTTCATGACAAGTTGTATTTTTATAAAAATTTTCACATACTCCAAAAGTGCAAGGAAGTTCTGTTTTTGAATTCCTTTTAAGATTTAAATTTTATATTCTAGGCTACACAAGAGGAGGGACACAGTTACAGAACTTCCAGAGTGTGGGACTGTCTAACTTTGCTTTTAACTCCCAAGTGACTCTGACTCATGATTCCTATATTTACATCACTGCCATAGCCCAGAATTCAGCTGGTTTACAGGATGTTTCTTATTCAGATAAAATTCTGGTAGACCTTACCCCTCCCAGAATAGAAGAAGTCCTAGATGGTGATTTGTTAGGTATATAGTTTTAACACTGATGAAAAGCAGTTATCTTTTCAAATTATGGAACATTTTGTATTTTGAGTGAGATATAAAAGTGGTATTAAGCTGTACATTTACCTGAACATGCCAAAAATAATAATGAACTGTATTGTTTCTTTGTTATACATAACCATGGTTGTTAAGCTGAATAGATTTTAGTTTTGCAGTTTTTTTTTGTGCAAGGATGTCCTGTTACCCAAGCAATTGGCATTATTAGAATGATTAGAGAAGTTTACACTAGTCTTGATTCCCTATGTTGCAGGAGAAGATCTTGATGCTTGGAAGGAGAACACTGTGTATGTCAACTGGAAAGTGACAGATGATGAATCTGGTCTGGAATACTGTGAATGGGCTATAGGTAATGATTAGTTACAGGGAAAGGAAAGAAAGGAAACCCAAATGTGGGCAACAATTTTCACTAAGAAAGGAGTTATACATGTATATTGAGATTATGTAGGTTTGGATATAGATATTTTAGTTATTGAAATGTTCAGATAAACAAAAGCAGATCTGAAACAGAAATAAGCAAAAGATTTTGAACATGAAAAGAGTTTAATTTAAAATACTGCTTGTTGTTTCTCTCATAGGTTATCAACCAAAAGGCATTGAAGTACAAAGTTTTGAGAAAATCAAGATTGATGACAGAAAAGCTTACAAAGATTTTGATCCAAGCCTACTTCAGGGGAAGACTGTATACTCTACAATACAGTGCCAGAACAAAGCAGGCTTACTGTTCAGTTTATCATCAAACGGAGTGACCATATTTGACCAGCCACCATCAATGGCTTCCGCTGTAATACAGACACGACCATTGTCAGTGACAGAGTACCCAGCTATGGATTATTATCAGAGCATAGACAACAGTCTGAGAATTGTATGGAGTGGAGTGGTAGACAAGATTGGAGTACAGCAGTACAAGGTTTGTAAGAGTTCAGAACTAACTGAACAATAAGTCTGACCATTTTGATCACTTAGGACTCTTGTATAAAATAGTTTATTACAGTAAAAGGAGCAGGACTGTACGAAGCATGAAATTTAAGTTTGGGAGGCACAACCCAACAGAAATTCTTGACAAGCAAAAAAGAAAAAGAAAGAAAAGGTCATCAGTCATTTTTGAGGGGGCACAAGGGCAATTTTCTAATGCATTGTATTTTACTTGCAAAACTATTGAGGGGGCACAACTGTAAATTACCCTTGTTTTCTATAGTAAAGTATATACTGGCAAAACTATTGGGGGAGGGTGCTCAGCTCCCCTACAGGCCAAAGGAGGGTCCAGAGTTGTAATCCATTTCTAGTTTCTGCATTTTTTTTCCAATGGCATCCTCTGAAAAACCAGGTTGATTACGCTTTGTTCCTTTCTCCATCATCACTTGTGGGTCCATTCACACCTGTTCACTTGTTCTCATGAATAGTTAATGAGACAGTTTGATTGGTTGCACTGGAAAGACTGGGAAAACCAAAAAATATTTGTGAAATCAGTAAGTTCCTTTCAAAGCTTTTTCTTTCATATTTGAACAGGGTTGAGCTTTTTGGCACACATGTTTCAGGCAAATTCTTTGAAGTTTGGAATGCACATAATTAAAACACATCCCTGTAATATTCCAGACTTGTGTTTGAGGACAGGGATCTATTTTATGGTCAGTCATGTATTTTTTGCATAGAAAATGTAATTTCATTGGGCACAGCCATATTGTTTTTTATGCCCCGGGATCGAAAGATCCCGGGGGTATATTGTTTTTGTCCTGTCTGTCTGTTTGTCTTTGTGTGTCTGTTTGTTGTCAACTTTAACCTTGCCCATAACTTTTGATTGGTTGGAGCTATGACTTTCATATTTCACATGTGTATTCCTTGTGACAAGACCTTTCTTTGGGTACCATCATATTTGACCTTTTGACCTTGGAGTTCGACCCTCTTTTGCAAAATTTTATGAGACTTTAACCTTGGCCATAACTTCTGAACAGTTGGTGTTTGGGGTTTCAAACTTCACATGTGTATTCTTTGTGACAAGGCCTTCCTTTGAATACCAACAACTTTGACATTTTGACCTTGACCTTTGAGTTTGACCTACTTTTGAAAAAACTTGAACCTTGGCCATAACTTTTGAACAGTTGGTGCTTGGGGTTTCAAACTTCACTAGTGTATTCCTTGTGACAAGACCTTCCTCTGGATATCAACCTCTTTGACCCTTTGACCTTGACCTAGGAGTTTGACCTACTTTTGAAAAACTTTAACCTTGGCCATAACTTTTGAATGGTTGATGCTAGGGCTTTCATACTTCATATACAGTGGCTGCAACATTATTGTTGACAAACCAGTCGTGTAGAATCGTTTGTGTAACGTGCATGATCATTCGTGTAAGATGCGAGATTGTGCATGTATTAGACTCAATCGTTTGCGTTTTTAATCGTGCGTGATCCTGCATTAAGAAACATGTAAATTTCGTTTTGTAAGTTTTTATCGAAATGTTATTTGTTATAGAAGCATTTCGCTTGTCTTTTTTTTAATCCAAATAAAATAAATGAAGCGCTATTTACATAATTGAAAGCAGAATGAACTAATTATCGCTTGGAAATAAGCAATGTAGTAAGTCGAACAATATTGTGTTCTCATCAAATAGCGTGATTTTTTTGTGATAAACCGTACTTAGATGTTTAAGGATTTTTTCTCTGATATTAATTATGTTTACTGCAAATTATGGTTATGATATTTTTAAAATCAATAGATCAAAAATAGATATTTTTACAATAAATAAACAATTCTAAATGCTTACATAAATATTTAGTCAGTGAATGTACATGTACATGACATGATTGTTGGGGTTTCGTTTATCAGTGTTTCTCTCTGGAGCTTACTTTTATTTATTTTTATTTTATAATTTCTACAAAAAAATGATTTGTAAAATAATTTTGATTTTAGAGATTCACAGATGGAAACATGGATATAACTTATAATTTAATTCATTTTCATGCCATTTTTTTTTCAAACTTATCCCTTTCTGCATATTTTGAAATCCAATTCAATCAAAATTCACAGTCCACCTACATGTACATCTTCTGATAGAAGGGGGGAAAAAATCAGTTTTATTACGTGAATAATTATTTGTAATCTAAAATAAGTCTTACATGTATTTAGTTCCAGAAATATCCATTTCTATTTTTTATTTTTTTTCATTTTTCAAAGTCGATGAAATAATATCATTCAATAACTATTTGAAATTTAAAATAAGTATTAAGCCTTATTTTATTTTGAAAATATCCATTCCTAAAGAATTTGAACTATTTTGCGTGAAGAATTGTTTTTGTGTTAGCTATCGTGTAAGATCATGTAACATGTAGAATCTTGTGCGTGAAGGATCTTTCGTGTAACAGATTTTATCATGCATTAATCGTGCGGAATCGTTCATGTAACGTGATCGTTCGTGTAAGTTGTCAACAACAACATTGCAGCCACTGTATGTAATCCTGGTGACATCACCTTCCTTTGGATACCAACCACTTTGACCCTTTGACCTTGACATAGGAGTTTGACCTACTTTTGAAAAACTTTAACCTTGGCCATAACTTTTGAATGGTTGGTGCTAGGGCTTTCATACTTCACATATGTAATCCTTGTGACAAGACCTTCCTTTGGATACCAACCACTTTGACCTTGACCTTGACTTTTTACTTACTTTTAAAAAACTTTAACCTTGGACATAACTTTTGAACAGTTGCAGCTAGGGCTTTCAAATTTCACAGGTATATTCCTCGAGACAAGACTTTTCTTTGGGTACCAACTTTTTTATCTTTTGACCTGGATTTTGACTTGCATTTGAGAAACTTTAACCTTTGCCATAAGCTGCCATACGGGGGCATCAGTGTTTCACAAACACATCTTGTTGATAGCTAGTTAATGTTAAAGAATAGGTGGCCCTTTCCCTCTTTGATTAATTTGATTGGACAGTAAATTCAAACATTCGTGAGAACAAGCAAAGTGGTATGCATGAACCCATGGTTGATAAGGAGAGGAATGAAGCTTAAGCAACTGTGGATTTCTGATGATACTCCTCTGGTTACTTTTGCTGACCCAAAATGTTATCACCAAAAAGCAAAGACCTTTAAGGAAGGGGGAATGTGATGGTTTATGTTAGGGTATATAGTAGCTAAAACTGACTAAAATGTTTTAAATTTTTCTTTGTAGATATCCGTGAATAGCAACAAGTATAATTTGGATGGTGAGGGACTTTCGTTTTCTGATGCTCAAGACGTGCTCTTTGCCAGTGTAAGAAATGTTGACCTTGGTCAAGGACAAACAAATGTTACGCTACAGGCTATAAATAAACTTCTGGAGCGCAGCATCCCTCTTCATTATAATCTGACTGTGGTTACAGACAAGCCCATGAAAGATGGTGAGTGCAAGTTTAAAAATGAAAAACAGTATCTCCTGTAACAGTATATATTTTGGCTTTACAACCCTCACCATCCATTACCCCCTAAAAAAAAAAGTCTAATTCTTACTGTGATTTATTTTAATGTTCCCTCCATCTTGAGTGTGGATGAGAACATACATATGTTTGCTTTATAATGTGAAAGTTCCTTTTTATTCACGAAAGTTTCGCATTATAACACGATTTTTTTTTTCTACAATAATGAGCTCAAGAATACATACATGTATGTTTACACAAGTTCACAGAAGAGAATAATAAGGCAGCATAGATTGAGGGAGAGTACTCACATGCATCAGTAGTCCTCCATTTTAGCATTTTATTAAAGACAACATCTTGATTTTTCTCTAGAATCTGAGATAAAAGTATGCTTCAGGTTGTTGAAAGACAGATGTTGTTTTCACAAATCCATCTATTCAGGCCAACAATAAAAATTGATTTGTTTGATGTACTCCCTCTGACCCATCAAAATCATCCCAACTTGATCCTCTTTTTTTCAGACATATAATTTAATTTTTTGTTTTGTTTACAGGGAAATGCAGATTGTATATTTTTTAAATAAGTTTTATCATTTTTCAAAGATTCTTTTTAATGTTAAGGCTTTTATTGCAATAAAAGCTGTCCTTTTACTTACATTTTATATTTTATGAAAACATCAATAATTTTTTCCAAGTATGTGGTTATAATGACAATTAGCGTTGTTGTAGGTACTTTAAAAAAACTACCTACCAATGCACCTTGAAAAATGGGGGATGGCGTACAGCAGACAAAATTTTTTTAAATCATGGCCTCAGGGACAAAATGTTAAATACTGGTATTTATTTACCTGATTTACATGCAGACATTTCTTTTTTTCTCTTTATATGAATGTGTGTACCTTGAAGAAAAAAATTAAATGTTTGCAACTAGTAGAATTATTTTAAAAATATCCCCTTTCTTTGTAGCTTCTAAACAACTCTCTTTAACGTGGCATGATGGAAACAAAGAATTTGTTGTATCATGGGATGGAATTTTTACCTCCAGTCATCCACTGAGGTTTGAAGTATCAGCTGGAACTGCATTGGGTGGGGGTAACATCATCCAATGGCAAGAGACCCGTGCCACTAGTATAACATTTGGACTACCAGAATCGGTGACTGGTACTTCACGACTCAAGGTCTACATGATTGTTCGTGCCATAACAGCTGGTGGAGATTACAGTGATATACTTGGAACTATCACCTTACCTGCCTAATCAAAGGGGAGATTCAAATTCAACACTTTCTATAAAATTTTTTGAAAAATTTATATAGAATACATGCATATTTTGTGTATAATAGACCATGCATTTACACAAAGGTAATTTTTACATTTGGTAAAAAAAATTAGAGTTAAGTGGCTTTTTTTTTCTTCTTGATGAACCAGAACAAGAGATATGTTTTAACTCAGTTCAAATTAATTAGTACTTGTTATAATTATCAACACAAGGAATATACATGTAAGATGTCACATTTATTCACTGGTGTTACCATTGCTGCTTAGTTTCAAGTCCAGATGCTGCTTCTCTCTTTTTTACATGTAACTTGAGAACAAACCAGTAGAGCTACAGAGACTTTGGTTTATTTTATATTTTTTTCATCTTTTAGCTCCACTGGTTGAAGAAAAGTAGAGCTTATGTTTTGATTATGTAACTTCTGCCATCTTTCTCACTGTCCATAAACAAATTTTCAAAATACTATTCCTCCTACAGTTTTGGTCCAATTTCAGTAAATTGAACAGACTTTTCTATATTGCATTTTCATTTCTGTCAATAAGCAAAAAACTGAAAATAGATTACTTTGTAAAAAATATTTTCAAATGCTACTTTTCTACACTTTTGGTCCAATTTCAATAAAATTTGGTAAAGTAGTAGTCTAATTTAGACACACTTAGACAAAATATGGCTTTTTGACATTGATGAACATTGTTCATGTTGTTATGGTTATTAATATTAGAGTTAATCTATGAAGTTCTTTGAAAAATAACTTCTCCTACAGTTTTGATATGATTTTTTTTTCAAGTAGACCACATTATGATAATAATTCTCTGCATAGTTCTTTGTTTTAATTTTGATTTTTTTTTTACTCATTTATTTTTTTTATAGTAGTAGAATAAACTCTATAATTTTTTTAAAAAATATTGTTCATCTAATTTTAGTTGATCTTTTTACACACATTGACTGCACTAAGAAACATAATTCTGTATCTGAGGAGGAAGTTTTACCTTTAATGTTTTATATACATGTAGTTTTATTTAGGAATTCTCCAATTTGTTATTGTACATAGGGCTTTCAACATGTTATAGAATTCTGTGATGTTGCATAATCTGTGATAGTTACCTGATATTGTTTATTCACTTGATCAATCTTGTTGTATGTTTACTCATATTTTCTGTCATTAAAACCAGCACCATGACAATTTTTGTGAACTTTGCCTTTTTTTTCTTTTCCTTTTTTTTTTTTTTGATTTATAACCCCATTCTTGAAGCCACCAAAATTTGCAGCCTTTTAAGGTTCTTATCAATGAGAAAAGCAAGCCCGTAATACTAGTATATCCGATGAAATTTATCAGGGGTCCAACGGCCATGAGTGGACTGCGGACCCCTGATTGCACTTGATCAGGTAACTGATATAACATTTCTGTGGAAGAAATGTGATCTTGGTGTTCTTCAGAGATATCGCTAATACTGAATAAGACAACAAAGAATTAAGTTGGCCTTCTTAATTGATTAAATGAAGGGCCATGTCACCTTAAAAGAGGACTCCGAGGTAAAAAAAAAAAAAAAAAAAAAAAAAGCTAAGAATAGGGTATAGAAGCATCTTTAAAAAATCTTGCTTTTAAGAACCACTTTGCCAGAAAAGAAAAATCTTATGTGAAAGCTTTACAATTAGTGCAACTATTCAGATGCAAGCTCCAGACAGCCCAGTATTACTTTACGCTACAACTCCATATAATTATTCCTAGGGAAAGTAGTCCCGGAGAATTGACACTGTATGGAGTTTGATTCAGAGGCCCAAGCTAATGTAGAGTAAAAAAATAAGGTCAATTTTGGAAAATGATTTCAGCATATCTCGGGAAGTACATGTATACGGAATTTCGGGAAGAACTGGTAGTAACGTAGATTGTTTATATGTGAATAGTTATGAATAGAAAGTAAAGTTATAGATCAATTGATTTAAAAGTATTTTATTGGCAAATGTGGGTACCCTATGAAAGGAGTTCCATACCTTTATTTTTTTTAACACCTTAATTTTTTTAAAGCGATTTAAGGGTCTGTGGTCTCTATAGTAGTATTTGCACATATGTCGTATTTTTCTTTTATTTTCCAAATTCTTAGTTGTGACAATCGCTCCTTTTTAGACAAATCATTCCAAGCGAATCTAAACTACTCGTAGATAATATCGAGACCAAAAAGTAGATTCTATCCTTGGGGGGGGGGGGGGGGGGGATGGGCACCCCAAGTAATGAAAAGAAATAGAATTCCGACAAAAATTGATACTAAATGTAGTCAAATTTGCAAAGTGAGTTGAGTACATTGAATTTTTAATTCCTGAACCAGTAATGTTAATGTAATGTATTGGTAATGTTACCTTTGATTCTCTGGAAGAAATCTGGAATTCCTGCGGTTTTAATATAACTAACTGAATTGAATGAACTTGTCCTATAATACCCAAGTCATTAAACAAGCTTTTTCAGAACGTTTTATTTATTCAGTTCAAATCTGATAAGGAATCAAGTGTTCAAAATGAAAGCTTTAATCTGTTGGTAGTCACACTTTTTTAGGTAAGAAACCAATTGACGCCTTATGATCAATGGCGTTTCCACTTTTTATGTGTAATAAAAAATCCTACTCAGTTCTTTAGAACTTAGAAGTACGTCTAATCATTGTTAATTAAATGTGCGAGTTCATAAAAGAGACCGCTTATTGCATTGTTGGCTATTGATATAAACACGAAAATCGTATACAGTCCTAAGAAGGAAATGCATATGCTTTATAGAAATGGGGCAATTTAAAACATTTTACACTGAAATAGAAAATAAACAAATAATGAACACTTTAACTCTTATTAATCATAAACCATTGGAAACCTAGGAACTTATGTATATGACAACAGCATATTTTTAGAAATAGAAATCTCTTGAAAATTCTTTCAATATGCTACTCCTCAATTAAACAGTTTTGGTCTGATTTTAATAAGTCTTGGTGTACAAGTAGACTATAGCAATATACATAATTTTGTATTACGCTTTTTGAACATAATTCTGCTTTCAGTTTTTGATATCAATGAATGGGGTACACAATTAGACTGAACCAAACTCATTATTCTGTTTCTCAGTTTAAGAATCAACTTAAATTTGCCAACAATGGAACTGATGCCAGGCCCGTAGCAACGGCTTCAAAAAAGGGGAGGGGGGACAACCTCCCAAAAAATTCCAACAAGCAAACAAAAATTTAAACGACACAAACGGTCCAACACATGGAGGTTGGGAGGGGGGCAACTTCCCAATATATTCTGACAATCAAAAAAAAAAAGAAAAAAGGAGTGTTCGATCCTACAGCGACAGAAAGTGGGGGCCAACCAAAATCTTAATGGATGCAGTAAATATGAGAAACATTCTTAATTACTATAGGATTCAGTCTTGTATTCCACCAAATTTCAAGTTGAAGTCCACACTTTGTATTTCTTACAAATATTCATCGACTATAACTTCACAAAATTTTTTAATTACAAAAAAGCTTTGCGGTGTCTAGACATTGAACATCTGAAACAATCTTCCTACGTGTTCATGTTCTTCTTCTCCCACAACTATAGTCCTGCTGGACACGTCATAACTGGTGACGTGAATATAGTTACTTGTACATGTATAAATTTGCAGCCCTCCACTGGCAAGTGGTGGCGTCTCCATATGAGTGAAAAATTCTCGAGAGGGACGTTAAACAATAAACAAAAACAAACTAGAGAAAGATATTAATGGCAAATTAACAACTAAACTCTGCTAAAACGTGATGACCTCAACTTTTCTATCGTCAATTTCCCTTCCTTTCATCTTTATATGGAGTTTATGTCTACCAATTGATTTGATTCGCAAAAGCATGAACAATTACTAAAGCGAGGTACGCTATGGAAAAATACTAGTTACATGTAGTTGATGAAACAAGGACGTCAGTCTTGTTTCATCAATATTTCGCAAATTCTATGCCCGATACAATTACATTCTTAGCAAATACATTCTATCCTTAAGTCGAATGTTGACTGAAGTTTTTCATACCAATTGTTAGACAAGTATTTAACACTGTAATATCCATGAATTCCCTCTACCAGATCATTACAAGGAGCATACGGCGGGTGTGACTGGGGAATTGAAATTTCTGTGAATTTTTTTACAGGCTATATTTCTGCATTATCAGTCAAGGCGGATGTGACCGGTCAACAGGAGATGCTTACTCCTCCATGGGACTTGATTCCACCTCTGATGTTTATTTTTTTTATAGACCCTTGTTTGCTCAGCTCGAAATATGCATTGTTCCGAATGACCTTGAGCTTGATTACTGTTCGTTATCCTCATATTTCGTTAGTTTGTTTGTAGCATTTTAGTGTTTGTGCGGTTTCAACGAGTAGCACTTAAACTTAAAATTTTGGGAACACCAATAAAATGAAATATGATCACCGGTAAGGTATCTTTTTGTTTCAAGTTTCATTGTAATCTGAAAAAGGCAGAAAACAGTGACGGATCTCAAAAAAATCTATAAACTATACAATCCTGCGAAGAGGGCACAAAATATGGACCCCTGGAAATTCCAGAGGTGTGATCATGTGCCCAGGATGAGATACCCGCCGTGATTAATAATGCAGAGAAGTAGCCTTTTAAAAAAAATTCCCAGAAATTTCAATTTTTAGTATATGGCGACACCGGCAATCAAAACCAAAAACCGATACATAGAATTATATACCGTATTCTAGATCTACTTTTTGCCAAGTTTTATTGAAATCGGATCAAAACAAAAAACATGAAAAAAAATATTTTTTATGCCCATGGCAACATTGTTGAAATCCGTAACAATAAAAACACCTTACCATGGTTTAAGCTAGCTCTTCTGATCTCCAGTAACGTTAAACTTAAAAATGAGGTAACTAGAGTGTTTAAACTGAAGACTGAATACTATGTGTATTAGCATGTCCCCTTTATTTTCCGAGGTCTTCCAAATTTCCATCTGGAAGTAAAATTTGATCAGGAATCAAAAACTAGAAATAAACAATCTATAGATTTTTCGGTAGTCGCATTATATCAATAAGAGAAGCTGATACATGTATCTTATATGATCAATTATGGTGCTTCCACCCTTGCACGTAATGAAAATTTTACACGTTCAACTTTTAAATACAATAATTTAGTGGCAAACCCGTAGCTATCATGAAATATGGAGATAACGATCATACATTTAATTCTGTGTCAGTTTTTTTAAATAAATAGCATTTCCTTCTGTTCTAGAGAAGATTCTGTTAAATCCTTTCAATACAATTCTCCTTTCTTGCAGTACATCCGATTTTTGAATGCACTTTTTATTGCTAAATTTTATGTATGGAAAAATTTCGCCAGACCAGACAGATAATGAATGCACGAAAAACGGGAAACAATTTCACCCTTTGATCCTTTGCAAAATGTATTGGAAATCATCAATATGACATATTTGGTTAGCTTTTCGAGCAACTACTTTGTGAATGGCAACGGTGTCTACCATATAAATTCATTGATGGAGAAAAACAAACGTTATTGTAATGTTATCAGATTTAGCCTTGATTTTTTATGTGTAGATAATGGGAATCAATGATATCAATTAGGCAAAGGATCGCCAGTGTCTAGAAAAAAATTGATCACGGATAACTATTTTATTTTTATTTAAATTTCCGAATCTGTTCTCCATACAGAAAGATTCAATGAATACATTTCAGGCAATGCTTTCAACATTAAACGTGGTTATCCTGGTGTTTAATCGACTTTTGGACAAAGTCGCGGCAAAAAATCTCGTCAGTACGCGAAGTATTAAAATGTAAATTCTACAAAAAATTAAACAAAAACACGAAAAGTGGTATGTCTCTCAAGTTTATATTTGCTCTTCTCCTTGGTTTCTCAGGAGTATTTAAAGCAGAAACTTCAATAACAATTGAAAACTCGAAGTTAGGAGAAAGTGTTCTTAAAACTATGGATTTGTTTGGCAAGAAGATGTGTGTGCGCATGTGTTCTTATAACAGTGATTGTAAGGCTGTTAATTTCAACAAACGCCAGCTGACCTGTGAACTTTTGACCCGCTCCGGACAGGAAGAGCCAGGGTATCTCCAGTATCATGCTGATTATGTTCATATCCATAACATAACCAACGATCAGGTTTGTATAAAACGCCGTTTTAGTATTTTTGATATCAGTAAATGGTGGTGTTTTTTTTAATATGAAAAAAATACAATTTTTTAAGTGCTTTTTGATACTAAAAATTAACTGGTATGCTTTGGTAACAGAGTAATATTTTTGTAATATCATGAAATAAATTTTGATATCACCAATTTAAAATTGTTTTATTTTAATAAAATATCTTAAATTGAATCTAAATTGAATCTTTCCAGAGAGACTGAGTTTGTTTGGTAGATTTGATTTGATAGTGAAATATGCCTTTCTTGCCTTACCTGTTAAATTCGCACATGCATATATCAACATGCTATTATTTTTAGGACAACACCCAAATACTTGTATTCATCAACAAAATCAATATCATCTTCTCTATAGCTAATTGTTTTAAGGTTCTCACAAGAAAATACGAAAGCATAAGCTTTTTGAGTATTATCAATCTAACTTCCATTCACAAGAGTTTCTTTTATCATAGAGCAGTCATTTATCATCATATTGATAGCCCATCATTGAGTACACCTATCAGTAGACAACGAGAATACTGGATTAGGAAACTATGCACGACTTTTCCATATATAGTAGCAATGACAATTCCGATGGTGTTTGGAATCTTTCAAGTCCACAGTGTGCTAATGTGAATGTGATGGGACCTTTTAACAATACACAGAGGTCATGGAGACCGGTCTTACAATAAACTTTTATACATGATGCATCTCCTGATTCACTACAACCTTATATAAATAAAAAGTAAGATCTTCCTCACATCCGCACAAAACTTTACTATGTCTCTTTGAAAATTTTAAATGGCCTATTTGAAAGGGCGAAGGAAAGTCCTTATTTGGATTCTTCGACACCAAAATATAGACATGGATCTTGGATTATGGATATTTTGCAAATCACAGGCTTTTTAAACCGCCACTTTTACAGACAAAAAACTGCTCAAGTAACCCATATGTTTCCTTAAAAATTAAATTTACCAACAAAGGAATTGACACAGAAAATAATAGTAATATTCTTAATCACAAAAGGTTCCAGTCTTGTATTCCACCAGATTTCAAATTGAAGTCCACACCATGTATTTCTTAGAAATATTTATCGACTATTGCTTTCAAACTCTTTAATTACAAAATAAACTACGAAGTATAATACTGCAAAACATGTCATTACTGGTGACGTAAATATAATTAATAATGAGGACCTTAATTAAATAGTCACTTACTTTGAAAAGGCCAAAATTTAGGGAACCCCGATCTTTCAATTGGCGTCAAAATTTCATAAATATTATGAATTCTGTCGAAGATTACGCCAGGCGATGGACCAAGCATGAGAAAGAAGACTTTGACACTTTTTCATAATGGATCGCATTAAATGGTTGGGGACAATATGAAAACTATCTATCTTTCTTTCTTCATTACTTCAGAACTTCAGAACTGAAAAAAGAATTAGATAGATAACACTATCAATACTAGTATGTATACTGGTCCCAAATGGCAAAGCAGGTAACAAATTGTCCTGTGTGTAAATTATTATAAATGTATTTTAGAGGAACTTGGATAAATTTCTGCAAGTGGTAATCCAACTTGTACTCATTCCATTTCAAAGAAGAAAATTCTTCAAAACCATATGTCAGTTTTAAATATCTTTAATGTTCCCAACAATCAAATTGAGTTTGAATTATCATATTTATAATGGATTCCTAAACTACATAAAATCCTTACAAGCAAAGATATATAGCGGGTTATAGAAAATGTTCTACCAAGACTCTTTCTTTACTCCTCACGAAAATAAGAACAGTAGTGAAGGAGAAACTCCAGGAGTACTGTACGACAACATATTTGAGAAGTTGTGATAATCAGATGTGGATACTTAATAACTCAAAGAAACTTTTAGAAAATTTGAAATTACGACATTTTACCAAATTCAATAGCATCAAAACGTGCGACTTTTATACAACCATTCCCCACGATAAATTAAAGGCTTTTTGGCATCATAGACAGCTGTTTTTCAATAATAATGAAACTTATAAATCTGAATATACTATTATGGTCATCTGCAAACTTATTTTGTTAAAAACATTCTGATTCTACACATACTAGTACGTACGTACTTCGAAGTTGAAATTAAAAAGATTCTTGAGTTTCTGATTGACAATATCTATGTAGTTTTGGGAGATCAAGTTTTCCACCAATCTGTTGGAATTCCAATGGGTACTAATTGGGTCCTGTTATCTGCAGACCTGTTTTTTTTTAATTCATACGAAGCAAAATTTATTTAAAACTTCTACATGAAAAGGAGAAGTCTCTTGGTGTGGCCTTCAATTCAATATCTAGAAATATCGACCACACATGTAATATAAATTACCAACATTCATTTTCATTCCTGGATTGATTCCGTTTATCCCTTTTAACTCGAAATAAAAGACACCACATAGTCTGACATATCTGTTTCATATTTGAATATTTTACAAGAAAAAGACATTTATGGCAAACTAACAACTTAACTTGATGATAAACGTGATGACTTTAACTTTTCCATCGTTAACTCCCCTTTCTTATGTAGCAATATACCATTATCACCTGCATATGGAGTTTATGTCTCCCAGTTGATTTGATACGCAAGATTATGTTTTACGTAGGAAAAATTTCTAAACATTATGAAACAAGGATATCAAGTCAACATTTCGTAAATTCTATGGTCGTTTCAATAACCTTGTTAGCAAATAATATATCGTTAACTGTCGTTTTTCATCTAAATTTTTAGAACATTATTTTTACACTGTATTATCTATTATTTTTGCGTTTACTCGATCATGACTTGGAGCACACAGAGGGTGTGACCGGCCGACAGGGGATGCTTACTCCTCCATGGCACTTAATCCCACCTCTGATATTTTTAAAGGTTCGTGTTTGCTCGTCTTCCAGTTTGTATTGTTCCCATGGACTTTTGAGCTTGATTACTGTTTGCTGTCTTCCATATTTCAAGACAATCAATTATAATGTCTGATATCCAAATTTTTTTTTTTAATTTAAAAAAAATCCTGATCTTTGATATTATGTTTGATATCAAAACAGGAATATTTGAAATTAAAGATTTTTCTCCTGACATCAGAAAATGCATCAACAGTTTTATAAAGGGTTTTCATACATCTTTTTAAATTTTTTTTCTTAATGAATATTCTGGTAAAAAGGAGTACATTAAACATGCGTCACGCATTTTCCCTTTTCAGGGTTCGTTTCATATTTAATATTATATATTTGTTCAATAATACAGGATTTTTGCATCCCTGATATGAACACAGGCACGCGCCCTGTATTACACACCCTATATCAGCACCCTTTATTTTACCCTGTATCACACCCTTTATTACACCTTTCCGGAACATCTCTGTATTTTTCATTCGGAGTATCTCGGATCTTTTTCTATTAATTGTTTATGAAGTTTATTTAAACTGTAAATTTTCATCAGATATTTTATGCTATTCAAAATAATAATTTGTTTGATTTATAATTATTTCATTTCCTATCGCTGTATGTATTGCCTTTGGAAAAAAATAACGAGAAAGGAAATTTAACGAAAAAAAGAACATATTCAATAATTAAGAATTAATTTACAGGTTTATATATGATTTTTTGACATTATTTTCAAATATATAATAAAAACAACAATACATGGCAAAATCTGTATCACACCCCATATCAACCCTCGACCAATATCCGCCCTCTGGCCTTCGGCCCTCGGGCTGATATTGGAGTCTCGGGTTGATATGGGGTGTGATACAGATTTTGCCATGTATTATTCTCTATATATTGCATGCTTAAGGTAGAACCTATGTCGGAAAAGTCTTTGTCACAATAATTTTCAAACTTTTCAAAATGATAAATTAGCTCTCGCTTATCAATCAGTTAAAAATATATGGTATGTTTCTTCGTTATTAAATGTAGTGCAGTCTGTACAGCGACTACATATTTTCAGCCATTTTTAGGGGTACTGGTCATAAAGAGAATATAATAATATAGACTTTATTAACTGAACCATATTAAGCAATATTATTCAAGAATAAATTCTTTTTCATTCAATTGACATAAAAGATTAAGTCCACATTTCAACGAATATAGGCAAATGTGCTCAATATTTTTTGAGTCAATTTACCACCTAAATTTGTAAATATTTTTCAAAAGTCTTAGTCAGAATGTTTTCAATCTTTAATATGATGAAGAACATACCCAAATAATTACAGAAAGTGATTAAAATATATACCTTTCCCCACAAACGAATGAGAACACTCTATTTATCCATACTTCTTTTGTTGACCTTTTTGCACTTACACAGGATTTAATTATTAAATTACTGTTTGGGGGTTACGTTCAGATTTACAATGTGAATATTTATCAAAAAATGTATTTTTTTATTTAAAAAGATAATATTTTCGGGAAATATTATTATTATACACCAACCATTATGAATAATTAACAAATAATTATGAAAGGGAATGCACGTCATTTTAGGAATGACTCTAATTCTTGGCCATATTATTCGAGTATAACATGGTTTGGGTCAGTTTACGCTTTATAATCCGCGAAGCGGATTATAAAACAGCGTAAACTGACCCAAACCAGGTTATACTCGAATAATTTTGCCAAGAATTAGAGTTATTCCTTATAATTTAATTTTAAAATCATTAAATAACTATGGATGTAAAATTTCGTTACTTTTTATTAGTTCAAATTTGCCGCTCAATAATACAACCATAGTAACGGAAGTAACGGAAGTGATGGGAATCGAGGGGAGGTAAAAACTGATACATAGGCATAGCAGCCATGTTGTTTGGTTACATGTGGTAAGATCGAATTATTGTTTGAAATTAAAGGTACATTTATTAAATCTGGAATTTTCCATGAATCCCGAGGACTGGAAATGAGAGGATTGTATGGATACAGATGATTCAGCTGGTTGTCAGGGGGGTGTGTCCCCATACCAAACCAGGTTATACAGAAATAATTTGTGTTCCTTTTTGGATATTAACCAATCAGAGGCTAGTATACAAACAAAATTAAATTATTTCATGATAGACATTACAAAATTTACACACAATTTTTAACAGATCTTTGACTCAGACACTTTTCATCAAGATATTGTACTATTTAGATTTCTTAGGATTTTTGATTACCTTCAAAATAGTTGCATGTCATTCACATTATCACAGTTGTGTAACTTCATTACATAAGACATTCTTGAAGAAAGTACGGGAAAAAGTAACATTAAATTAATTATGACGTCATAATTGATCTAGCAGTCTAAACTGATTTTCTCAGTATGACGTCATACAACGTAGGTTCTACGTTAAGCATTCGCCTTAATTTTTTGCATGAAAAGTTTAAAATACTCGATTGACTTGTACGTATGTAAGATTTAGAATATCTAGCTGTCTTTCTCTCACGTTCATATACATGTATAATCATACGATATAAGTATCTGTACGTACGACTGACAATATCCAGCTGTCCTTCCTTAACGTATGTAAGACTTGTCCTTATGGTTACAAATTGACTATCTAAACTCAGATGGAATTAATAAAAAAAGCTGAAAAATGGGAGAAAAATCATTTGTTAAATAAATGCAACCTATTTCATAAGACAATATTATTAGATTTCAGATTTCTGCGCAAATACTTCGTGTCCAGCTCACCAGCGATGTGTGAATGGAAAAAGCAAGTCTCTGTGTGTTATATCTGGTAAGTGTCGAGCCTCTGAGAGTTATATCGGATAAGCGAACAGAGACAATACAAGTGTATTATATATAGTAAGTGTAGAGAGGAAAACATCAAAGATATATGTGCTATATCTGGACAGTATAGAGACACAAAGATCTATGTGCTATATCTGGCAAATGTAGAGACACAAGGATCTATTGCTATATCTCGTCAGTGTAGAGACACAAAAATACGTGCTTTATCTGGACAGTAAAGAGGTACAAAGATCTCTGGCTATATCTTGTAAATGGTGCTATATTTGGAAAGTGTAGAGACACAAATATTTATATGCTATATCTGGTCCGAATAGAGACACAAAGAACTATGTGCTATATCTGGTGTGTCACAAAAATCTATGTCTTCTTACTGGTAGTTGTAAAGACAAAAGTGCTATATGTAGTCAGTATAGATACAAAAAATACCGTTCGCGGTGGCTCAGTCGGTAAAGCGCTAGCTCAGTGATCGGGAGTTCGAATCTCGGCCGCGACTGACCTAAGTCGAAAAAAAAAAATGGATAGCAACTGTGCCTTCGCCATGCGCTCGGCACTTTGAAGTGAAAGTTGCGGGTCCTTCGGATGAGACCTTAAAATCCGAGGCCCCGTGTCACGGCAGGCGTTGGCACGATAAAGATCCCTCACTGCTCAATGGCCCTTAGTGCCGAGTAAAGATCAAAATTTGAAGCCCTTCACCGGTATATGGTGACGTCTCTATATAAGTGAAAAATTCTGAATGGGACGTTAAACAACATACATTCAATCAATCAATAGATACAAAAAGATATATGTGCTATATCTGTTAGGTGTAGAGACTCAAAGACTTGTGTGCTATGTCTGGTCAGTATAGAGATACAAGAATCTATATTTCATAGTGTAGAGAAACATACTATAGATCCATAATGCTAATTAAATGTTCTAATTGATATTGGACATTTTTGGTTGGGTGAACATTTATAAAATAGTGACTACGTATCTTCCGTATGGAACGCACTATGCACTAAAAATATTGTGTAGTTTTTTGTTCACGTTTTTACACCACATTCATTAGTAATAACATAAACAAAATTCTTCAAAAAACTACCGTGTTTGATTCGTGTGTATCTGTTTTACCTTGTGAATCATCATATTCTTTTTTTAAAAAAAACTACAAAGGAATCTGCAATTAAACAATTTCGAAAGCATCTATTTTCTTATTAAATCGGATTAATTATATTATTTTCAAGGTCATTATTCAGAAATACTGTGATTCCGACATATCATTTAGAGTTTGAACATTATCATACGGTTTTAGCGTTTGATATTTTGTACAGTTGTGCAGTTACATGATACTCACATGGAATACTTTTGTTTTAAATCATAAAAATTTCTGTATCTGATGCATTCAGTGACTAATATGGTTGAATAGATTAGTAAATCAGTTTTATTTGTATTAGTTATTTCATTTTCGCACTTCAACGTTTCCACATTTTCTTTATCCATAGTTGCTTGAAACTGTAGAAGTTCACGCAATTGAAAATTAAAAAAAAAACATTTTAATTTTACTCTCTATCTTCTGATATTTTTTTTCACAAATCTCTTTATCTTATTATTTGTAATAGAACCCTTTACCTATATATTTGCCGAACCTTGCATTGAAAAAATGTCTAATTCACTTGATGACTGCTTAATAGTGCGACTTCATGTCGCTTTATTTGTCTCCTACCGATGATTTCTTAATGTACTTGTGTTATACAAGAAGACATATCACAAGTTTGTTGGATTTCATCGATTGCATACAGCGACAGATCCTTTTTTGTAACAGTATAGATTTCAGAGTTCAGACTCTGGCCTATCTATTGACGCACCATCATATATGACAAAATTAGACTGTGAAAAGTATGTCTATCAAAATCAAGAAAATATTTGATTTTTTACGACAGGGTGCCCGACAAATGGTTTAACGCTCCTCAATGGTAATGTAAGAAGTCATGTGATTCAAGTCGGCGATACTTTGGAATATACATGTTTCCATGGATATGCGAAGAGAATCATAGATGCCAGGTGTCTTAGTAGTGGGAAAATTGAATATGCTGAGAAAATAGCTTGCTGTGAGAACTTTTCCTTTCTCAAACAAAAGTTAAGATATAGACATTACTAAAGGATAGAAAGTATCGAGGGTTTAGAGGTTTATTATTCAATCATGCCAACTTCCATTATTTCTTTCTTTTGAATCTTTCTTTCTATCCTTGTACGTGTGTGTTATCAATTGTCTTGAAAATTATTTCAACAATTATTTCATTGTAATTTTAGTCAAAAAGGAAGGTCCATGGACGATTGCCTTCAAAATCCAGAGTAACAGTGGTGCACATCCTTTGGAATCCTTCGAAGATACTGGGGTACAACAAGAAAGAAACTCTTCTTTCCCCTCAACTTGCGTGACTCTGGATAAAGTAACCGGATGTACTACCCCCTACCGAACAGGACTCGTTGACGATTGGGAACAAATAGGGGTGCAAGAAGTAAATCATCAATTGAGTTGTGATTTATGAGAATTAATTTTCTCTAGAATTTCACTGATATTAATTAGATTCCTTTGAACTAGCTTGTAACATATCATAATCTCATAAAATTTACAGTCTTATTACGATTTTCTAGAAATAATTTATATGTGCATAAATGTATGTTTTGCAAGGGACGTAAAATAAACAATCAATAAATCAATCATAAATGTATTTTAGATTCGTTTTGTAATCACTGTTAACTCCACACTGACTCAAGAGATCGTTTTTGACGGATATAATTCGACTAACTTTGACTGGTTCTCCGGAAGTCGGGTCAAGTCGTCCACGTGGTCTGACGTCACAAACACACAGACGTACTTTTATTTCTGTTTACCAGGTGATCAAAGGTAAAATATATATATATATATATATATATATATATATATATATATATATATATATATATATATATATATATATATATATATATATATATATATATATATATATATTTATTCATTTGTTAGTGTTGTAGTTGTACACGTTTCAATAATGCTTTAATTTTCTAAATTTGTGATATGAAATGGAAAACAAAACGGGAGAAGCTTAATATTTTTCATTAGTAACTTAATTTATATAATACGAGGGGGGGGGGGCATTTGAAAAAAAATATATTGTTTGATAAAATGTTAAGCGTTTAACTGAATATACAAATAATACCACAGTCAAAGAATGTCATCAGTATTTTTCCTTAATGTAGACAGATTTACATGAAGCTTGCTTTGTCATATTAAATATTTTTCATATATTAGGAAAATACTTGAATTCTGAGTTAAGTTACAGGTGTCATAACAGTATATTTAGGTTGGGGTTTACGACAAAACATGGCTTCGCTACCGATTCCCATGTTCAGAAGGTCATGGGTTCAACTCCGGCCGCGACTGACCTAAGAAGATAGAAAAAATAGGTAGCAACTGTCCTTTCGCCTAGCGCTCGGCACTTCGTAGTGAAAGTTTCGGATCTTTCGAATGAGACCTTAAAAACCGAGGCCCCGTGTCACGGCAGGCGTTGGCACGATAAAGATCCCTCACTGCTTAGTGGCCCTGAGTGCCAAATAAAGGTCTAAAGTTGAAATATATGTTGACGTCTCTTTATGAGTGACAAATTCTCAAATGGGACGCAAGACAACATAGAATCTATCAATCCCGATTCTGACGTTTTTGCACAGACTGGGACAGATTTTCTTCTGAGATGAAAAATGATAGTAAACTTCCCGCATTTACCAGATTTATTAAAATTTAGGGCTTGCACTTGATTTTCAACACATGCTCGTCTTCACGGAGGTGCCTCGCTGGATGTTTCTGTGTATTTTTAAAGAAATAAGCTATCATTTTTAAACTTTACAGGTTGGTCATGTGATCAAATCTCATACAGCCTGAGGGTTTTATGGAAGAATTGATCACGAACCATCCCGTATTTACATCCCAATAAATGTTGAAAAATGATACTGATTATTACTTGTATTTATGACACTTTGGATGTTGAAATCGCGCTTAAGCGATTGAGTGGCAATATGAAAACAATCTATCCTTCTGTCTTCGACAATGCAGAAGTGAAACAAGAACAAGATGGATTACACGATCAGTATGTGCTGGTCCCCGCTGACAAAGCAAGTAACAAAATTGTCTTTGTTTGTAAGGCTCATTATTTGAATTGTATTTTAGAGGAGCTAGAATTTAATTCTGCTAGTGGTAATCCAACTTATACCCATAGCTCTCTTTCTAAGGAGGAAATTCCTCAAAACCTTATGTCAGTTTTAAATATTTTTGATATTCCAAAAAAATCATAATGAATTTATCTTACCACACCTATACTGTATTCCAAAACTCGTTAAAAAAAAGATACATAGCGAGTTCCAGAAAATGTTTTACCGAGCCCTTTTTTTACTCCTCGCTAAAATATTTACAGAAGTGGAGAAGAAACTTCAGGAGTACTGTACAACAGTATATTCGAGAAGTGGTGTAAATCAGATGTGGATACTTAAAAGCTTTAAGGAACTTTTTAAAAAAATGAAATTTTACCAAAATCAATTATATCAAAACGTACGATTTTTCAACACTTTGTACAACCATTCCCCACGATAAATTAAAATCCAAGCTTTTTGAAATCATAGCTGCTTTTTCAATAAAAATGAAACTCATAAATATACTTACCTTTTCATTGGTCATTTGCAAAATTATTTTGTTAAAAACATTCTGATTGTCCACAAATTGTCCACATAAGTGCTCTGAAGTTGATTATTAAAAAGATGCTTGAGTTTCTGATTGACAATATCTATGTAGTTTTTGGAGATCAGGTCTTCCAACAATCCAGTTGCGCCCCCTTATTAGCAGACCTATTTTGTATTCATATGAAGCAGAATGTGTTCAAAAACTTCTACATGAGAAGTAGAAAACACTTGCTGTGACCTTCAAATTGACATGTAGATATAACGACGACGTACTATCAATTAACAATAGTTACTTCCATTCATATGTAGACTCGATATATCCAGTGAACCTGAAATAAAAGACACTGCAGAGTATGACACATCTGTTTCATATTTGGATATTTTACTAGAAAAAGACGTTAAAGGTAACCTAACAACAAAGTTTTATGATAAATGTGATGACTTCAACTTTTAAATCGCCAACTTCCCTTACTTATATAGCAATATACCCTTATCATCTGCATATGGGATTTTTGTCTCCCAGTTGATTCGATACGCATGCCCTACCTATGAACAATTTCTGAAACGAGGCAAGCTATTGACAAACAAGTTATAGAGCTATCAACAATTCGTTTGAAGTCATCAGTTTCGAGTTTTATGGTCGATACAATGACCTTGTCAGCAAATACAACATATCATTTAGTCAAATACTGACCGACATTTTTCATTCTAATTGTTAGGCCATTATTTTCACTCTGAATTGTCTACGGTTTTTCCGTTTATTCCTGATCATAACAAGGAGCACATGGCGGAGGTGACCGGTCGGCAGGGGGTGTTCACTTCTCCATGGCACTTGATCCCACCTCTGATGTTTTTGGAGGTCCGTATTTGCTCTGCTCCCGATTTGTATTGTTTTAATGGACTTTGAGCTTGAATACTTTCGTTATCTCCATATTTCATTTACAATTTTTGTTGATTTATAAGAAATACTTGTGTACTTTACTTTTAAATTAATTAAATGATTTATTTTTTTCAAAGCTCAACGTTGAACACGTCGACCACTTATAATGTACCTGTGAAATTACATCGAACTTTTACGACTAAATAATGAATTTATGGTCATGTGACGAAAATGATTCTGTACAAATAGTGTTACAGAAGAGAAAATATTTGTAAATTTAAAATATTGGTACTTAAATGTTTCTATTCACAACCGCGAATTTTTCCCTTATATAACACCATTTGAGCAAGTCGTAAAGTTCATATAACCCTGAATTCATTTTTTAATCGTAAACGATCGACGAAATTTCAGAGTGACGTCAGCCGACGTGTTCAACACTTTTAATTTATACTGTAGGGATTTGAAATATTTGTTTTAAATCAGTCACGAGGGTAAATATTAATAATAAGGTATCATTTCCATATATATATATATATATATATATATATATATATATATATATATATATATATATATATATATATATATATATAGATCATTTCTTCCTCATGGAAATTAGTCTAGTAATATGTGATAAGATGAACTGTGAACAGATCTTCAAGGTTACAATGTACCCGTTTCCTGACTAAAAGAACAACGATCTAACCTCTTACCTTTTTTATTTCTGTACAATTCACACCAAACCATTATCTGAAAAATACTATGCGTTTTTTGCAAGTTTTGAAAAGAAAGATCCATTTGAAAAAACTTGTCCTAAATTCAGGTCTGTGTTGATTTAGGGGTCTGGTGGTTTTCCTTCTGAGATATCATCATAGTATGGTAAAGTAACAGTTAGGTAAAGCATGGAGCACATGGAAATGCGTCAGTTTGCAGCCTACCAGAGTGATTTGCAGTGCACTTTCGGCAGGCTACGAAGTATTGCACGTGCTTTGCTTTCAACTACATGTTTCATTTCAGACGCTTGATTCTGGATTTGCTGCTTTTTATATACACAGATTTATAAGACACAGTTTTTCAGTTTCATCCTGTTTTTCAATATCCAAACTTTCTCTATCTTGCAGTAGCTTATTTTTACAAGATCATCTTTATATTCAGTGTAGATATACACCCGTTAGTTGGTACACTTTCAGAGAACTTGTGCACATAAGCAGACCTGTTTTAGGACTGGCTGTTACTGTATTCTTTTCTAACAGAAATTTACAATAACTGTGACTATCTAAATTACGTTTATGTTTTTAAGAGGTACAATCACTAGAGTTTGGACCATTATAAAGTCATACCATGGGTGCGCAGGTGACATGGGATGGTTTCTCTCGTCCTTCAATCCTACGAGTGGTTGTAACTTTGATACGACCTCCAATTTAGCATTGCTTTATCCAGTTTTTCCAGTGTGCCCTAAATCAACTGCGTGTTACTTTTCTTCTGGTGAGTATTGACTGATAAAATGATACATTTTCTAGAACGATTCAAATTAAATTGTAAACTTACTGCTTCGACGAAAAGCCTTAGAGGTATGTTTAATTTTATATTGCAAAATATGCGAAATTAATTTTCTAAATGAGAAGAAATTGTATATCTGATCCTAAACTAGTATGAGTTGATATTTTAAAATTATTATCTAAAATAATTCGTTGTTTAAAAAATAAAAAGGACATAGTAAGATTTTTAAAAAGTAAATGGAAAGAATCATGCCATGAGTGATTATTAATTACAAAAAAATAATTAGAACAACTTGTACATATTGTCATTTACAACAGACAAATAAAAGAATCAAAAATATATCATGACTGAAATGGCAAAAGTATGTAAAGCCCAATCTTTTTTTTCTGGTTTCTTTCTTTTATTTGACTATTACTTACGTTAATGGAATTGATTTTAAGAAATGGAGTTTGTAAAGCAATAACATAAACCCATAAAATCCGTAAAAATATAATGTTTTGTTTATGAATTTCAGAGACGGTAGAGGCAGAGGCATTTGCTGTACTTCTAAAGGCGGAGAAGTTGAATTAAAAATTTCCTTGCATTACGTTGTCCTTTAATTGGCATTTCTATTCATCAATATTTTTTTTTTGGTTCAGTTCAAGTAACATTTCCCAAATTACTTTAAAATCTACTTATGTTTTCTTTGTTAATTTTTTGCACAAGAATGTAAAATTTAGGGGGAAAAATGAATAGCTTCATCGGGATGGGAATCAAATTATTGTTTTAGTACAAATCACATTAATCAAATTGCAGAAGATGTGTGTGCACCAATGTTCTTATCACAGCGATTGTTAGAAGGTGATAACATACTAATCTATGCTAATTTTCTGTTTCCAAGGATTCATGTAAAATAAAGTCTTCTGGGGCTCATTTTCATCCTCATGACTTAGAACAGTGTTCATCTAAGCCCAAACTCTGCTAAAATAATCTTTGCTTTCAAACCATTCCAAAAGAACCAGACATTAATCCAAGGCAGGCCTCCCTAGGATCGAGAAATTTCAAGCACAATATAAATGCCTCGGAAAATGCGCCTTAATGAAGTGTCACATTGCATTTACTGATTATCAATATCAAAAGAAGCCAATACCAAAAAAAAAGATTTGCATTCTTTGATGCCTTGTACATTATAAAAATGGATGAAGTTGAGATGTTATGCATTGTCAGTTGATTTTTTTCCTACATTTTTTTTTATATTTTTTTTTCTTACTGTTCACAAAAATCTTTTGTAAGAAAAACTAATTTTTTATTCTAAGATCAACTTAAAAATAATAATAAAAAAAAAATAGTGATTCAAAAAATGAATGCCTTTTGAACGTAAAGCATGTGTTAGGTTTAGTTAATGTGAAGATGGTAGAAAAGGTCCAAAGATCTTGAAATCTTAGATTTACACAAAAGAATTGATAAAAACTGTCATTATATAGATGAAAACGAATTAATTTATATACCTTGTTCACAATTTGTAATTTGTAGTATGCACACATGATTTGTATTTTTTTTTAGTTTACATGAGCAATTTTTAATACACATAAATGTAATTTCATAATTAGTATACACAAAATTGTAATTTTTTAATTAGTAAACACACATATTTGGAATAACCTAATCAGAAAACACACACAATTTGTAATTTACTATAAACACACAATTGTAATATTTGGAACGTTACTGTATCGGGGTCCCATTGGAGTATACCCGAGGAGAGAGTTTTATATGAACTTATCAATGCAGGACTCCTGCAGAAGCATGGTATCAAATCGACTGAGTTAGTTCTACTCCATCTGAAGGGATCTATACTAGAAACAGTCTTGCTTTAGTGAGATAAGAAAAAAATTGAAGATACATGTGTACCTGAGTTTTCCATATTTCTGGATTGTCGAATAATCGAATGAAAAAATCTGCTTTTCCTGATGACTGCTTTCATGTAATTTACATTAATTATTAACTCTTTCTATATAATTTCCTAAATCATAATTATGCTATTTTATTTTGTTAACAAACAATTTTCTTTCAGCCTTGTTTTACATTAATATTTCAATAAAAGTAAGTACAGAGAAAACATCCAGACTAAACATTGAACTAAAAATCAGTAAGTAGCAGATGTTTTTTAGTAACACTGGTTTATCAAATTTCTTTGTGTTTTGATAATTGATTTTGCATGTAAATAATTATTTCACTTTCTATATCCTCTATTATTAAAGCCTGGAAGACTCTTTACAGGGTTATCCCTTCAGAGAAAGCATATTGAATAGTTAAATTGGGGTTAAGAGTTCATTGGACGTCAATTTATTGATGGAATTTTTACTCTTATGAATAATTATGAATTATGAATAGTTACTTTCATCCTGTGCAGTCATCGGCTTCCGTACGCACTTAATCATTTAGTCTGCAGAGATTTGGTAGTAGGAACCGACTTATTTTGATATTTTTCCATTGTGTTGTATTTGCATCTTGGGACAATAAAATGTCAATTAAGAACAAAGGATATTAGGCGAATAATCAGGATAGTTTTTTAATCAATATTTGTTGTCCTTGAAAAACGTGTATGTGTTCAATTTAATCAAAAAAGTAATTCCATGGTATTTTCAAACCCACCTCTAGACGTTAATATTCTTAATGCGACAATACAGTTTGTTTTATTACCATTTAAGATTTAATACTTATTTGTGTAAAATGCTTGTAAGTTTATACAAATAGTCAATGGAAATCACACAAAAATACAACTAAAAATTAAATTACTGCCGATTTTAAAAAGAAGATGAAGATGGAAATGACCAAGCGGATTCTCGTTATTTGTGTTTTGGAATTATTGGTGAATGTGAATATACAAGGATGCACTCCAATGACAATACCAGAATCAAAACTAAAAAATAGCTCGCTTCAAACTCTGGATTTGATCGGCCAGAAGATGTGTGTGCACCAGTGTTCTTATCACAGCGATTGTAAGGCTGTTAATTTCAACAAACGCCAGCTGACCTGTGAACTTTTGACCCGCTCTGGACGGGAAGAGCCAGGGTATCTCCAGTATGATGCCGATTCCGTTCATATCCACAACATAACCAAAGACCAGGTTTTTCCATTTTTTCTTTTCTTAACAGTTCCTACAACGTCAGTTAAAGTGTCTATTTTTGTCCTATTTAAAGTTTGAAATTGTTAACATTGTAAATTTTAAGTCCACAGATGGCATAAGATAAAGACTACAATTAACTTATTTCAAAGATCAGTCATAGTTTTTGTGTGGCCTGCAGAGCAGAGCGGCACTTATGGATAAGATATTGCCTTATAATAAGCACCTCTTATTTTTACGTTTCCATCGGAATCGGGGTTTCCCAGTATCCATTTTTTATTCGGAATCCTCCTATACAACTGAATAAAATTTTATTAGATTTTCACATTTTTAATCTTTATGTTACACCGTTGTGTTGTGCACTTTTAATTTTACGTTTTGATCAGAAAGATATTTGGGATTTCTTATTTCAAAATATGAACTTTGCCATTATTCTTGTCAAAGGAATTATCCATTTTGTTAACGCAGTTCCTTCTTAAACCTCGAACGAATATCGATGATATTTTTAAAGAATCACCCTTGACCGTATGAAAACTCCTATTGGAGCGGGAGTATCATTTTGTGAGCTCAATCAAGTTTCTATTCTGCTTTTCAAATAAAACATATCCTTGAAAAGTGATGTAGTAGTGAACAAGATAGAGAAATTACAGCTCAAACAAATGCATATCGTCAATAATATAAAAATGCTTTCTTTGTCCCTTTTCATAGAATAACTGCTATATCACCAATACAAGTCCAAAATCTTTCTCCTCCTAAATCATAACAACCCAGTACATAACAGGCAATATTTACGAGTTAACGCTTATTCGAAATCTCATCAGATTATCTTAACCTTTCGAAACATAGACAAGAATCAGTAATTTTTTTTTTTTTTTTTTTTTTTTTTTTTTTTTTTTTTTTTTTTTTGCAAATTGTATGAGGGAGACGAAAAATATCAAGAGTTTTAGCAATCGGTTGGCTCTTGTCTTGTGACAACAGGTATGACCCCTAAACGAATCCTACATGTATATGTCCAAAGGCAATATGCACCGAGCATACACCTTATAATTTTGAAGTATAAGAACCCTTGATAAAACTGCTTTCATATTCGTAAAGTTGTTTAACGAATTGATAATTATAAACAAAACAAAAAACGTTAATCATTATGCTTTAACGTGTATGACGTCATATAGATGATTAATATGCTTCAGGAACAGAAACTGTCTTTTAAGAGTTCAATAAATTAAAAGTTATTGATGTTAAATGTTTAAATAAAATTATCACTTCAAAGCAACAAAACTCAAAATTTAGTCAGATTTCGTATTTTGGGGGTTGGGGTGAAAGGGGATGGGTGGGTTATTGTCCTTTTTTGATTTCCAAATTACTGTTTATACATGCACCTGTCTTAATATTTCCTGATTTTACTTTATTAACAAAAAACCTGTACATCAGGACTGAATTAAATCTACTCCAAGACAATTAACTTTACGGACAGACAGACGGACATTTTAGTTCAAATATTCCTTCTTTTCCTATGAAATCGATATTTTCACTATAAAAATCAATTTTCCATACAAATTTATTCCAATATCCAAGAAAATTTATGAATTCCTTAAGCTTTTTTAATATGTTCATTATTATGATCAGATTTCAATCATTGATCTTTAACCTCCTATTACCATAGAATTTAAACACATTGAAAAGTTTCCGTCATATCGCTTACTGTGACATCATTTCGCTGAGTCAGAACTTAACATCATTTCTCATAAAGAGTTATCTTTCCTTTAAGAGTCAAAATATTCATGTGAATTATAAATTCAAAGCATATATGTTGTATTTGGAGACAGTTTCATTGTGCAGTTTCGAATGTTGCTTAGAATTAATTTGAAAAAGTTTGAAAATAATGTTATCAACAGTCCTTATCATTTCATTTCATTTTTTTTTTTTTTTTTTTTTTTTTTTTTTTTTTTTTTTTTTTTTTGATTTTGTTAATAATCTACAACTAATTCTTTTTAACCATATTTCCTATATATATTCCTGAACAGCATATACACTGTGCAGCAGATTTCTCAATGCTATAGTTTAACACAACCAGTGCACACAATGAGAGCAATTGCGTTTATGGTAAAATAAGTGTATTGACGGGAAGAACAGAGCATATGCAAAAATAAAGTAATAAAAACAACTCAGGATTGGTTATGTTACGTTGTAGATTAAATTTAATGCCACTCTGTATTTAGATTTCAGATTTCTGCTCAAATAAGACATGTCCAGCCTATCATCGGTGCGTGAGCGGAAAAAAGAAAGCGTTATGCATCATCAGTGGTGAGTAAAAAGAGCCAAGGAATTTATCTAGGATCGAACGACAAATTTAAAATCTAAAACTTAAGAGTGATTGGTAGAAAATGGTAGGGCTAATGTCTGTAAAAAGACCTGTTGAAGAAGTACAGATAAAGCGAAGATCTTCATTACTAAATAAATTAATAATAAAAATAATACGAAATGATAGGTGTATGTCAGTTAACGCAGTTTAAGGTTGCTGCTAAAGACGGCAAAGCTTTTTGAAAAAGCTATATCTGTCTATATACATAATTCAAGTCAAAAAAATTGAACACTCCAATTCATTTGTCTACTCTCTCTCACAGATTTGTTGAATTTTCTTTTTCTTTTTCTACAGAATGCTCGACGCAAAATTTAACGCTCAAGAATGGTTTTTTAACCTTGAATCGCTTGCTTATTGGTGATATTTTGGAATTCACTTGCGCTAATGGCTACTCAAAAAGAAACGTCACCTTCCGGTGTCTTAGTAGTGGGAACATTGAAAACGCTGAAAAATTAGCATGTTGTACGTATTAAGTTTTAATTTATAAAATTATAATTCGAATGCTATCATATGTGTATAACCAGGTAGTTTAAGACTCTAAAAATTAGTTGTCATTGACCTATACTTTGTAAAAAAAAAAATATTTTCCCAATTATTATGCTTCAGATTTCTTTTTTGAAATGAATACTTTCACGCAAGCAAGACTGCATAGTATTAATACAGATCAGACAATTCAATCTGCATAAATCCACTATATAGAAAATACTCCTTGTGTTGTGGTCAAAGAAATATATTTACGTTTTCTAATATGACATTTTTAGACAAAAAAGAAGGCCCATGGACGATTGTCTTCAAAACCCAGAGTAACAGTGGAGCCCATCCTTTACAATCGTACAACAACACCGGAACACAACAAGAAAGAAACTCTTCTTTCCCGTCAACCTGTGTGACTCTGGCTAAAGTACCCGGATGTACTACCCCATACAGAACAGCACTCGTTGACGACTGGGAACAATTGAAGGTTCAGAACGTAAGAAAAATAATCCTTCTTTACCAAGAATAGCTGTATTCTTATAAGTCTACTTTATAAAATGTCTATATAATCTCGTGTAAAGGTAATATTACAGTAATTCTAGAAAGGCAAACTAGGGCCCTGTATATAAAATGACGTACAACTAAGACCAACAATCATAGATGATCCCAATTGCCTGCCTTAATTACCAAGTGTAACATTGTGAAAGCAAGATGCCCATTTGCCACAATGCTCAGCTGAGTCGCTAAATTCTCTTCTTGAAAATAGATATGCAGATAATATATTTTCCATGATTCCGGTATAAACGTTAAGACTTAGATTTTATAAAGGGATAAATATGAACAATGAATGATCACAAATCAATACAAATCTGTGAACAGAGCATAGAACACGGACCCCTAGAAATTCCAGTGCCTTCTGTCTCCAGAGGTGGGATCAGGTGCAATGAAATATAGAGATAACGAACAGTAATCCAGCTCAAAAGTCCATAGAAAGAAATGATATTGTTACAATGGACTTTTGAGCTTTATTACTGTTTGTTATCTTCATGTTTAAAGTCGATATTTCGTAATTTCTATTGTAGATCCAATGATCTTGTTTGCAAATACAATCTATAGTTGAGCCGAATGTTAACTGCATGATGTTTTCATACAAATTGTTAGGCCATTATTTTCACACTAAATTGTCACACTAAATTTCACACTTTGAATATGCAACAGAAGTATGGGTAAATATTTCCGCAAATGGTAGCTGTTGGCAGGTGGGTTGATGGGGAAGACTTTCAACGGTCTAAAAAGTTAACATTCGCATATTCTGTGGTCGATACAGTGACCGTCAGCAAATACAATTAATCTAATTATTAAGTCAAATGTTAGCTGATGTTTTTCATACAAATTGTTAGGCCATTATTTTTGCTGAGTTGTCTGCGGATTCTTCCGTTTGCCCGATCATGGCAAGGAGCACACGGCGGGTGTGGCAGGTCGACAGGGGATGCTTCCTCCTTCATGAAAACATTAGAGGTCCGTGTTTGCTCTGCTCCTAATTTGTATTGTTCTAATGGACTATTAAGCTTTATTACTGTTCGTCATCTTCATATTTCATTTTAACTGTTAAAAGTTAACAATAACTAGTCACGATTTTCATTGTGCGGGGAAGTTAGCTTTCCGGAACTTTCTTATACATAAGAACTACATGTACTTAACTTCTTATACATAAGAACTACAAGTTCTAATTTTTAAAAAAAGAGCTACATTTACTTTCTTTTAATCTAAGAAATTACTAAGCTTGTACTCACATCAGTTCTTAATTATTTAAAGTGATATACAATATAAACAGCTTAACCCAACTACTTATAAAACCTTGATAAAGGACGAACAATGTCAGATTTTATTAGAAATAAACAGTATGAAATGGAAATAGATATTTTATAAATACCATACTGCGTGATAACCCAAACTTTAAAAGATGTTACGTGACTTGGATCTAAATCAGCAATATTCTTTAAAAATATTCAATAATATGTTTAAAATCAAGTTATTGTAACATAGAACACGTATATATTAAATTACAGAAACTCCACCAATCAAAAAAAAAAATATTTATCAAGACCTAAGTGTATCTTCTACCAAATCATTTGCTAAAATCAAGAAGTGTTGATTCACATCAATGTAAAATGAATTCATTTAATGTGAAATTTAATGGGGAAAAAATAAACAAACTGATTTAAATTCTAAATAAAACATGAAGGGTAACTGACTACACTGTGCCAATAAAAAGAACTACAAAAAATATCAAAAGTATGTCTCAAGGAATTTCGTATAGTTATATGCACAACACAATTTAAATAGAAATTTATATGAAGTTCTTCGGAATCAATACGGATGGGGATGATACATGTACTTACCAAAAATATTTATTGTTTATCCTATACCCAACATGCATAAATTCATTGGGGTGGGGATTTACCAGATTTACTCCACCAACAGAAATTGTGATAAAAATCATCACAGGTATTTCAAAAAATAAGCTATTCTATATCGAGTTTTACAATCAAAATGTTGAATTGGTTTGTCTAGTGCCTCTTTTTTTATTCTTGAGTTCCGCAATGCCAAGTTATAAGTCTGTGGTTATTAATACTAATTCGTTTCCAAATTCATTTCATCTGTTTTAAGACTGTCAGTAGGAAGGGTTCTGTTGAAAAATTTTCGCTGAAATCAGGACTCTTTAAAATTAATAACTAAATCTGATTCACAATAAATGTTCGAATTAACATTGAGAAAATTTTCAAAAATAAAATTATAGATCTCACCTTTAAAATGGTGAAATCGACTTCCGTCCTTAGCAAATGGTAATAAAAGTTTACGTTCGGTTTTCAATAAAAAAAAAAAAGATTCATGTTTCATTCTCTTGAACAAATAGAAATAGATTCTGTTCAGATTAATTTATGAAAAAGATTTTTTGCATTATCATGTATTTCAATATATTCTTCCCGAAAAAGCACCTTTGATGTATTCTGTTTTTATAACAGTGTCCCTATGAGCATACATTAGCATCCCCACTATCAGTATCTAACCAGAAACCTTTTTATTCTTCGTTTTATGTCATTTTTTATTCATTGAATATCCTATATATTTTAAAATATATAACCTGCTTTTAGGTTCTATTTACTGTGACGGTTAACTCGACATTTAAACAAGAGATCATATTTGACGGACGCAATTCTTCTAGTTTTGACTGGTTCTCCGGAAGTAGGGTCATAAACTCATCTTGGTCAGATGTCACAGAATCACAAACCTATCTCTTTTTTGATATTTTAGGATTGCAGGAGTAAGTACATGTACCATATGATGCCCTAAAATGCATATTAAAGAAATATTTGTCTCTCACTCTCCTTGGTTCAACTCTATAAGAACAAGATTTAATCATTTCAAACCAATCGAAAGATTAATGTGTTCCCCTCTTCAGTGATCCTCTTCCTCAAAATTCTTATATTTCAGTTCCATCGTAAATAGATTTTGGACCATAATGAATTATCATCAGGGCTGTCCGGGTGACTTTGGCTGGTTTTCCGCGTCATACAATCCTCCATATGGATGTTCCTATGATTTGACATCTCTGTCCTACCCAGTGTTTAGAGCGTCTCCCAGTTCAACGGCTTGTGTAATGGCATCTAGTCAGTATTTCTAGATTCAATCATTTGATAAACTTGTAACAAACTTAAAAGAATAAAACAAAAAGTTTGAACTTTATAAGTAAGCTAGGAGATATGTTTTGTCTTAGAAACACATGACTATTGATAGATTAAATAATATTTAGTGCAGAAATCGGATAAGGCAAAATTGCCATCACTTGCCTAATAACATGTTATATATGCAAATGCAACATTTCTTCGAGTTTAGTCAGTTGTAAAACTTTCACTTGGGAAAAGATCGGCTATTTTACCAATTACCCGGTAGTCATATGGAAAATAAAGGTATATTCAAGAATAACCAGCTTTATACTTCCATAACTGCAATATCTCTGCAAGTTTGGTAAGTGTAGATGAAATATGAAGATAACAAACAGTAATCATTGAAACAATACAAATTTGTAGCAGAGAGGACATCTGAAAACATCAGAGGTGGGATCAGGTGCCATGGAGCAGTAAGCATTCCCTGCCGATCGGTCACATCCGCCGTATGCTGCTTGTCATGATCGGGCAAACTAAAAAATCCCTAGACAATTCAGTGTGAAAATAATGGCCTTACAATTTGTAGGTTAAACGTCAGTCAACATTCGACTTAATGATAGATTGTATTTACAGACAAGTCATTGTATCGAACAGAGAATTTGCAAAATGTTGACTTTAAACGAGACTGTTGATATTCTTTTTCATCAACTTGTTTGTGAATTGCTTCTCTCGTTTTAGAAATTATTCATCATAAAGTTTTTAACGTCTTTTCTGGTAAAATATCCAAATATGAAACAGATGTATTGGACTCTGTGGCATTTTTTATTTCGAGTTCAATGGGATATATCGAATCAACGTAGGAATGAAAATGATAATTTTTAATTGATAAAGCTTCGTCGATATATCTAAATGTTGAATTGAAGGCCACAGCAAGAGAATTATTCGTTTCATGTAGAAGTTTCTGAATAAATTCTGCTTCATATAAATATAAAAATAGGATGCATAAAACGGGGCGCAGTTAGTACCAATGGGAATTCCGACAGATTGTTGGAAGACTTGTTCTCCAAAACCTACTTAGATATTGTCAATCAGAAACCCAAGCAACCTTTAAATATCTCATTTGGGTACTTATGTGTACAATCAGAATGTTTTTTTAACAAAATAATTTTGGAAATGACCAATGACCGGTAAGTAAATTATGAGTTGAATTTTTATTGAAAACGCAGCTGTCTATGATGTCAAAGAGCCTGGACGTCAGTTTGATAATGATTGGCAAATGACTTTTAAAATTTTGAATATCCAAAACATTTAATGTATTCACTCAACCAGAGATAATAGCTAACATGCACACGAAGCGTACTGCATGGATACTTTGCAAAAATGGTAAAAATAGACTAATAATTACTTGGTAAAGGACTTTTTCTTAAACACCTTATCGATCACTCATCCAGAAAATATTGCTCAAGCAGCAGTAACGAATGACAGTAGTTTGCATTTCTAGATGCAACAACTATGCAAAATGAGTTAAGTAGAACTTAACGAAACGTAAGCACTACTGTACAACATATCAAGAAGTGGTGTTAATCAAATATTCATACTAAAAAGCTCAAAAGAAATTGAAGAAAATTTGAAATCAAAAACGTTTACCAAACTCAATAGGATCTAAACCTATTACTTTTCAGCACTAAGTACAATCATTTCCCACGTTAAATTAAAGACCTGTCATTTAATCATCATAGCAAACTGCTTCTTCAATAAATATGGAACTCACAAAAGTTCATATTTTGTCAATGATATCTACAAACTTACTTTGTTAAAAATCATTCTAATAATACACAGAAGTACCATGAGAATAAAGTTAAAAAGATGCTCGGGTTCCTGATTGGCAATAACTATGTAGTCTCTGGAAACCTGGCCTCAAGACCATAAACTGAGAACAGACTTAAGTCAAAATTTCAAACCAATACAACTTTTGAAATAATTTTGATAATGTAAAAAAATTTCACCATATGTTTAAATCTAAATGTTATATAAAAGTGCAAATTTTTAGGCAAGTACATTAGATAAAACTTGAGATATTAAATATTAAAATTTTGACTTAAGTCTGTTCTCAGTTTATGGTCTTGGGGCCAGGTTTCCAGAGACTACATAGATATTGCCAATCAGGAACCCGAGCATCTTTTTAACTTTATTCTCATGGTACTTCTGTGTATTATTAGAATGATTTTAACAAAGTAAGTTTGTAGATGTCATTGACAAAATATGAACTTTTGTGAGTTCCATATTTATTGAAGAAGCAGTTTTCTATGATGATTAAATGACAAGTCTTTAATCTTGGGGCCAGGTCCTCTAACAAGCAGTTGGAATTTCCCTGGGCACTTCTTGTGCTTCGTAACTAGTAGAGCTGTATTTTTTATTTATATGAAGCAGAATTTATTAATAAACTACCACAATAAAAACAAAAGAAATCTCCTGCTGTGCAGTTCTTGAAAGATGTTGAAACAAGAATATCAATAGTCTCATTTAAAGTCAATATTTCGCAAATTCTATGGTCGATACGACCTTGTCAGCAAATACAATCTACCATGATGTCGAATATTGACTGAAGTTTTTCATACAAATTGTTAAGCCATTATTTTCACACTGAATTGTCTACAGATTTTTCCGTTTGCCCGATCATGACAAGGAGCTCACGTTGGGTGTGACTGGTCTACAGGGGATGTTTCCTCCTCTGTGGCACCTGATCCCTCCTCTGATGTTTTCAGGGATCTGTGTTTGATATGCTCTCAATTTGTACTGTGTCTATAATAGATGCTACCTCCCATGTGGCACCAGATCCCTCCTCTGATGTTTTCAGGGGTCCGTGTTTGCACTGCTCTCAGTTTGTACTTTTTAACATTTTATCTGTCATAGACTAAAATGTTGATCAATCAAAGTTAATTATGGAAGAATTACTGATGTAAATGAGGCATGAATAACGCAGTTTTCTTACATTATAATAACATTACCTGTATTTTTATTTCTTTTCAGGCACGGTGGAAGCAGAAGCATTTTCAGTTTCAATTTTAGCGAAGAGTTTGATCTGAATGAAGACCAAAGGGGAAAATACATTCATTTTACCATATAAACACTGTTATATGACTAATGAAAGTCAATAAATAAGTTGAATGTTTTTCATTGTTATCTTGCACGTTACAATAATCCGTAAAAAAAAAAAAAAACTTAAAAGGTGGGGACAGAAATGTACCACTATATTATTTTTTATTTTTTTATTTTTTTATTTTATTTTATTTTTTTTTTTTCATTATTTATTTTCTGTTTTCGTAAAATGTCTTTGATCAGCACTTGAAACTAAACAGTCAATGGATGAAAAGAGGAATGTGTGATATTAGAAAATCTGTCGCAGATTCCTTTTCAACACATTATCAGAATAGTATGGGGAGATCACTCTAAATTCTATCATGTTATATATAAAAAATGACAGGGCGTTTTCTTATCTCAGATATTTTTTTTTTCTTATTGTAATGCACAAGCAGGTGAGGCAAGAAGTTTTTAACGCAGCTGAAAATTCTTTTGAAAAATCTTTATTTAATCAAGATTGTATTGAGCAAGAAGCCTAAAGATGGAAACTATGTAATAAGTTTTACATTATCCGTATTAACTACCTCAACTTAAGTGTCATTGATTGTCTGTGAGTTTGTGTGGTTATACTTGATCCACTTTTGACAGCTGATGATGAAAAAGGTGAAGATAACAAACAATGATCAATCTCAAAAAATCTACAAACAATACAAATCTGTGAACAGGGCATAAATCACGGACCCCCCCCCCTCCCGAAATTCCAGAGTTGGGATAAGGTTTATAGGAGGAGTAAGCATCCCTGTTGACCAGTCACACCCGTCATGAGCCCTATGTATTGATCAGGTAGACGAAGCATTCCGTAGTCAAACTTAGTATAAATTAAAACAATTGATATGAAACACATCAGCCAAAAAACGACCCAATTATAGTTTATATTTGCTAAAAAGGTCATTATAACGACCATAGAATTTACGAAATGCTGACTTTAAACGAGGTTGTTGAAATCCCTGTAACGTCAAATTATCTGTCAGGAGCCTGTCCTGGTTTAAAAATTGTTCGTACTCAGAGCATGTTCTTAAGTATCAAATAAGTTGAGAGACGTAAACCTAACATGCAGGTGTTAGCGGAATATTACTACATAAATAAGGAAAGTTGACGATGGAAAAGCTGAAGTCATCTTGTTTGTCATACAATTTACTTGTTAGTTGGCCCTTATCGTCTATAGTCAGACACTGACTAAAGACACTCTGTGGTCTTTTATTTCAAATTCACTTGGATATATACAGTCGACATGGAAATCACTATTGTTAATTGATAAAACGTCTATATATTTGAATGTCGAGATGAAGGCCGCAGCATGTGTTCTCTTTTTCTCATGTGGAAATTTTTGAATGAATTCTGCTTCATAGGAATATAAAAACAGCTCGGTTAACAAAGGAGCATAATTAGTGCCCATCGAATTTCCAATTGTTTGTTGGAAGACCTGGAATATGTAAATAAGGACTTCTAGCATCTTTTGATATCAACTTCAGATTCCTGTTGTGTAGATCAGAGTGATCTTTAACAAAGTGATAATGTTGCTAAACAATTAAAGATGCGAAAATTTCCGAGTTTCATTTTTAATTGAAAAAGCAGTTGTCTATGATTCAAAAAACCTAGTTTTTCATTTATTGTGAGGAATGGTTGTATAAAGTGTAGAAAGGTCGTACGTTTTGATGTTATTGACTGTAGAAAAATTTAGTGACTTTAAATTTTCTAAAAGTTTTTTTTAAAGTTTTTGATAATCCTTATCTGATTTACAGCACTTTTAGAATATGCTGGAGCACAGTACATTTGAAGTTTCCCCTTTACAGCAGTTAATATTTTTTTTGTAAAGAGTAAATATAGGGGCTTGGTAGAGCATTTGCTGGACCGAGCAATGTATCTCTGTTTGTAAGGAATTTTATGAAGATTAGGAATCCAGTATAGGTAGGGTAGATCGAACACATCTTGGTTGACTGGAATGTTTAAAGTATTAAACACTGTAATGTGATTTTGAAGAATTTCATCTTTAGAAAGTGAACTGCGAGTATAAATTGGATTTCAAGACATAGGATTAAAACCAAGTTCTTCTAAAATACAGTTAAAATAATGAGCCTTACAAACAAGGGTGGTATTGTTACAAGGCTTGTCTGCTGGAATGATTACTTATTGGTCATGTAGTCTTTCTAATTCTTTTATCACCTCCGATTTAGTGTAAAAGTAAGGATAGATGGTTTCCATATTGACTTTTGACTTTCTAATACGATTGTTTGATATATCTTTAAAACACTTAATCCTTCATACAAAGTGTTCAGGTCTTCCCTTTCATATTCAGCTCAACGTCTGGCATAATCTTCGACAGAATTCATAATAGAAATGAACTTCTGTCGCCCGCATGGCACAGTGATTAGAGCGTTTGCTCTAGAGTTGCGAGTAAGGAGTTGGTGCTCACGTCGCAGGTTGGATTCCCAATACAGGACGTGGAGACCGGTCCTTCAAATGAGACCTTATAAACCGAGGTCCCGTGTCACAGTAGGTGCTGACACAAAAAGATCCCTCACTGCTTAAAGACCGTAAGTACCGAGTACAGGTCTAAATTTGCAGCTCTGACTTTGCACCGACATGTGGTGGCGTCTCAATATGAGTGGAAAAATTCTCGAAGGAACGTTAAAATACAAACTTTCGCCAATCAAAAGATCGGGATTCTGTATTTAGGACCTATTAAGATGATTGCTTTCAGGTCTTCATTTTCAACTATATTAATATCACCGATAATGTGTCCAGCGGGACTGTAGTTGAAAGAAGAAGAAGAGCAAGAACACTTAAGAGAATTTTATTTTAGATCTTCAATATCAAGGCATTGTAAGGTTTGTTTATAATTGAAAAGTTTGGAAGCAACAGTTTGGGAATATCTGTGGGAAATCCAGGATGTAGACTTCAAGTTGAAATATGGTGGAAAGCAAGACTGAACATTTTATGATTAAGAATGTTGCTAATCTTCGCAACATCTATTTCTTTGTTGGCAAATTTAAGTTTAAGGTACCGCGAAGGGTTGAGTAAGAATTATCTTCTGACACACGCGGTGGCTTAAAGACCCTGTGTTGGACAACACCCATAATCAACAACACTACCTTGTTTTCTGGAGTTGAAGAATCTAAGTATGGGCTTGCTATATCTTCTTCAAATTGTCCATTCAAAAAATTTCAAGGGAACCGAGTAAAGTTTAGTGCGAATGTGATGAAGAGCTTATTTTTTATTGATGTAAGGCAAAAGTTAATCAAAAGAGACATCATGTATATTTGACCTATTGTATGATCGATTTTCATGACTACGCATACGTCTAGGTGTATTGTTAAAAAGTCCCATGACATTCATTTTGGCACATTGTGGATGAAATATATGGAGATAATGAACAGTATTCAAGCTCAAAAGTCCATTCAAACAATACAAACCAGGAGCAGAGCAAACACGGACCTCTAAAACATCAGAGGTGGGATCAGGTCCATGGAGGAGTGAGCACCCCCTGCAGACCGATCACACTGGCGTGTGCTCCTTGTCATGATCGGGAAACAACGGAAAAATCCGTCGACAATTCAGTGGGTAAATAATGGCCTAACAATTAGTATTAAAAAAAAGCACATGACTTAATGATAGATTGTATTGCTGACAAGGTCATTGTATCGACCATAGTACTTACGAAATGATGACTTTTAACGAGACTGTTGATATTTTTTATCAACTTGTTTGTCAATAATTTATCTCGTTTAGAAATTGTTCAAGAGTATGCTCTTGCGTATCGAATCAATTGAGAGATATAAACCCCATATGCAGGTCTACGAAATGGATTACTTAAAGTGGGAGTGTTTGTTGGATGATAATTTTTTCCAGAATTCTAACCCTCATTTAGAGAACAGAGTGGCCAGGGAAATTGAAATGTTTATAAAGATGTTGATGGTCCCCATTATTTATTTCAAGGCTATGCCCCGACATTCTCTTATTAAGGTCAGACGACACTTTCCTCAATAGTATATAATTTTTTCCAAGAATTGTCATTGAAGCATTGCTACTATACTATACTGTAACAAGTTACCTGACAAAAACTGAGGCACCCTACAAGGCATTTGTGCAAGATACCAGAGGATGCTATTTACTACATAATCCTATTGGAAATCACTAGCATTGGCAATATCACAAATTTTTTATGTCTTTCTTTACTTAGACATTTTGAAAACAATTTTAAAAATCACAAGATAATGATAATTATGATAAATCTGTTGTATATTTCAAAGGGTTACAAAACAGATATTCGAGAAACGTGTCGTCAGACCTCAAGTGAACCCTTTGTTTTCCCAATATAAATCAGTCCGCATAGAGTACTTTCAATTCCATAAACAACATTTGAAGTTTTACAAGTAAAAATGTCACTAGTTCAGCATAAAATCTATGTCAAGTAAGGTTTTATAAAAGGTTTGATTTGTTTTCTATCAAAACTGGTTATCTAATATTACATAAATACTTGTGGAAGCCTATAGTTCCCTGATGAATATAGATAATATTTTTACCATTTTAGAGATAAGAAATCTATTTAGGAAACTGTCTTACCTTTGGACCTATATCTAGTGTAAATGTTTTAGATATGTGTTAATAAAGGATTGAATTAGCCTTCCCCCCCCCCCAATTTTTTTCTCACAATCTAGCCTTGTTGGAAACTGATCGAAACTTCACTCAAGAGCTGTTCCAAATGATACTAAGTTACCTGCTTGATTTTAGCAATCATATGCATTGACGTGATGAAAAAAAAGGTTGCGGTGATAGGATCTGGTGCAAGCGGACTGACCGCCATCAAGTGTTGTGTGGATGAAGGGTTACATCCAGTGTGTTTCGAGCGAACAGATCACATAGGTATAATTATGATCACAACCAGTAATTATGTTTGACACATCATATGATTAATATTATAGGCTGATTAAAATATTTTATAATATCAGATACATACAGATATATATATATATATATATATATATATATATATATATATATATATATATATATATATATATATATATATATATATATATATATATATATATATATTAGGAATGGCAATCGATTACAGAATTGCTAATCGGTTAACCGCAAGACGTTCCGACCGATTAACCGGTTAATCGTATCAAAATGCACGTTTTCTTGAAAATTGTTTTTCAAGTAGCTCTGTCCATATAAACAAATAGACCCAAATAAGACGATAGAAGTTAAAACATTCCATTACTCTTGATTCTGGATCAGAAAACTACGGGTACATATTTTTTATTTAAATTTCAGTAGACAAGAAAAAAAAATGAGAAAACCATGAAAATAGCCTAAAGAATCTTTGATAATTTTCCAGAGCAGATGTCACATTTATAAGTTCTTTTTGCATTTTCACTATGATAATCAAAACTATACATGTGAACTCTATGACCCTTAATTTACAATGTTTGTTTAATAATTAAATTGGATTGAAAACTGAAAACGACAAACACACCAATTCACGGTGCTCAATGATTCAATTATTATCATTGAAGAATTACAGGACAGTTGGGGTAACGACATGGTGTTTTCACAGTAATTAAAAGTGTACATAAACTGACCAATTACGCTACGGTCTCAATCCGGAGATTCATAATTACATGTACGTCCAAATTAGATCCGTTAAATCCTAAATGATCATCCTTTGTGCAGAGATTTCTTTTTTTATATATATAATTTTATTTAAAATGTGTTCAATTTCGATTACAGATTTTCTGATCGATTGCCATCGTTCCAACCGAGTAATCGGTTAACCGGTTACAAATTGCCATCCCTAATATATTTATATAAGGTTAGTACCTTCCTTAATCGTTGTAGATGCACTTCATTTATATATATTAAAGTGAAAATTTTCCTAGTAGCAAGACTTTAACGAACTGTTTTATTTCCTTTTTTTTCTTTTTGTCTTTGTCCTTTATTCATTACATTTAATATTACATATAATAATCTTCACATTATCGGCTTCTTACGAGGTCAGCTAAATGTAGAGTCACTGAAGGTTTGACTATGTGCTTTCTTGATCGAGCAGCAAACAAACACGGCGTGCTCTAAAAGATATGATTTATTGATTGCGACCTATATACAAATGCGTAAGGGTTTCATAAGGAAAAACGTTTGGGAAATTTTATATAAGATTCCGTAATAAGTGCATCATCGTCGGTTACCCATGGGTGATTCACATCAATTCTCTGTATCATCCTTTTTGGACTCAAAATCGTGGTTGCGACGATGTAAGCGCAGCATAGTTTGACTTTCAGACTTAAAAGAACTATTACAATTGATTTTTTAAAATGAAATCTTAGCTACTCAAAACTGATACTATACAAAATTTTTAAAATATTTTGCTGTTCAAACATCCAAAATATTCTTAATTAAAAGAGATCTCTAATCAAAGTACTCATATGTATATTTACATAGTACTGAACAAAGGCACTTTCACATGAAACATTTATGTACATTGTGATAGCAGATTAATGGCAAGAAGTTCAGAAACTTGAAGAATATATCTAAGCATTGACATTATTTTTTGAAAGATGTAGTCTCATAACTTCAACGGTGTGTACAAACAAATTGAGTAACGCTCGTAAGCGCGTTATAAAAAAATTGTTTGCATACACCGTTGCAGTTATGAGACTACATCTTTCAAAAAATAATGTCAATGCTTATACAGTCAAACCTCGTTATCTCGAATTTGATGGGACAGCGAAAAAAAAACTTCGAGATATCCGAGGATTCAAGATATCGAAGGTAAAATACTTTAAAAAAAAAAAAAGCGGTTGGGACTTTCAAGTAACTTCGACATATCAATGGCATTCGAGATATCAGTGTTCGAGATACCGAAGTTTAACTGTATTTACATTTTCGAACTCCTTGTCTTGTCTGCAAATGTGATTTATATTTCAAAATCCCCATATTATCCTTCGTATTAATGGAAGTTGCAACAGCTACTACCGTAAGACTGTTCACTGTGAGCGTGAATTTTGATTTTCCCTTATGACCTTGCACTTTCACGGCGTTCAACGTTTGTGACGTCATAATCAAAAACATACTTTTATCTTTGACCTCCCTGTCCATGGTATGGTGTTTTGCATGCCATAGCTTTCCACACATTTTATAAGCAAAATGCATGCGGAATGTAAATATAACACAAAAGTATGTTTCTTTGGCATATAACATATAAAATGTCAAAAATTGAAATAAAATTTAGTTGGACTTTAACAGCAGCGTTATCAATATATCATATGTCTCGTTCTTGCCTCTGATATCACTTCCAAAAGTAAACAAACATTGCAGTAAGCTCAAATGTCTGTGCACAGATGAGGCCTAAGCGGGGAGCTTTGCTTTACGTCGGGTCACGTGCTCCCAGCATGTGTGTTGACCTGGTAACATAACCTCTATTTATAGAATATGACAGAGGGATCTGATGAAAATCTTTCGCATATTTTACACAATTATACATCATTTGAAAAACATGGGTGAATTAATGTCTGTATAGAAAAATCCTCAAATTACTTTACTTTGTTTGATATTTGATTTAGTGTTTGAGTTATCTCAAAGTGCTTCAGAGTACGCACTATATTTCTTAGCGAACATTTAATTTGGATGTGAAGAGTCAGGATATCCGTTTGAACACCGTATAAAGACGCCGGTGTAAAGACGAATAATGACCCCCTTAGAAAATTGACTGGAGGTCATTTTCGACGTCGAAAAATGACCCCCAGGGCATTATCTGACGTCGAAAATGACCCTTTTGCCCGTAGGAAAAATGGCATCAACCTTAAAATCTGTATAACCTACGTGAAGGAAAATTTAGAAAAGTTATTGCCTTGACGAATATTTGTAAATTTGTTAAAGTCATAAAGATTCTAAATTAAAAAATATATTTACTAACAAATCATTATAATGACCCAGGAATTTTCATAATGCTTACTTTTTATGAGGCTGTTGAAAGCCCTGTAACATCAACTTATTTGTCAGTATCCTGCCTCTGTTTTAAAGTTGATTGTACTCAGACAATGCTCTAGTGTACCGAATAAGTTGGGAGACGTAATTAAATACGATATGCAGGTGATAGTGGAATATTACGAAATAAATACACATAAAAAGTTGGCGATGGAAAAGCCGATTCTAAAGTCATACCGTTTTCATATAGTTCAGTTGTTAGTTGGCCATAAACAGCAAGATATTGAAATATGAAAAAGATGTTTAAAAAGATTAAGATTAGAATCTTTCCTATTGCAAGCAATAGACATACACAATGATCACCTCCCGGAAGAAAAATCTTGTTCTGTACACGTTAGATAACTCGTTCGTTGTGTGAAAAAGTTTATCCAACCGTTTCCATGGTAATGGAAACAATTTTAAGAATCTTAAATATAAATTCATTTGTGAATTTTCAAAAAGATTGTTCAAGCCAACCTTGAGAACATTCGTTGATTAAATTTGTCCTTTATTGTTCCCATGGCAACAGTGGTAAGTTTGAAAAAACAAACTATTTAATGAACATCTAGAGTTGCTGATCATCATTTCTGAAAAATGTCATTATGCTTGTCCGAGTCATCTCCGAGAAAATGCTCGGACAAAATAATAGGTCATGAGATAACAATATGTCGTCCTGACTTACGTTCTTGACGTCACAATAACAGCTTCAACTAATAGCCATTTTGACGTATCTATTGTGAAATTTTTATTGTGTTGAGAACACAGTATGTATAATAAATAGAAACACATGACACATGTAATGCTGTTAAATACATTTTAATTGCGTGTTTGTCCAGTGTTAATCAGAAAACGTAAGAGATTTACCCGTTCAGACCCAGACCTAGGCATCAATCATCTCTTTTAAACTTTGTATCACTCTGTTGGAACGGGGGTCATTTTTCAACAGCGGTCAATTTTTTTTATAGGTTGCACATGTAGAAAGCTGGCCTTGGTCTCTTTTTCTACAAAAAATTACATGTTCTACGGATAGGGGTCATTATTCTTCTTTATACCCGCTTTTGTTCAACGTGCAATGAGTCTGGCTAAAAATCATATAACATGACAAAAATTTTGCCAGGAAAGAGGAAAGCAATTATATTTTTGGATTCAAATTGTTATTTATTATAAAATTAATATTGCTTAATCTTGCTGAAACTGTTAAGGAAGCATGGCCGTGGATTTTATTCCCGCTCGTTCTTTTTCATTCCAACTTTTTCTACGGGATGATTGAAAAAAATTCGAAAAATGTTCTAAACACTGATGGTAATTCAAATTGTTAAGAAATGATGCAGCGAAACAATATACTTTTTTTTTAGAATTAGCCGCCTTTGTTTTCCATTGGTTTCAAATGTTTTGATTTTTTGATTATTTTTGAAAGTGTTCTTCTATATAATGGATTTTTTTGGTCAAATTATTCAAAGTTTTGATCAACAAAAAAAAACACATTTAGCTAAACTATTTTTATGTTTGATAAGGTGGCCTGTGGTATTACACAGAAGAGGCTACCGATGGTCAAGCTTGTGTGATGAAATCCACAATCATCAACACTAGTAAGGAGATGATGACGTACAGTGACTTCCCAATACCCAAGGAATACCCAATCTACATGCATAACAAATACGTACTCAAGTACTTTAACCAGTATGCGGAAAAATTTGACCTTAGAAAATACATAAGGTTCAAAACAGAGGTATTACCCTAGAATTTAATCATTTTCCTTTTCTAACTTATAGAAATGAATTAAATATTCAGTACGTTTATTAATTGATTGTGTTAACGTTGTTTGTTGTTTCTTTATGTGTGTTATTATAGGTGACATCAGTAAGCAGGAGTCCAGACTTTAACACATCTGGGCAGTGGAACATTACAACAGAAGATTTAACAACAGGAGAGACTAAAGAACACGTATTTGATGCCGTCATGGTGTGCACTGGTCATCATGCGGAGAAAAATATTCCAGACTTTCCCGGTATACCAAGATATAATAGAACATTATTTGTTTTTTTTTTGGTAAATGTTTGGGAAAATAGGATTGAAATTTTGATCCATCTTTGTATATATATATATATATATATATATATATATATATATATATATATATATATGACATATGGCTTTAGGAGACCAAGGAGGATATATTTTCTGGCTTAGGGAGACCACTGGATTAAGGCGACCTTTTTCGGTCTCCCTATTATTTTGACCTCATCAGTATTGCAAATGTCTTTTTATAGATAAATAAACAGTCTGCCATTAAATATTATTAATCTTTAACTCTGTTATTTAACATTCAAAAGTTGTCTAATTCCTATCATCTTCCCTAAAAAAGAAAAGAATGTATAACCTACGTATAATTTCAAAGGATAATTTTTCTGCATTTTGGAGACCATGAAAAACATGCAATTAAACAAAAAATCTAGCATATATATTTTTTCCGCTTTTGATATGTTCAAATGAGTGTTTCTTTAACTTAGTTTTCCACTTTTTATGTTAAAAACCTAAAAAGGAAAAATATTGTAAATTTATGGACCATGTTTTGAATTCTTAGCAAGTGCTTTCCGTCATTTGTTCCGAATGCCATCGGAATGCCTCTTCAGTTTTCAGAAAATGACCTCTGAACACCATGAATGTTGAGAAATTTGGGTAAGTAACTAAAATGATACAGTAATAAGTTGTAATTAAGAATACGCAAGACAAACATTCGTGTTTTTTTTTTGTTTTTGTTTTTGTTTTTGTTTTTTTTTTTTTGCCTAGTAATTTAGCTTTTAAGAGAAAAAGTATGATTTTAAATAATCATTAGACTATAGTTCGGTATATAAAATCCTGAAGGAAATTCGAAATAAAGTTAAATGATAGGCCCCTATATTTTTAATTCTTTTATACAAGTCCACAAACAAATTGCAGAAAATATTTAAAGATTAGGCCGAACGTAGAAAAAAATAGTCTCGCAAGTTGACGCAGCTATGTCGAGCTTAAAAATTTAAATTAAACTTTCTGTAAACATCATGCAGGACATGATCATCATGATATAGTATAAATGAAACAGACCCTGTAAGAAAAAAATAGCTGTAATTTAATAATTATTTATTAATATAATGTGGTCCTCTGCTGTTAAAATACATATGCAGTAAAAAAAGGGTGAAGCAGATTTGATACAATACATGGCTGAAGGAACGTACGAAATGAAATTTAGGTATACTATAGAAAACATTGCTCCTTTATGTTTGGACCCCCTCAATAATAACCTCTGATGATCTATTTTTTACTTTTGCTTTTGGCCCCCCTAAATAATAATCTCTGGTAATGTATTTTTCTTTTGCTTATTAAGAAATTTTTAGTTTGTAGCCTCCCCCAACCTGAAACTGAAAAATGTTGTTTGGTTGTGCTCACCCCCCCCCCCTCTCCAACTAAATTACGTACGGGCCTATTCTCCATCCCTGAGGTTTTCTTTCACCAAAGAAAGATTAATTGGTAACAGTTCAGATATATAGCAATATTTACGGAAGGGAATATTCTCGTTTAATTATGAAGATGTGACAGTAACTAAATGTTACACAGTGAGTGTAACATTTATTTAATATTATTGTAACAGTTAATGTTTACAAAAAGTGAAATACTGATACTATGAAATTTTAATGGATATATAGAAAATATACAAGTACAACCATTATCGTAAACCACATACACGAAAAGCTTTTTTTTTTCCAAGCAATTGGAAATTCTTTACAAATCATTATCGCAGCCTAGTTCCCTTCATTATTTTCAGCAGTTCAGTGACGGAGATAAAATGATCATTTGGGGTTTATACCCCCCCCCCCTCTCCCCACCAAATGAAACCAAAAAATGTTTGGTTTTGGTCCCCTTCAACTGAAATTGATTCCTACTTACCATGCTTACAGGCTTAACTATGAAGATGTGACAGGGAGTGTAAAAACAATAATTGTTCAGACGGATACATAAGCTGATATAAATATCAAATTTTAATGGATAGATAGAAATTAATATACAATTACAACCATTCATTATAAACTACATAAAGATAATTTTTCAAGCAATTTGAAATTCTTCATTTTTTAAGATAATATTTTATTTCGTATATATATGTTTATAGGTTTATTCGTATCAACAAATCTGTGTACGAGTTAATAACGCACCCTGGGTTCCCTGCATTTTCAGTGACAGAGAACCAGATATAAGAATGCAGGGAAACAAGCCTTGTTACAAGGTTTGAGGTTTGTATATTTTATATTTTAATTTACACTTTTTAAAAATTATTATGCAAAACTCTGTGTGCAGATGAATATTTACATTTTAATGTTATAAGTCGTTTTGTGGTTCATTTATTTGCGGTGACTGTCCCACGTGTGTTTACCTGTTTACATTCACCTACTGACCTAGAGTCTTCAAAATATACCTTCTGTAATCATGACTGTTGTAATCTTGTTTTTATGTTAGTTTACCATATGTAACTTGACTGTTGTATAGATTTATAGCGATCACTGCAAGCTTTTAATATTTATGTGAAGAGAAATTTCAGACTATCAATCACAGGCACTTGTTTCATATACGGTGCACCCCTACTTATTTTTACCACAAGGTATCTAACTCAATTTTAGGCACCCTGCTTCAAGCTCGTATTTTGTTCATATATCAATCATTAACCTACTTTAAAATGACATTGTTCGCTTCATGAGACTTTTTTCTTGTCAAATAAATCGTTTCAGACGTCTCTGGTCGAGACTCTTTATTGTAAACCACTCATTTATTCCTCGAAAATTACCTCGATACATTGTTAAATTTAAGACTTTAGATGGGATACAACTTCCAGTTGGGGTAGAATAAAACCAGAGACTTCCGAGTATTCCATTCCGAGGTCTCTGGTTTTATCCTTCATTTATAACCCCAACTGCAAATTTGTTTTGAAAATTACCTTGATACATCTTAAGACTTTAGATGATACAAATTTCATTTTTTTCACAGGTCACAGGGTTTCAACTTAAAAAATAAAAATTCTCACCGTTAAGATATGTTGGAAATTTTAGCGTGATATGTTGATAATTTGCCAAATTATTATGTAATAAAAGGGACTTTATATGATCACCCGGCGCTGTCACTTTAGTTCAGTCTTCACAACAATTCTTTTTCAGCACATGCCCTTCGGGCATGTAGACCTATCATTTTTACCCAGCGCATTCAAATTTGTACATGCCCTACTCAAAATTCTTACATTTACCAGTATTGTGCTACAAAAAAAAAACATTAGGTATAAAGGTTTTATATTAATTTTTTCAGCATTGTATTTCTCCGTGACTGTACCACGTGTGTTTATTCACCGTGATTGCCATTTTCTAAAGCGTTTTTGTTCATTAATAATTTTTGAGTTGCATGCTGGTCATTTGTTGGCCGGTTTAGCTGAACTGAATTTCAGAAATGGGATCATGACTGTAGTGCCACAGTATGTGGCATCGATGAACGTCTCGTAATTTAGCAAGAAACTTCGAGAAAACAAATAGGTTAAACTAAACACTTCAATGATTAGATTGACAATCATTTGACAGGTCGTATCGAGAATGTAGACAGGCAATCCATCTAAGACATTACATATAGCAACGTTTACGGGAATAATGGGGGTAGGACAGAATAAATGGCAAGTAAAGATCGTACAATGAAAGAAGATTCACATATGCCCTCTTCGGACATGTAATTTGACAATTTTTACATGCCCAGCTGCAAATTTAACAGGTCCCTGGCATTGGACTCCCGGGTTATTTGGAAGACTGTTAGTTTAGTTTCATGAGGTCCGACAACATTGTTTCTCAATGTCTGCTCCCTCTACCCCATACACTTATCTTGATAAAATTATATAAATTATATTATTAATTACCCTGGTATATAAATTGCATAAACCGGTCTTGTTATAAATTATATAAACTGGTCTTGTTTATATAATTTTACAATGTCATAAACAGCTGCTTAAGTGCATATAATATTGTATTAAATGGATTTATATATAGGATTAGGGAAAGATCCTCACTTGATTATGCCAGCATATTTTGCTCGTAGGAGTTTATTATCTACCACACATGATCAATGTCACTTTTGGACGTGAATGACTTTTGACACCCTAACTTCAGTTCAAATCAACGTTAACTTTATGTGACGTCTTTCTGAATCTTTTTTGGCATGTAACTTGGGAAAAAACAATTAAAGTACTCTCGATGCATTTGATTTCTCTTAGCCCGTTTAAACATTTCCTAGGTCTATACCAGTTTTTGCAGGGGCGAAACTATATAGAAGTTGGAAAAGAAACCTATCCCCTTTTTGACGTATTTGGTTTTCGAGGGGTGAAAATTTTCAATGTTACACTCAACTACATGCAACATTTATTATATTATACTGAATGTTTTATACAAATACAAATAATAGTGAACCTTGAGCGCATAAATCTGCGCAGTCACTATTTTTTGGAATATCACCCGTCGTCAAGCAATGTTGACTGTTGCGACACTGGAGGGCGTGGCTTCATTATTCAGTGGGTAATAGTGCTTTTTAACAAATGTTTCTTGACGAATCAGATTGATTCATTTAATATACCTGAAAGTACAATATTAATTAATTGTCATCATTTTCCTATATTAGCTTTTTACTGGTAATGGTTTTGAAATGATAGGAACATGCACTGTTCAAAAAGTCTTAAAATGTTGTTTTGGCTCAATTTCTTTGTTAGATTACTGTGTTGAACTAAGGCAGGTCAATTAAAGTAACATGATCCAATAGATTCCATGTACATTTAGTACTGTAAAGTAGACAAATTTATTGTTCTCACAAATATTTCTCAAATATTGATTTAAGTTGGTCTCCTGAAGGATGTATTAATGCAATTGGTCTGCTTAAGGTATAATATAGACATGCATATTTTATTTTGAATTTGTATTATGTCAATCATTAGAAATATATGGATCTTAATTAAAAAACATTGTTTTTATTAGAATTTAAGATATGTATAATAGGCATGTATTCTTCATGCTTTTCCATAATTAAGTCCTTTTTTACAGGGTCTCTGCTAGAATCATGTGGACCCCAGTGTAACACATCTATGGAAAGAGAGAAAATCTCAGCTCAAGGGTCAACATGTCTTTATTCCAAGAAAGGTAAATTGATAATTTTTTCTGCTAAAATACTCTTTTATAAATTATAATATCAATGCAAAAGAATGAACAAACAACATACCTAACAACATTTTGAAAATGAAAGTGCAGTAACAGTTAATAATTATGATCAATTGAATGAATGTTAATAATCCAATCAAAGTCCTTGTTGTATATCATTTTTGCTAGGGCTGTGTATTGAGCAAAAAAAAAGAAGAAGACATTTTTTAATGCGATATGCAATATATTGGATTCTTTAACAATTCTGTCAAAAAAGTCTTATAAATCATTATGCTTGAATTTTATAAAAATAATAATTGTTTTGCAACTCATTTTTAATTTTTTGTCTCACTGTCTTTAAAAATTACACTTCAAATTCAAACTTTTCTTGACTGTAAAATCAACATGCTAAGTAAAGTTGTCTATGTATTTTTATGATTTTGTAATAATCATCTAAGATGTGCTACCTCCTTAACGATTATATCATTTTTGATCAGTTTTAATTCAAAACAGTTAAATATAATCTTTGGTGATTGAAATTCCCAACTTTTTCACAGAATTACATAAAAAAACTGCCTGCCCAAAATGTATTGGAATTAAGTTATTTTTTGGATACGATATATTCATTAATCTAGATATGTATCAATATATTTGGTGCAGCCCTAATTATTGCTGGTTCATAAATAACTAAAAAATAAACAAATGCCAAATGTTGGCATGGTTGGCATTGCAACTGTATCTTACACATTCAAATCAGGCCATTCTTACAAGTTCTGAAACATGTTGGATTCTTCACTAGTGCCGCTATTACAGAGAAGACAGCTTGTTTATAAACTGTGTCATTCAAAGTTTCAGTATATATATGAGAAACACAACAAATCTAAATGCTTAGCCATTACACTAAATGATGAATCTACTTTATTGTGTTATTTATTGACATTTGACAATCATGATTTATAAATCATTTTGAAATTTTTAAAAACAAATTAAAGCAATTCCCATCAATTCCTCCCTAGACAAATATATTAATGATAATTTTTACAGCAATACCTTGCTGTAAATTTCAATTCAAGTGATTTGATTTTTTTTTTTGTTTGTTTGTACATTTATGGTTAATTTATCCTTAGAAAAAAATTAATAAGAAAGTAATTTTATTAAAATTTTATAACTTAAATAATGTCTAGATTCATGTATTGAATCATAAAATTGTTTTGAGAGATGTATCATATCATAATGTCTGTGTATTATCCAAACCCAATATACCTACATATCACGATGTATCATTTCAGCATTATTTGTTAGTGCTGTTTGATTTGTTTTGTATATGCCCTTTCCTGCTCAGAAAGCAGAAAGCAGAAGTTCTTGCTTCATAATCGTCACTCAAGACCTGAAACTGTATTAGAAATCTGTATGACGTGTGAAATTTCATATCTGTTTTGACATAGTTGTTAATTTGTATAACAAAATGCAATAATACAACACAATTAATTTAATAGCATTAATTTTTGTATCAGCAAAAAAAAAAAAAAATATTTTCCCTACCTACTGACCCAAGTGTTTAAAGACTCAATCGGCAATGCCAAACCAACAATTTTTTAATTGTGGCCTTATCCACTGATATTTCTTTTGTTCTGATTCTTAGTTTCTTTTGTTCTGATTTTTTGTTCATTGAAAAAAATTAACGCCTTTTCTTTAATTCCTTAATTTTCAAGTTGAAGAGTGCATCCTGACAATCAGTTATGATGTTACAGTGTCCACTGTCCAATCCGACAACTGTGCAATCCAGCACACTGGACTTTCCGACCATTAAAACTTAAATATTTTATTCCCAAAAATTTCTGTATAATATATATAGAATAAAACACTGTATATTCCGACCACTGTACATTCCGAATTCTGGTGCTTTTTGTCGACAAGACTAGATAATTACCTTATGATTTTACCTGGGTAATTCGACATAATTATACATTTGTACCATAATTAGTCGCTAGTCCCATTTGGGCACAAGCTTGGTCTACTTAGTAATCAATTACATGTATTAGTTTGATGGTGTTTATATAAACAATAAATGAACTCTGTTTGAATTTAAAAATTAGGCAATCAGTACTCTTCGTTGTTATCAATTTTATTCTCGCATTGACAAAATAGCATCCATGCGATAGAAAATAAAAAGGAGTACCTGATATTTAGATTGCCTTTACCTAACAGAATAAATAAGATTTTTTGCTTGAAATTGAAATCAAACATGCAGTCAGAGTCCTTTAAAGTCATGTCTCCCTAAAAAATGAGTACAGCAAACTACTGTATAACATGTAGACAACACACAATTTGAAGACAGCATCTCGTCTAATAGAAAATGTTTCATTTCCGGGTTAATATACACTGAATTAAGTGAGACTGTGCACATAAAAGATTTGCAGGAAGCAAAAAACTTCCACTTTAAGTAGACCTATTAAATTTTAAAATGTTAATGTTGTTTGATAAAAATTAAATCGCAATAACAATGTTTTAGAGGTACGTCCCATTTGTTTGAAAAGTCACGAGAGGGTATTAATAGCACAGTCTATCTTAAGAAGTTAACAATGCAGAAAAAATTGGAGAGAAATGTAGTGTAGAAAAAAAAATAAAACCACTGTTTACAGAAGGTAGACAAAATATTTAATATCTACTGTTAGTAAGTAAAATGCTAAAAATTAAATTGCAACAACTCGAAGTGATTGGCAGTTCCATCTGTTTTGCACGTTTAAAAGAAATTATCGTATATTACTACAGAGTTTACTAGTGCTGTAACAAATGATGTGTCTCAAAGAAATGTTAATCAGCCGAAGGTATATTTTATACAACAAAGAAACACACACACACACACACTTTGACAATTAAATACACATGTACTCTAAACCTAACGAAAAATGTTTTTTTTTTCTGTATGAAGTCACCTGACATTTATCATAATGCTCAGAAATATTCAACACTGGGTAATCCGACACACTGTCTAATCTGACATTGATTTTATTCCCCTTCAACATGTTGGATAAGACAGGTTTCACAGTATATCAATGACGTAATGTATGCAATATATAAATAACTGTCCCACCTGCCTGCTAATGTGGAAACAAAACTTCCCTCCATAACAAAAGAGTGCACCAATGGAGATCATTCGGCAAACCTCGGCTGATTCCGTCACCTTCATCAAACGTTTGATGAGGTACGAATCGGCCGAGGTGTGCCGAGTGCAATGGAGATAATCTCGAAACTTGTGTAGTAAGATCAACTCCTAACAATGCACCACTTTTCAGCATTTATATTCATTGCTTAAGGGTTTATTCTTACTAATGAAATAAGTTGTGGTGATGCCTATATTTACTGTAAGACATTTGTAATAATGAAGCATTTGTGAGATGTACCCTTTATCAGTTATTTACAAACAAGGCATTTGAAGAGGATGAGCACAGTGCATTTTTTTTATCTGAAGTTAAGGTGATTTTAAGCAAAAAACATTTCTTGTCCATATTTAGAAAGCAAAATATTTTGACTTGGTTTAAAGTTTTATAAACCCATTAAACTTGTTAAAAAATTAAGTATGTAAACTAAATTTTGAATAAAGAGTTGGTCCTCTGTGTAAAACTTGCTCTGTGAGCAAGTTGGAATTACAATGCCTTTCACGATTCCTTCACAAAAAATGGGGTGATGACCCACAATATTAATAAATGTAGATTAAACATCCTATTTATGTCAGTTATTGTATTAAATGAGCTTTCAACCATTTTATGCTTTATGGTTTTAAATAATATTTTATATTTCATAAATTAGACAGTGAAATTTGCAAAAAAAAAAAAAAAAATTATTGATTTTTAAACTGTTGTTACATTTAGGAATGTGGGTATATGTACATATCCTGTTCAAGTCTTAGTGTATCACATTATATCATGATATACTTCAGACAAATTAGTACACCCGTAGTTTTGAATACAATTCATACATTGATTTCATTTGCCGCAATGGTCTCTTTAATATTGCAATAATGCATTTGGTCTTCCTAATGCATGTATAATGCAGGTACTGTATATACTCTATGTCCAACTTATAGGTGAGTCATAAAAAGATTAGTATTTTGAAACCAGGTTAAAACGTCAGAGCATTGATTTGAAATTGTCAATTGATTCTGGCAAAAAGTTGTACCGATTTATAAGCGGGTCAATAGCAAATCCCTCCAAAATAACCTCAAAAAATACAACTGATTTATAGGCAGACCACCTTATAGGCGAGTATATACCGTATAGTTTTTGTTGAATTTTGCTAACAGCAAAACACTATGAATAATGAATTTTGGAAAAAAAGATTATTAAGTTTAATGATGCATGTATGTAGTATAGAAATATTGTTCATATGCCTGTACATGGTACAAATATGCATTTTACAGAGTGTACATATGCCAGAATCATATGGACCGCAGACTGGCCCTGGTGATTCCGTTAAGAAAAAAGAGGAAAAATCAGTGCTTGTGCTCATTGGTCATTGGACAAAGGTAAATAGATTTATTTCATGAAACTAAACATGTAAATTACTAGGATATTAAAATATCACAATTAAAATACATGTACTGATTTATATATATATGGATATCAGTTGGTCTCCTTGATGCAGTTAAATGCATTTGTTATCCCTTTTAAGTGGATCTTTTAAATATTATGCAGTTTATTTAGAAGCTCTTTATTATCTGCACTGTTCACTTTTACAGGGTGTATGCCAGAATTTTTTGAAGAACAGTCTGAATCTGACATGGAAAAAATGAAGAAAAACAGCCTTCCTGTTTATAAATCTACATTCTGACAAAGGGTAATTTTGTTTAGTTCAATTAGAAGTGCACATTTAATTTCAGTTGCTTTCCTTAATGATATATTATAGCATTTTTATTCCCTTATGAACAATATGTATACTTGTAAAGCATGTATCACAAAATCTTCTGCAAACAAAGTTTTGGGTGTATATTGCTTGTTGCTTAACGTCCCTCTTGAGAATTTTTCACTCATATGGAGACGCCACCACTTGCTGGTGGAGAGCTGCAAATTTTTGTCCTATACTCAGCACTTACGGCCATTGAGCATTGAGGGATCTTTATCGAGCCAGCACCTACTGTGACACGGGACCTCAGTTAATACGTCTGTCTCATCTGAAGAACGGGTCTCCACATTTCACAGTGGGATTCAAACTCGCTATGTAAGGATCAGCTTCTTTCTCCGCGACTCTAGAATAGACGCTCTAACCACTGCATCTGCTCTACTTTGGCAACTTTGGGTGTATATAAGCATAGGAATCATCATGTCCATCTGTCTGTTCATGTGTTTGGCCACTTGTGTGACTAGCTTTTTTGTTCCAATTCTGGCTGAGATAAATTGATTTAGGTCATCTAAATACAAACAAATTAAGGGAAATTACTATGGTATTGGGATGAACATTTTGGAATACTGTCTCATTGTTCCATTGTAGTTGGTCTCTTTAATGTTGTAATAATGCATCTGGTCTTCCTAATGTATGGCATACACTGTATGCATGTATAATGTTGTTAAAGTTGGATGAATGTAAAACAGTTCTTGCGTGATGACAAAGGTAAATAGATTTAGTTCATGTAACTAAACATGTAAATTACTAGGGTATTAAAATCTCTCGTTTTGAATACTGATTTACATGTGGAGAGTAGTTGGTCTCCTTAATGCAGTAATAATACATTTGATCTTCCTTATGCATACTGCATATTTATTTTTTATAAATTTAATGGCTGACATGTATGAGGGTTGATCCAAAAGTTTGTTGAATTTCTTCATATTTTATTTATTTATTAGTGAAAGAGGTTGAATACTGATTTAGATGTGGATAGTAGTTGGTCTCCTTAATCCAGTAATAATACATTTGGTCTTCCTTATGCATACTGTATATTATATAAATTTAATGACTGACATGTACCAGGGTTGATCCAAAAGTTCGAGGAATTTCTTCATATTTTTAGGTCACCTGAGTAACTCAGGTGAGCTATTGCTATCCGTTTTCGTCCGTCGTCGTGCGACGTACATTAACATTTGAACATTTTTAGCTTCTTCTCTGAAACCGCTCAACCAATTTCAACCAAATTTGGTATATAGCATCTTTGGATGAAGGGAGAGGGCAAACAAACATTATTTTAAAGATTGCCTTAGCGTGTCGTTTATTCTGTGCATTTATGGCAATTAATATTAAAATCGTCCAGACCTGTTAAAACCCATGGATGTCCACAAAAATGTTACTCAAATCAAATTTCATGTTAAAATTCAAAGTAAATATAAATACCTGTGTAATTGTATAATGGTGTAACAAATGTTTAAGAATGCCATATTTAAATTTCAAAAATTGCTCTAAATGTGCATGAGATAAATATCTAAATGCTGTGAAGAAGCACTGTGCTACAATTACCATATTAAAGAAGTGATTTTAATGAAATCTTGTTTCTAAAAAAACCTGTAGAAAATTTAAAGAAAATTAGAAATCAGGATTCTTACCCCAAAACCATCAGATGGTATGAAAGCCTTCAAACAATGTGTTTTACATAATTCGCATTTCCAAAAACTGTGATCATTAATTTGCCGACCTATTATTGTATGTTCTAATGAAGGAGAATTCATGTGCAAACTTCTACATGAGAAGAATAAAAGTATTGCCGTGTCCTGCAAGAAAACAAAATCACATTATATTATCAATTGCAGATGGTGTCTACGTCTTTCAACTAATTTTGCAACGGCAAGAGTATCTTCTATGTAGTAACTGTTTTGAACCAAGACATCCTACTGACAACTAAGTCCATGATACAGAGCTTTCTACTGCCTTGTTTAGAATTTTACATGTCGAGAAATTTATGGTCAGTGTAATGACCTTGTTTGCAAATCTAAATCTTCATTACGTCGAGTTTAGACTTTCATGTGAATTTCATGGTCCCTGTCCCCCTGGGGCCTGAGGGGCGGGGCTAAAACCACCAAAAATAATGCAATCTTTAAAAATCTTCTTCTTTACTCCTGGACATCAAGCAGTCAAACTGTTCGCATCATTGTAATAAGCATTGAGCCCTCTACCAAAATTTTGAAATTCATGGCCCCAGGATCAGGGGTTCTGGTGCTAGGATGGGGCAATATAGATCATATAGTGAAAGTGCATTATTTCTTTGAAAATCTTATTCTCTGCTCCTGGGTATTAAATAAAGTAACTAAGTACATAGTTATGAAAAGCAAGACTGCCTCTTCCAAAATTGTGAATTTCATGGCCCCAGGGTCAGGGGTTCTGGTGTTAGGGCGGGGTTCTATTGATTATATAGTGAAAATGCATTAATTCTTTGAAAATCTTCTTCTCTGCTCCTGGGTATTAAATAAAGTAACTAAGTACATAGATATGATGAGGAAGAGGGCCTCTTCCAAAATTTTGAATGTCATGGCTCCAGGGTCAGGGGTTCTGGTGTTAGGGCGGGGCTCTATTGATTATATAGTGAAAATGCATTAATTCTTTGAAAATCTTCTTCTCTGCTCCTGGGTATTAAATAAAGTAACTAAGTACATAGTTATGATGAGGAAGAGGGCCTCTTCCAAAATTGTGAATTTCATGGCCCCAGGGTCAGGGGTTCTGGTGTTAGGGCGGGGCTCTATTGATTATATAGTGAAAATGCATTAATTCTTTGAAAATCTTCTTCTCTGCCCCTGGGTATTATTTAAACAAACTAAGTACATAGTTATGATATTCAAGATTGCCTCTTCCAAAATTGTGAATTTCATAGCCCCAGGGTCAAGGGTTATGGTGAAAAAGGGGGAGGGGATCTATTGATTATATAGTGAAAAAGCAAAATTTCTTTGAAAATACTCTTTTCTGCTTCTGGTTAAAAAGCAAAGAAGCTAAGCATATAGTTATGATGAGCATGATTGCTTCTTCCAGAGTAGTGAATTGCATGACCCCTGGGTCAGATGTGCTGGTGTAATGGTGGGGCTCTTGATGATATAGTGAAAATGCATTAATTCTGTTAAATAATCCTGTCTGCTCCTTAGTGTTAATCAGATAAACAAAGTGATTACTTACATGTATGATGAGCAAACTTCTGGTCCCAGGGTGAGAGGCTCTGGTGTTTCTAGGTGTGTGTGTGTGGGGGGGGGGGGGGGGGCTCTATTGATAATATAGTGAATCTGTAGTAAAAAATGCATTATTTCTTTGAAAATCTTCTCTGCACCTGGGCATATCAGAGGCAAAACAAGTAAAAGTTTTCATAAAGATTTTTGAACATCTGGCTTCGGGGCCACCAACGTATAAAATCTCAGCTCAAATCTCAACCTCAAATCTTAGATTTCTGCCTCAGCTGAGATTTTCCTAAAACATCATGCCACCAACATCTCTGAGATTCGATCATCTCACGTAAGCTGAGATTTGAGAAAAATCTTGGACTTATTCTTGTTGTTATATACGACCTTTTTTTCTGAAAATGCATGAATTTGTTGAATCAATGATTGAATTTACCTTTTAGTCAGTTATTTATGCAATATTTTAGTGAATATCACGAAAAAACACATCCCACACTTCCTTCGTCTTTTATTTGTTGTTTCGAGTCATTCAACAAAGAGGATTCCATTTCGACATTTGCGACAATATATTTTCATTGAACCCCCCATAAAAAATCCCTACAGAAGAATAACACAAAAACATATCTAAACTTTGTAGTCTTGGTTCTTGTCGACATAAACACACAAAAACATACACCGAGGCGTCACTTCCACCATTGTGACGTTACATGTAGCAGGTAGGCGGATCAAGACTATATTCCCCAGACTGATTAAAAGAAATCATTTTTCTTTGTTTGTTATATATGTTAGATATATCTGTATAATTCTTAATTCTCCATAGCAAAAAAAAAAATATATATATGAGTCATAGGGACTATTTAAATTTAGAATAAACCTGAGTGAATTTTTTTTCTAGCAGATCCACAAAAAAAAAATGCTCAGTAGGCCTATATCATGTAAATTTCTCACATGCTGTAATAAATTTCGCGAGTATACCATAATTGTGGAAAAACAGCAAACATATCCAGGAGCAGGTAACATACGCATGCTTAGTTTTACAGGATTTAATTTATCAAGGAAATTTCTCGAGGAACTGTTTAATTGTCGGTGAATTTCAGCTCATATCCCCCCAGGAGGAAGAAAAACCGGCTGAAATTTGAACTAAGGGCATGTATAGGGAAGCGGCAAACTAACACATCGCATTTTTCTACGATCCCCTGTGACAAAATGTCTCGGAAAGTCTTCTTTTTTTTTTTTTTAGATAAATAATAAACAACGAATATAGCACCACTTGACAAATAATCATCGTTACATTGAAAACCCAAATCAATCTCGCATACGCTCATTGAGTAATGAGAAACTGATTAATTTCTAATTGTATCGTAAATGAAAGTTTCACTGCGTAATGATGTAATTTTAAAAAAAAAAAAAGAACCTACGGATCATACTTTTTTGCTTCAAAATGTAAGTTGTCGTACTAAAAAATACTGTTTGTTAAAAAAGAATCTATTCTTGCAAGTACTATAGCTAGCAAGTACATTTGAATAGATGCAGTCCTTCTTGTGATTTATACATGTATTTCAGAATGGTCATAAGTCAAGTTTATTCTTATAAATAATATAAATGGTCAAGGATTTAAGTACGCACAATACATTGTGAGTATAAAGTCGATCCAAATTCTCAATCAAGAATTTTATAGATTTAATTAAGAACCAAATTAGACAGACTGCTATCATCTGTAATAAATAAATGGCGATTTACATATTATTTCGAAAGAACAGAAGAATTTGTACATGAAATTCTAGACAGATTTCTTTTAATATTTCGTATAATATTTACCTTAATAAATAGTAAAATATAACTTCCTGGGAAAAAAAATACGGGAACGAGGAGTTTTGATATTTTATCTAGTCATATTTCCTTTTCTGATATACATGAACATTGTGAATTACATGAAATAAAAATGTCTTGTCACAAATAGCTCATTTAAATATGAATTAAATTAATTATATTAATTCCTGTACGAATGAAGATATAAATGTTATGTACGAACGTGCCACTAGAATATTCTATTCTTTATTTTTTTCTTTATTTATTTTTTTCTTTTGGTAAAGTTTAAAGTGCTTGATTCCATGCGTGGACAATATTAATATAATAAGAATATTTACATGCGCCTAATTAAACCCCCCCCCCTTCACAGGATAATCAAGTTTTGGGAGAAATTAACATCCTTTCTGTGCTTGTATGTTAATTTCGTGTATTTATTGATTAAAATGTGCACTGTCACAACATTTGCGATCATTTTACCATAAAAAAAAAAATTGTGAGATTTTGTTTGAGACTGGTATACATCAATCTCAAGATTTTCTGAGAAATCTCAGAATTTTTTCTCAGCTGAGTCGGAAAAAACGTTGGTGGCACGCATGTTTGAGAAAAATCTCAGATGTGAGAATCACTGTAAATAATGTACTTGAAAGGTTAATAGTATAAGAGAATTATGCAAGGTTTTTTATCGTATAATGCAAAAAGTACTTTCATAGTTTTAATGATCAGGTAGACTTGTAAGTAATAGATGAATAAAATTGAGACAAAAATAACTTGTCTTATTCAATGTTCATCAAAGACCAAAAGAGTCCAATGTAAGAGATTTTCAACAAGGAATTAAAATACTGGGTAGTACAGAAGCACTAATAGTTTGTTAATAACTGTATGGTGATAGTGATAAATGGGGAACAGATTAGAACCTAATTTATGAACTGTTCATGAACACTAGACTAATTATTTTGTTGATCCTGATCACCCTATTTTTCTTGCTTTTGGGCAACAAAGCTTCACCTTTCAGTTCATTTTATACTCTGTGGATCCTCTTAATTGTTGTATTATAATCAGATGACTGTTAAGGCCCTTGGGCCTCTTGTATTTATTTATTAGTGAAATTGGTTGAATACTGATTTACATGTGGAGAGTAGTTGGTATCCTTAATGCAGTAATAATACATTTGGTCTTCCTTATGCATACTGCATATTTATTTTTTATAAATTTAATGGCTGACATGTATGAGGGTTGATCCAAAAGTTTGTTGAATTTCTTCATATTTTATTTATTTATTAGTGAAAGTGGTTAAATACTGATTTACATGTTGATAGTAGTTGGTCTCCTTAATGCAGTAATAATACATTTGGTCTCCCTTATGCATACTGTATATTAATATAAATTTAATGACTGACATGTACGAGGTTTGATCCGAAAGTTCATGGAATTTCTTCATTTTTTATTTATTTATTAGTGTAAGTGGTTGAAAATTACAAATAAGAATTATATAGACACTTGTTGAATTTTTTTAATAAACAATATTTTAAATATTTATGATAGTAACTCTATGGCAGTTGCCATAGCAAAGGATGTTTTAAAATGCAGGGGAGACATTTACTCGTTCATTATCATTTTAATTCTTAATACGTGAAATAAGAAAAATTCTGCACTTAGTGGCAAATAAAACGAAAATTTTGTCATAATTACGATTGCTTGACCACTTATATACCTTTCTGTGAGAGTTTTACTGATTTAACTTGATATTTAGATTATTAGTTGATGATTTCTTGTTCATATTTTAATTGTTAGAGAACATCACATTTTGGTCAAGTTATAAGTTTTGTTAAAATCTTGGGAACACTCTGACTTAAAGGGGTATACTACTGATACAGGCTGGAGAAAAATGCATTAAGCAACTGATTTACCAGTGGCATTAGAAATTTAAGAAAAACAGAACTTCCATGGAGGTTGATTAAAGGTGTGGCCGCCTTTTGGAGGGTCTGTTTTTCTCGTAGACAAATTAAGCGTTGATGGACGTTGACCGCTGATGTACTGTGCTTGACTTTGCTTCTGAAATTGGAACACCATATGCAAAGATGGGGAGTATTTTTGAAATATGAGTGTAATATTAAGATAAGTTGATCCGTGTGAGAGGATACCAAGGCTTTTCTTGAGAGAGAAAAGGAGAAAAAGGCAGAATATTCTGTAGAATTACTTAGTCGAATTGAACATGAGGGTGAGATGCTCCTATAACGCTCCTATAATGTGACATGACATACTTAACTTGACGTTACGTAGAAGTCTCCCCCTGATTTTACAACTATCAATGTTCAGAAAGCTCGTGTGACCTTATTGGTAATTGGAACATGGTGAAAATTTCCAGTATTGTTGCATAAAGACTCCATATTATAAATATGCCTATTGTTTGCTTTCATCAAATCACAATAAAATTTTAGAGATAATTAAATTTCACAAACTTTTGGATCAACCGTCGTATTAGAAAAAAGATGGATCTATTAGATTGAACAGGTTATAATTCACCTGAGTCATTTAAATTACTTATTGCTATCTGTGTTTGTTCAGTCATCATGTTTTAAGTGTTGTCTGTAAACTATTGAACATTTTCAGCTTCTTTTCTGGAACCAGTTTCAACTAATTTCTCAGTTGAAGTATGCAGACATAATATAGAAGTGATTTTACAGACCCTGAAACGTGCTACTACCCCACACGCACGCTGCACGAACGGTACACGCTCGCTACACGGTTTGCACGAAACGCTGCACGATTTACACGAAACGCTACATGGTTTGCACGAAACACTACACGGTTTACACGAAACGCTTTGCACGAAAGGCTGCACGGTTTACACGAAAGCCTGCACGAAACGCTTTGTACACGTTTCTCACACGCTTTGTACACGATTCTCGCACGCTTTGGCCTCGATCTGGATTTTCTATTCGGAATCTCTCGGATTTTATTTTAATATTATTACGGATTAATCAAAGATTAGTTAAGAATTGCAATCATTTAGATTAAGTTAAGATTAGAACTCGCTACACAAGTACTGTATTAACAGACAAAATATTCAATGTTAAGTTGTAATTAATAGTTGTCATTGAGTATGTCACCCGCCCGGTGAAATGTCTATCATCGTCCATGTACAAACCTTTTTCACTAGACTCTACATTACGCACTGAAAAAAATATATATATTCGTAATTCATAATCTTTTACAGCATTTAATGTGTTTACAATTATAGTTTGATATTAAACAGTCGTTTTATTACTGACAAATAAACCCGTGAAAAAAATAATCGATTAAATTGCGTATGATTTCTGTAAACGGATTGATTTTTTTCTTCTTTTTTTAAATTATTGATTGATTGATTTTTTTTATTTAGTAAATAAATAATCTCATTTGATTAAATTAGGTTCTGTTTATAATTTGCAAAGGTAATATGCACACTGCATCAAACAAGAACATTGTGCAGGAAAGGGGGGGGGGGTGGGGTTAGATTACCGAGATCTTACTTCTGTACATGGCTAAATATAACGGGCACTTTTTTCAGAAGTATATCATTGGGGGAAAAAATATTATAGAAACAATTGCCCGTTCTAAGAAAAAAAGAGGATATCCATATCTCCAGCGGGACCAGATAGATGTAATTCATTAAATGCACTTTATTCAGAATGGTAAATATATCGTTTCACTATAGAATTAAACTTTGACTTATCATTAAAATTTGATATGGTAGAGAAGCCGGGGGATAGGTTTTATAATTCTTTAGTCCTCTTTTAAGGCATTGTGTTTATCAAATAAAAACAATATACCCGACACCTTGTAAAGTCCTTGATTTCAAACCCCGTCTAGATAAAAAAAAAATGTAACCAATAGTAGCGGCTCTTAACAGTACATTCAATATACATGTACACATGTCCAATGTCCAAAAAAACTAAAAATTATGCTCTAGAACTGCGTGATTTAAAAAACAACTAATATATAATTATTCAGGATTTATTTCTTTATATCTTTAATTCACGAATACACTGGCAAATTAATTCATTGTTTACAGACAATCGGATAAATTTAAGAAATAAAATCCACGGGCACGTGTATTTATTTGTACCCATTAAATACGAATAAAACTATTTAGTTTCACGAATTAAAAATCATTCATTATTGTCGGGTGTCATCTTAGCCATGATTTACAAGAGATTATACATGTAGCAGAACAAGTTTTCAGTTCACGGCACGCAGACCCCGTGATCCCTGTTGTAAATGACCTTGATCACAGTCGTAAGAAGAGTGTCGGATGTGTAAAGAAGATTCCAATATATTTTTAAGGGGTGCATCGGGCGCACACCGAAAAAAGCAATAATTTTCATTAAAAAGAAAATTATCTATTAAAATTTGTTAACAACAAAAACTCAAAGTTTGTGTTTTCATTTTAACCCCCCCCCCCCCCCCCCCCCCGGAAATATTTAACCCTGTATTTGCCGATGCATGTGAATTATGATTCCTTTGTCAGACAATTATTAATCAACCAATTTTATGCATAAAAAGACTATAAATGATTTCAAAATTATTTGTATTACAATCTTGTAATATAAGAAAAATATGTTCGCTTATAAAGAAAAAAAATAATTGTCCTCCCGGGCCTAGAATTCCCATACTTCACATTTATAACAACGCACTAAATTTTGTGTTTTATTTTTCATGCCTGCCGTATCGATCTATTATTGTGTATTTATCACCCATATGTTCTTGTAATCTCTATATACCATAGTTGTAAAATGGTGAAGAGATTCAAATAAATGAATGAAAAGGACATGACCGGATTCCTGAAGAATTTTCTTTTTCAAAAACTATTCAGTATTGCTCCCTTTAATAAAATGTATTGAATCAAATTCCCTAGAAATTGATACGCATATAATTAATTACTTTGAATACATTTTCTGCCCAAGTTGATTTAAACAAAAGAAAGAAAGAAAATCAAACAAATATGTAATACATTACCGAGAAATTTTATTTTGTTGTTTCCGTATTTTTTTATCGCTTAAAATACCACTGGTATGATATATCCGAATAATATTAGTAACAAACAACACAGAATGACATGTTAATCCATCCATAGCCATACTTAAAATAAAATGACTTCCGAATGAATCCTACACGTTTCTCACACGATTCTTGCACGAAAGTCGCACGGTTCTCACACGGTTCTTACACGAAAGTCGCACGTTTCTCACACGCTTCTCGCACGCACGCTACACGGTTTGCACGAAACGCTTTGGAGCTTACACGAAACGCTGCACGGTTTACACGAAACGCTACACAGTTTGCACGAAACGCTGCACGGTTTACACGAAACGCTACACGGTTTGCACGAAACGAAAAGCGCACGAAAGCCACACGCTTTTTTGGGGTAGTACATGTAGCACGTTTCAGGGTCTGTATTGACTTTCTCAATCTATCCTGAATTTAAAAATGTAAATATAAGCATTTGATTGTAAATATTGAACATTTAGCATCTCATAACCAGAGTTGGAAATTACTGACTGCCCGAGGTAGTCTGTTTTTCAGGTAGGCAGGGACAAACTTTAGATTAACCTCGGTGGTCGAGGTCATTTAAACAGCTAGTTCCTGTTTTCCATTTTTTTTTTCAGGGTATAGTAAGTCTATAGAAAATAAGTAAAATATAGTATATCAAAGGAACACTTCTAGTTAAAAATTTGAGTTGACCTTAGGACCAATATTGGTTTCAGTCTTTAGAAAAAGCTTATCGATGTATGTTCCGATCACTGACTTTAGGCCACATGTGTGTAGTTTCTTGTTTCTCATGTATTGCTTTAGTTCTACGTTAATGGTAATCTAACAACCAAGCTTTATGACAAATGAGATGGCTTTAACTTTTCAATTGTCAACTTCCCTTACTTATTTAGCAATATACCTTCATCACCTGCATACAGGGTTTATATCTCTCAGTTGATTTGATACGAAAGAGCATCCTCTATGTTTGAAATTTTTTTAAAACGAGGTAAGTTATTGACAAACAAGTTGCTGAAACTAGAATATCAGCAGTCTTGTTTAAAGTTATCATTTTGTAAATTCTATGGTCGATACAATGACCTTGTCAGCAAATACAATTTATCATTAAGTCAAATGCTGAGTGACGTTTTTCATACTTATTGTTAGGCCATTATTTACACACTGAATTATCGATGGATTTTTCCATTGTTTCCCAGTTGTGACAAGGAGCACATGGCGTGTGTGACCGGTCTGCAGGGGATGCTTACTCCTCCATGGCACCTGATCCTACCTCCTGATCCTACCCTGATGTTTTGGAGGTCCGTGTTTGCTCTGCTCCTATTTTGTATTTTTGGATGGGCTTTTGAGCTTGAATACTGTTTGTTATCTCGATATATTTCATTCTAGTCAACTGTGTGTTCATTTGATCCTACCTCAGTATTTACAGAATTATACATCCTTTGTATGAGGGTCATTCTTGATGTCTGACTGAGTAATGGCAATGGGACATAAAACCTTAACTGACCTTACCACATTCTTTTCTAATCTGAAAACCCTCATGCATTTTTAGCATAACATATCGCCAATGCACACATTTTTCCCAAGGAATGAACTGCATCTACTCTGCATAGAACAGTATCTCTCCCACTGGCACAACAGTACTATTACATGTCATTATGTTCTTGAAAGGAAAACACAGCAGTTATTGCTCAGCAAGATTCTTTTTCCTGACACCTGCAGTATCGAGTAACACAAAGTGAATGATTAGTGTCCTCGAACAAAGTGTGCTTACAGTGAGGTATAGTTCCGGTGATTGCATTTAGTTAAAGAGAATTTATGATCTGCATTTCTGTAGATGCCTTTTATATCAACACCAAACATGCATTTAAGGAAGAAAATATAAGTAAAATGCAAAAGCCTGTATAAAAAAAATCAAAGTGCAAGGACAAGTGCACTTAAGGAATGCTTAATGGACCCTTTTTCAGTGCTGTATTACTTTAGAATATATTACCAAATTGTTCTCTTTTAGTAATAGTTAAACACAAGTGGACATTTCTAATTAAAATCACGCTAAAACATCAATCAGCATGGATTTGAAACAAATGAAGTTTTTTAAATGCCTATAGATCCGGAAAAGTCATATCAAACCCATTTTGAGTTTCAATCGTTTATTTAAATCAAGGGGAGGAGGCATTTAAATCTTAAATCAGACACTTGAACAATCTGATGGTGGATCATTGACAGGCACATTTGCCGAATGATACTTCTTGCGCTATTTTACCCGAGGAAAAAAATTGAATGAAGTTGTATAGATGCCTGTATCCATAGTGATCAAACTATGAAACTGGTACGCTTGCATTTGAAATAATGCAATAAGTATTAACATTAGTTCCTTTATATTTTAAAATGAAAAAAGGTGTATTTGGGTGGCTTTCAATACTGGTACCATTGTCTTGCTTGAATGTTAAAAATGTTTGACACTTTTATTTATGATGACATTTTAACGACACTAAACTCTCTTAACCCTTCTGTGTTCCTAACCCTCCCGTTTTCCTAAAACCAAATACATGTACATACAAACTTCTCTATGCGGCATGACTTTGATATAATGATACAAAACGTGGCTATGCTTTACAGTGAGCATCTTTGAGGAATGTTTACCTGGGTAGAACTCACGTGACTACCGGTATTTTAAATAATTTATTCCATGGGTGGGTTCAACATAGCTAGATCATACAGGTAAATCTAAGCTCTTACTTGCTATAGGAAAAACATTGAACTTTTCATACATTTTTTTAATATTTTAAGTACAAGCCTAATCTTGTACAAATTTCCTACTTTCACACAAGTTTTATAAATGTATAATGCGTTTTTTGTCAATCACACAAGTTTGTACAACGTTAGGCTGACAATAAACAAAAGCTTTGAAATGAATGACTGTCCTCGATTTACTATAGAAAATCACGAATGTTGGCTGACCCCTACCACATTTTATGGCTTTGCTCTTTGTATATTCATGAATTTCAGCAATAAAATTTGTTGAATTTAGGGTTTAGATATCAATTAATGATCTGAGATGGAAAATTAAGCTTAATTTGATTCTTCATTTTTTCACATTATACCGGGGCCCATAAGTGCACTCGTTCTTTAGTGTTTATACAGGTAAAAAGTTTGAAAAAATAAAAATGTGCCAACAAATGGATTCGAACCAGGACACTAAAAATGTTCATGGTGAGAGTCTGCGGTCTACCATTCTGGGCTATGCTGACTATGAGGACATTTGTAATAAATATAAACCAGTAAGATAGAAATAGGTTTTCACGTTTTTTGTAGTTTTTTTTTTTATATAAATCTAAAGCAGGGGTACGTGCCCCTAAAAAAACCTTGTTTTAAATAATTGCTTAAATCAAAATCTATCAAAATTTCATAATTTAATTTAGGGGCAGGCAAAGGGTGATTATATTGCATCTATCGGGTATAAATTTTCTTATCAGAAAATTGTAGAGATATGCAAGGTTAATTAATGACAACATTTATTTTTCCTTTTTGCCTAATACTTTTATGATTTTCACTAATAAATTGATGATTGAAAAAAGCCTTTAATATGACTGCTGATTTTATCTCCATCTGTTAATTTTTAACACCTTTTCTCGTGATTATAGGAGATAGAGAACAGATTATGATTTCTAACATTTACTGTTACAGATCATTTCCTTGAGATAGGTGGAACCAACAGTCAAATCCAGACACCTTTAAGAAAAGTAAAAATCTGACTCAGGTAAAAAAAAAATCATTTACAGTTTTATCAATTAGTAATTTTTACCTTAATTAACTGGACAAATCTCATTTGACGATATACAGGTCAAGAATGAAGAGTTTAAAGCCTAGTAGGGATTTTGGTCAATCATAACAGGTAATCTGCAGCCCCTATTGGGAATTTTACACTCATATGGAGACGCCACCACTTGCCAGTGGAAAGCTGCAAATTCTGTCCTATACTCTGCACTCACAGTCATTGAGCAGTGAGGGTCCTTTTTCATGCCAGCACCTACTGCGACATGGGACCTCAGTTTATAAGGTCTCATCGGAAGGACTGGTGTCCACATCCCACAGTGGGATTCAAACCTGTGATGTAAGGATCAATTCCTTACTTCGTGACTCTAGAGCAGACGCTTTAACCATGGCGCCACGCTTGTGACTAGCTCAGTTTTAAAGAAATCATTCAAGATATTTTTTATCAAACTTAATATGCTGTAAGATTAGTAAGACCTATTCAACTATTTCAAAAATTTTTTACCTTTCCTGTGACCTTGACCTCACTTTCCTTTAATTTGCATCTTGCATGGTTTTAAAACATTTAAGATATTGTTATCTAAGGCTATGCATCTATACATAATTTGGTGAGAACTTATCATCTATTCATTTTTTTTAAAATTTTTATTTCAATTTTAAAGAAACTTTTCAAGATATTCTCATCAAACTTCATATACTAACACAAAATTTCATGTTGCATTACTATACACTCGGCGGGGCATTCATGGCCTATGGACATATTTCTAGTGTAATTTGCTATTTCTGTTGTTTGTTTACTTTCAGTCAGTAAGTGCCCCCAAAGGGCAAGCCCCAGTCCTATTTTCTTTTCCAGGGTTGCAACAGCGCCCCCTAGAAAAACAAGTTGCACCATCCAATCAAATCTTGTTTTGTGCTGCTTTATGCCAATGAAATTAAGGCTGGACAGCATATGTATTATATTCTGACCAATGGGGTTGCCGTATTTTCAAATAATTAGGATAGACTTACCACTTCAGCATTCCTTTCATCACTGAAGTGATATGCATGCTCAAAAATTGACTAAGTTTCATTTTTGTGTCAACTGCAGAGCAGAACGACACTTAGAGATCACTTTACCTGGTGTCTGTCTGTCCGTCTGTCACACCTTATATCTCCAAAATTTTTAGAGGCAGGGTTTTGATAATTAGCATTTATATATGTTTTTGAGCTCATGATACTATACTTTGAAACTGTATGAAATTCAGTTACCACAAACTTATTTAAATACTATGAAAATACATTGGGATCAGTATTCTACAATGAATCGTGTTGACTGACAAAGTGACAAAGTAAAGACAGTCTGAAATCTCTTTCCTCCGAGGATTGTTGGAAGCACCTACATGTGTATTAATAAAATGATAAATAGTTATTCATCATAATTTCAATTTAATTATTCATTTGAGGACTGGGGAACTATATTTTTTGATTGCCAGATTCTATCCCAGTCTTTTACTTTTGGATCCTTTTTTTTCCTTGCAGGCAAATGCATGAACCTCCATGCTAATATTAAATTAATAGCTGACCACTCTTAGATTTATTTACCTCTTTAATGAAGATACCTAGCAGGCGACATATACATTCCTTGAAGCACTCTAGTTCCTATTTGATTTTCACTAATATAATGATTATTGAAAAAAGACTAAGGTGCTCTATAGTGATCAGTCTATTCATTCATCTGTCTGTCAAATACACATATCCCTTGTTCAGAATACAGGTGACTCTAAATACTTCAAACTTTATATTTTTTAATAAGGTACATGTAGCTGCTTTGGAACATCTGAAAGGTCTATTACATTATCGCTAGTTTTACTAGTTTTCTTCATGTAAGTTGAATATATTTCAAACTTTTAAATTTTTATTTTTGCCAGGTAAGAAAGAAATTCAGGAGTTCTTAAATTGCCCTCAGAGTTCTTGGATTGCATCAAACTGCTAAAAGACCTCAACAAAAACAGTGTCTTGAAAAAAAAATGAAAATATTCAGTGAAAAAAAAATTATGAGAGAAAAAGCCACTAAAAATCTTCAAGCCTTTGAGCTGAAATCTGGAAGTCAATCTGTGGACTTTACTGGTATGTCTTACTAATTAAGTCATCATTTGTGTATAATAAATACACTAAACTGTAAACACTTGTTAAAATGTATATAATTTTTAGATATAATTTGTAGCTCACAGACATCAATAGTTTCATGTAATTTAAGTAATAATGAAAATTTCCTGTTGTCTGGCTAGATTAGAAACTATATATTATTGTCCAATTTTGGATATTGTGAAATAATTCATTTAGTAAAATTGGGTATGCATACATGTGTGTACACTTACATGTAAATTAATTGTTATAGCAAATTTAATCTATCATTAAGTTGAATGTTGACTAATGTTTTTCATCAAAATTGTTTACACTGAATTGTTTGTGGATTTTTCCATTTGCCCAATCATGTCAAGGAGCACATGGCAGAAAATGCTTTCTCCTCCATTGCACTTGGTGTTTTTAGAGGTCTGTGTTTGCTCTGCTCCAATTTTGTATTGTTTCAATGGACTTTAAAGCTTGATCACTTTTGGTAATCTTCATATTTTATATACTATTAGAGTACTTGAAGAGAACTGTAAAGATTTAACATACAGTATAATGCATGTATATTGCACTTTAAGTAGAGTGTATGTGGTTTAGAAATGTAATTCATCTCATAGTGCATTGAATTTGTTGAAAATTAGAAACTTTGTTGAAATTGTTTCAGAATAATGTTAGATTGCAGATTTTTTTAAATCATGCAAGTAAGATATTGCTAAATATTCTTAAGCTTTTCTGGACAGTCTAGATGAGTTCTTGCTATATACCTAGCATTGTCATCCCAGTTAAAATTTAAGGAGCAAGGTTTATTCCTAAGCTCTAACTGGACAAACTTGCATGGATTAAAGCACATTAACAGATTTACTTCAGATGCTTGACCTGATCAACATTTTCTTCATGTTTTTTTTTCTTTGTTTGTTTGTTGTTTAACATCCCTCTCAAGAATTTTTCATCCATATGGAGATGCCACTACTTACTGGTGGAGAGCTGCAAAATTTGACCTATACTTAGCACTCAGGGTTATGAGCAATAAGGGATCTTTTTTGTGCCCACATCAACTGCGAGGTGGGACCTCGGTTTATACGGTCGAATCTGAAGGACTGGTCCCCACATCCCCAGTGGATCTGAACCTGAGACTTAAGGATTAAATCCTTACTTGCGACTCTAGATTACACACTCTAGCCTTTGCGCCACATGGGGGACTCCACAAGAGTAAGTGTTTTGAGCAGTCCTATTCTCATGTAATTATAAACTGTATGTTGAACAAACCTGCAAAGATGATGTATGTTAATGTTTCAGGGTACCAATCCTTGATTTGACTTAGATTTCCTGGATTAATGACCAGTTTTTTAGAGAAGGTTCATTCAAAGTAACAATATACTCTTTGGTGATCAGTAAACATAGATGATGCATCCTGCTTCTGATGCTGGATGTAACATACCTTTTCAGGGTTATTGAGCAGTTAAATCTAACCCAGAAAAACTTGCATAGATTTTGGATTCAGGTGATATACATTACCAGAGTGTTTGTTGAGTGAGATTTTGCCTTACTAGTGGATAACATTTACAGAAGTGAGCTTTGTATTCTTTGATTATACCATCAGTGCCAACTACCATACATTTTATATAATAGATGTAGCTGTTGTTCAACTGAATATGATAAAACTGTGGATGAAAATAATTTGATTTTTGTACCTTTGAATGTATTGAATTAATTTGTAAAAGCTGTTATGATACAAAGTTTGATATTTTATCAAAGTTTTTAGCATATGCAATCAATAAATGTATCAACATTTTTATTTTCTTATACTTTTTACCCTGCAAACTTCTTAAAAACAGAATAGTAATGATCCATTCAACTGATACTAGGTTAGTGTCACACTGTACTTGTATATCATGTATATTGAACTGTAAATGAGAAACATCTAAATATGTCAAATCACAACATGAATCATTGGATTATGTAAGAAGTGCACTATCTTGTGCTTTGGTATGGTATTAATAATAAATGTTAAACTATCATTTTTTTTCAAATTAACAAAGGATATGCTTGAGTGACTGTATTTTGACTAGCAGTAAAAATAAAATGATTTTGAAGCATTTGAATTATTTTGATTCATGGTCTCTGTAAGTTTAATGATAGCAAATATGTATATTGAACATGGCATCTACATATTGCTATACTGGATCTTAATCACAACCTTGAAATTTTATGTAGTACATGTACTCTTGGTTTCAACTGGTCAAACATATTCTTAAATCACAAAGAATTTAAACAAATATAGGTATGATTCAGAACTTCATCAATTAGTTGGAAAGTGAATGCACTCAATGACTATATGGTTTAAAAGAAGCTGGGTATAAATAGCAGGAAAAACTACTTGATTTCCACTGTGAACTTTGTGTCCTCAACAAAACAATATGGAGTATACTATACTTGGTCTAAAGAATAAGTCTAATCTATGTCTGCATGTCTATGTCTGCATTCACTTTCAGGTTAAACTGTATTGGACATTGAGAGTTTGTTTGTTGTTTAACGTCCCTCTCGAGAATTTTTCACTCATATGGAGACGCCATCACTTGCCAGTGGAGAGCTGCAAATGACCTATGCTCGGCACACAGGGCCAATGAGCAGTGAAGGATCTTTTTCATGCCAGTATCTACTGTGACACTGGACCTTGGTTTGTACGAAGGACCGGTCTCCACATCCCACAGTGGGATTCAAACATGTGACATAAGGATCAACTCCAACACGGCAACTCTAGAGCATAGGCTCTTACCACTGCAACATGTGGGCGACAGCATTGAGAGTTAATTGTGGATATCAGAACAAGCTACTCTGGGCTTATACTCTCTATATATTGATTGATTGATTGATTGTATGTTGTTTAGCGTCCCTCTCGGGATTTTTTCACTCATATGGAGACGCCACCACATGCCAGTGGAAAGCTGCAAATTTTGTCCTATACTCAGCACTTACAGCCATTGAGCAGTGAAGGGATTTTTTCGTGCCAGCACCTACTGTGACACGGGACCTCGATTTATGCGGTCTCATCCGAAGGATCGGTCTCCCCAGCCAACTGTGGGATTTGAACCTGCGATGTAAGGATCAACTCCTTACTTCTCTACTCTAGAGCAGACGCTCTAACCACTGCGCCAGGGGGGCAACTACTCTCTATATAAGTCACTTGTGCAATGACTTTAGTTTTATATTCAAGATTTTGTACTGATCATGTTGAGTCACATTAACACAAATATCTTTCTGCTGAGCTTGACCAATGACCATCCGCAACTATTCTGGTTGGAAACAATATGTTAATTAATCCATAATCAGTGAAATTACTATGAAAGAAAAATGGTCTACTTAAACCACAAGTTATATGTATAAAAATATACACTGGTCTCCTTAAGTCATATGAGAGAAACATAAAATATTAGGGAGACCATTTTTTTCATATATTTTTAGGAGGCATTTATAATGAAAAAATAAAGCAAGAGTCGACTAAATGGTGTTCTATAGAACATTGATCTGGTATTTCTTTTTAGAAAAAAGCAAATTTAAAAAATCTGTATATTGTCTCCTTAAGCCATATATAATGGTCTGGTCTCCCTAGTCCTTAAATCAGAGTTATATATATATATATATATATATATATATATATATATATATATATATATATATTATATATATATATATATATATATATATATATATATATATATATATATATATATATCAGAATTCCCTAACTTTAATTATCGTTTACGGACATGAACGAATTATCTAATTATACGTAACTCAGTATTTGTTTCTTGACATCGAAATGAAGTTTCCTCTAAATTTGGAAGACTCTTTGTCAGGTTTAAAAGATTTTGAAGGCAAGGTAATTCACAGTCATGATTACAAACACACCAAGGGATATGAAGACAAAAGAATCCTTCTTATTGGAATTGGAAACTCGGGAGTAGACGCTGCCGTAGAATTAAGTCGTGTAGCAAGCCAGGTAAACTAATTATGAATTATCATATACATATTTTTAAATAAGATTTTAGAATTGCTGGTACGTCTTTGATCATTGATAATAGTTATTCTATGAAAAGGAGGCTGAAATGATTAAGTATTTAAGGATAATATGGCTGATCTAAAAGTCGATTAATAAAAGTTTAGAAGTAAGAAAAAAGCATGCAGTTTACACTTGTAGAAAGAGCGTCAGTTTTGGATTTAAACGTACACACGCACAAATTGAAAGTCATTTTAAGGGAGGTGAATTATTTTACTGCAATGCAAAGTAGGCATGATCAGACAACAAAAGAGTTATACAATAAATTATCTAAATGTGAAACTGGCAGATTTGCTACGAACATTGTTAAAATATTGGTGACATGGTTTGGGTGAATTCACCATGAACCGAACAATTATAATCCATCCCAACATTTTATGGTTATCTGTGTACATGGTTTATTTACAAATTCATTGACATACAACAAAAGGTAAAGAGATGACATTTCAAAGTCTTTGGTAGTTTTTGTCATGATGACAGCTTAGTTATCAATGATGCTGTATCTTAAAAATCGGTGACTCAGTTTCCGCCTAAAGTACAGAATTTATTTGTCAAACTTAAAAAAAAATAACAGCAATGTTGGTCATCTTGGATATTGCTTGTAGATAGAAACACATAGATAGATAGATAGATAGATAGATAGATAGATAGATAGATAGATTGTATGTTGTTTTACTTCCCATTCGAAAATTTTTCACTCATATAGAGACGTCACCATATACCGGTGAAGGGCTTCAAATTTTGACCTTTACTCGGTACTCAGGGCCACTGAGCACTAAGGGATCTTTATTGTGCCATCGCCTGCCGTGACACGGGGTCATGGTTTTTAAGGTCTCATCTGAAAGATCCGCAACTTTCACTTCAAAGTGCCGAGCTCTTAGCGAAGGAACAGTTGCTACCTATTTTTTATCGACTTAGGTCAGTCGCGGCCGGAGTGTGAACCCAAGACCTTCCGATCACAGAGCGAGCGCTCTATTGACTGAGCTACCGTGACGTTATTCTTGTTTGATTAGTAGAGATAATTAATTATAACAATGTCTTTAGCCCAGATCTACACCATCCCTCTCCCAACGGCAAGTCGGCAATGGATAAAAAAATTATGTTTATCTTACATTTTTGGATTTTAAATTCGTTGTTTAATGTATAGGTATCAACCATAACTATAAAAGTTGTATTTGATACGATTCATAATTTGTACTTCGGTGAGGGTAATTGGGTTAATGTATATGTATCAACCATAACTATAAAAGTTGTTTTTGATACGATTCATAATTTGTACTTCGGTGAGGGTAATTGGGTTAAATTCTTTATCATGAAATGAGCGAGTTGTTAATTTCTGAATTCGATTTGCTGTACATGTGTTAAAAGTAGGTACACTCGAACTCCCTTACATTGAACTCTCTTTGTTTGAAAAATCGGTTACTTTGAAATGAATTTGGTCTCCCCTGAAAAACTGCCACACTTTCTATGTAATAAATACTCGTTTTGATTCAAATCCGTTAAATTGAAAAACTCGGTAATTTTTAAAGTGATTTTGAGGTCCGCTGAACACAAATTTTTTTTTTTTTTTTTTTTTTTTTTTTTTTTGTAAGGGTTATTTTGAAGTCGCCGATTGCAACGCGTGGACATAGGTGACTGACTATATACGAAGTCTAGCACGGGTAAATTTTTCACACATATAATTTGATATCGGCGGACTTGTAAAAATATAATTATGTCTTGTAAAAATAAACAAATTAAGCATTTCTCATTGGAACATATTAGTCTTCATTTTTATTTTCCAACTACGACATTGAGACCGACATGGCTAAAATACGCAGAGGTGTCGTGTGTAAATTGGTGTGCGGAGAAAGTGCAGGAGCAGATAAATTCAATGTTAGTTATAGGAAAACATTGTCAAGTAGAGCTTTTTCAAAAAGCTTACCGTCTTTAGCAACAACCTTAAACAGTAAACTGACCTAAACCTATCAGGCCGTATAATTCTTGAAAATTACTTGGCTTTGTATTTCTTCATAATAAGTTTTTTTCTGACATAAACCAAGTGAAAAGTTAACAGATGCTCGACTGTCTCCGTAAACTTCGACTCTGCTTCCAAGATCATTCGGCAAACCTCGGCTGATTCCATCCCCTTTGTGATATGTAGATGAGGTACGAATCGGCCGAGGTGTTGCCGAGTGCTGCAGAGATTAGAAAGAAGTGAAAAACAAAGGGAAAAAGATACATACAAGCTGTAAAGCTTGCATGCAATAAAGATCAATTCAGTTAACAATGAAAATATAGAATTTTTTTTTTTTGGGGGGGGGGGGGGGGGGGTAATTGCTTTAAAAAAAAAATAGCATGTTATTTCGAATTAATTACTGCCAATTTCCACTGTTCGTTTTGTCATATTTTTTTACGATTGAAAATCTTGAAAAATTGTTAAGTCGTGCGAAAATTAGATCATCAGAAAATTATCTCCCTTGCCTTGAACAGCATTTCAACCAATGAAATAATTGAAAAAATTTTCATCATGCAATTTCTACCAATCACAAAAGAGAGGAAGTGCATAGTCCGAAGACTGTAAAATACTTCAACTCTGTATACCGTCTTCCAAGGAAGACGGTAATAAACTTTTTGATTTGAATCGAAGTATACAATGCATATGTTTTCAATGCGATGGGACAGGGTTGTTCTATAGATGTAAACCTGACAAATCATTGTATCAATGCGGAGTGTTCAAGACGAACTTTTTTGCGTGTAAATATAACATAGTCCTGATAGTTTTTTTTTTTAACACGAATCAACCAGAACAGTAAAAAAATTAAGGAGTTCTTTGAAAAATACAGGTACATAGTTATGTTTCTAAAACACTACACGTTATGTTATGTAAAAAATAACATTTCCTGTACGTATTTATTTTACCGTATCTTCATTCTCTATGTAACTCATGGCACACGGATATAATGAAATTCGGTTAATTTGAAATAAAATCTCAAGGACCCTAAAATTTCAATGTAAACGAGTTTGACTGTATGTTATTCGAATGATCCATAAAAACTAACTTTATTAATTTTTACATTTATTAAATAGCAAGTTCAACAAAATTGTAATTTTTTTCATTAATAAGGAGGAGGTTAATGCAAAAGTTTTGCATTTATAATATTGCAATATAAATGGGGGAGAGCACATAGAGGAATGTATATTGCCTGTTGTGGTATATTATTCTACTAGTATACAAATATTGGTTCAAAGTAATGATTAGTTAATCAATTTCATATAGATTCCTCAATTTTTTCCAATCAAAATTTTAGAAGCTATTATGTTATTAACAAGTCGCAAATGGGTGAATTCAAAAAAAATGACCAAACGCATATTTATCAACCCACATTAAAAATACAGGCAATGAAAATAGATTTCTATGTCTCAGCATATGTCATTAGATAGTGTCTAAATACCTGCCAAATATCTTGTTGATATCTCAATTAACAAAAAAGTTATGCCCAAAAATGATGCTAAAATTGTCAGGAGTGCAACACCTTTTTGTGACATTTTGAAATTTCAATATTTTTTGGAGATCTGTGAAATAAATAATAATGCTTTATGTTGAAAATAAAGACTTTCCTGATAATATTCAAAGTATTGAGCTTTAAGTGGGCTGTAGTAACTTTTGTTTAATCAAGTTGTGGTCATGGCTGATGTTTAAAAAAAATGTTATACCATGTCAGGAGTGCAACAGAAAAAATGTAGTGTTGCCAAAAAAACATCAATTGTAAAATTCTGAAAGAAAATTAAGACAAAAAAGAATTTTCGAAGTGTAAAACAATAACTGATATACATTTTAAAACTTAAAAATGTTATATAAATCACAAGCAGCATTAATTAGAGTCAAGTATATTTGTATACCCAATAATGTCAGGAGTGCAACATTTGATGTTTTGCTCCCAAGCATGAAAAAACTATTATCATTATATGATTTTCTGATTTTTATTTTGGAAAAGAAAGACACAAAGAACATTTTTACCAAATAGATTTATTAATTACTGGATCTGTCTGTGCTTCAGATCTATATTTCTACGGTCAGGAGTGCAACACATTTTTTTAAAGATTCAAGTTGTGTGATGAAAACACTTCTATTCATGCTTAGACGTATTCATTAATTAATAATGATCTTTTTGTATAATTTAATACTAAATTATTGACAGTTTTATTGTTAAAATCCTTCCTTTTTCAATTTTTTTCAATTCAGATGTGTTTTTATCTTTTTTGTGATTTTTTAAATGAATGTTAAAAATAAACACACGAAAAATTGTTATAAAATTCAAGTAATTCCTCCTCAACTTCACTGAAACAACAGAACAAGTTCTTATGTAATTTTCACTTCACAATTCTACTTTAAAGGTCCCAATGCTTTTGGTCAGGAGTGCAACAAATATGTTAGAATTATAAATCATCCAATAAGAATAAAAATAAAGAAAAAATGATGAGTAGAATTTTTCTGGTGGGTTACTGTGTTTGTCCTCTAAAGGAAAATATGCTATAAAATATATTGTATCTTCTAAATTTACATTTAAGCTAGTTTTTTGGCATAAATAGGGAATAATTCCAGATAAAATGCGAATTTCAAATACTTTCATCTGCTTTAATTATAAAATATCGGACTATAAATATTGCACAATTTCATTACCACTTGATGTTGCCAACACTTTATGAATTTTTGTGTTCTACAGTTTTAATTTTAAATTTTACTGCAGTCAGGAGTGCAACAAAACTGCTTCATAATTACCGATGCTTTTTAACTATACTAAAAAATAAGTTGAAAAAAAATGTTTGATACTATTTGATGTTCAAAACACTATGTCTATCAACAAATTACAGAAATTTTCTAGTCAATTCAGGGAATAGTTTTCATCATTTCACATATAGTTTTATATACAATTTATATATATTACACTTTGCAAATAATCATGTGTTAAGGTCTTCAAAATATGAAAAACCTGCCGTAAACGATCAAAAATATCAAAACGACAAATTAATTTACAAAGCAGGAATGGGTTATTGTGTGTTATAATTTTTAAAACAATGTTAAAAAAAATACATATCAGATGTCAGGAGTGCAACACAATAATGTAACATAGGGTCACTTCAAAATCTAGTATTTTTTGTAAGAGAACTCTTATATAAAAATTCTTTTTTGGCTTAGATTTAAAGAATTGGCTTGAACGGACAAAAAGTGAAATTTGGGCAATTTTATTGCTTCATATTTTTTTCATATTAAAACTTTTCAAACCAGAATTGAAAAAATAATGTAAAATAACAATCAAAAAGTCAATTTTTTGTCACATATACAAGAGAGGATACTCAATCAAGGTCTAGATTTAATCATTTATACCCCTTTTACCATTTTGAAGCATAAAAAACTATAATTTCTTCTGATTAAGTATTTTAGAAAGTCTTTTAAGGTGTAATGATATTTTCTTTTTTCAAAAGAAACTTTACTAATAAAAATTCTGAAACTTTTTAATCCAATTGTCTATTCTATTGCCACTTCAGGATTTTAAACTAGAATGCATGTGCAATATGATGATATAAGTGAAAAATATGTTAGAAGTAGTTGAATTTTTCCAAAAAATTTCAGTTTGGTGGTCATTTTTTTTGAATTCACCCAAATACAAGTGAATGTAGTCTTCAGACATGTTAAGCCGCACGTGTTTCACATATACATTGTATTTATATTTTCTGTCCGTTTTCTAATCCGTTTTAAAACTCGAAAATAGGCCTAATACCTGTAAATTGATTAACTTGTAAAAGTAATTTCGTTATAACATCGACTGAAATAAAACATGTAAACTCTTCGAAATTTCAAGTAGCTAGTATGGTAAACTATGAGGATACATTGTTCGTAGTGTTTTGTGCAGGTAGGTAGTACCTGAAGGGGATGACAGCCTCCCCCTCTTTTTGTTGTAGATTTCGTTTGAAAATTTTCTTAAAGGCTGCTGCTTCCTCCCTACTTTTTGTTACAGTGAGGTCGAATTCTGACGTCATCGCATTAAAAACTATTTCCGGAAAGTTAGTAGAACCCCAAACACACACAAACGCAAACACACACACACACGTTTTTTTATTTAGAATAGTTATTTGCAAAAGATTTCATATGAATTTTTTTATTGTTGCAATAAGGTTCAAATTCTGCCATGTTACTGCATTAAAAAATGAAAAGTAAAAGGAAGATCTTCCTCCCACAAAATAGGAATTTTTTTTCGGGTTTGGGCAGTAAAGATTGTTTTTGTTTGTTAATTATTTTTATGGTTCCCCCTTCCCCATTTTTAAAATATAATAAAAACGGGCCTGGTTTTGAGAATGTATATTTGTCATTTATTTTTAGACGAGAAACTTTGATTATTAATGAATTGAAGTGAATCCAAACAAAATGAGATAATGCAAATGCATTTATTGTCATTGAATGTAACGTCATATTATTGTAGCCTCATGTGTTTCACGTTATGATTATTGTTGCAGTCGATACACGTCAAAGTATATATTCTTTCATTTTCGTGCGGTCTTTTAAAATCTTAACATGGAGAAATCTATGTCGTGTTATATATATCATTTGAAAAGAAAGAAAAGCTCTACAAAGATCACTAAAAATGTCAAACATCTTCGTTAATTGCTTGGAGCCTCACATTTATGTTCGACTGCTGCTCTCATTTTAGAAATGACAGATATTATGGTAAAATGAAATTTTAAAAAATATATAGAGGATATTCAATGTTTTTTAGATGAATATGGAATTTATTTCACGATTGGGACAGGATTTTTTTGATATTTTTTCGAAGCACGAGTGAAAATATTAAAAAAAAATCCTGTTTCACGAGTGAAATAAATTCCATATTCAACTACAAAACATTGAATTTTCTGTTTATTATATTTTCTTTCATTTTCCCTTTGCCTCTGTCTTTTTATAACACAGTGTCATAGGCTACATGAAGTCATAATTGAGCGGTTGAGACGTCACAGCTAAGCGATTGTCAGATTGAAAACATTGTAAACATGGATCTCAACAACATATTTGGAGAAACTTTGGCAGTTCTAGTCTCTGTCAGAATGGTTTATTTACATTGACATTGTATATAATTATGGATCCACTGATATAAATTATTGTCATTCTTACATTAAATCATTTCATTGTTAAAATTTACCATTAAATGTTACGTGGTTGCTATAATCAACAGGTAGTGAACGTCTGTGCTAAGCTTCTGGAACTTTTGCACAGATTCTAGTAAAACCAGACCTTTTCACATATTCAATTTGCCGCAAATGCTTCTTTTTATTTATAAAAAATGCATTGCAATAAAAATTATTAATGTTTAACTTTTTAAAAAGTTACATTTGAGCACAAGAAGAGGATCTTGGGTATTTAATCGTGTTTCAGACCATGGCCTTCCAGGAGATGTGGAGATTCTCAGGAGATCTACAAGGTGCTTCTTCGTTTTCTTTCTAGTCTCTTAGATAATTAAAATAATTTTTTGTCTCTCTGAAGTTTAAGATAACTTTAGAATATTTCAACTTTGTATGTACTTTGTACATGTTTTTTTTTTAATTCCTTTATGTGTAGATTGAACGTTATTTTGGATAATAGACTATTGATTAGATCTTTTTTTTTTGAAAAAAAATGTAATTTTAGAGCTTTCGAGGCTGTGATGAGTATTTTTGGTTGGGATCCAAACGACGTTATAGCAAAGAGACTGAATGAAAGATTTGACCACGCCAAATTCTCTCTGCAGCCAAAGCATCCCCCTTTAGCGCAGCATCCGACTGTAGCTCCCTAACAGAATCATAAGCGGGTCCATCATTATCAAACCCAACATCAAGAAATTCACAAAAACGGGCGTGGAAATCGAAGATGGGTCATTTGAAGATGATATTGATGTGGTATTTTTAGCAACGGGATACAAATTTGGGTTCCCAATCCTAGACAAATCTGTTATAGAAGTCAAAAATAACAAAGTTGAACTCTATAAATTCATGTTTCCTCCTGATCTGGAAAGACACACACTGGCTTATTGGGTTTATACAACCGTTTGGAGCAAGAATGCCTATTTCTGAACAGCAAAGTAGGCTCTTCGCCAGAGTTGTGAAGGTAATGTTTTTTATATTCACAAATTTCCCCTGTAGTGATAGGAGACAATTCTCGCTATTCGCAGCTTGTTTTTTTTTAACCTCCTATATATAGTACTAAGAAAGAAACATTGAGTGAAAATGTCATTTATTGAAACTAACAAATGACTAAAAACTACATTTAAATATTACGTAGACTTATATCACAATTAATTGGCTGGGCTTAAAACAAAATATATAGTACATACAAATTGACTTGATAAACATGCTGACTAGTCACATGACATAATTCTTAATAATCACATGACAAAAATAGCCTAGCCAATAGTATAAATGGTAAAAAAAAACACTTAAGAAGAGAAAAGGCGGTCACAAAAAAGCCATAAAGAAAGGAAACATGCTGCCTTCAGTATGTGACTTTCTGCGCCACCGAGCGATTCCTCTAAAAAATATGTACAATTACTTCTTTTGTGATCTTACTTTGTCTTGCTGACGTCTACCCTGGACTTTAGTGAATATTCAAGTTTAATTAGGTAATTAATTTTAAACACTGCACAATTATAATCCTGAACAATTCAAAACTAAATTTGTATAATGCACATCCGAAATCAAAGTTCCGAGCTCCGTCTTGCTATAACAAAGCACATGGGCAGAGTGTAAAACTCTTCCTCACAAAGTCGACAAATAATCTAATGATAAATGAGAATTAATTTTGATATGATATGTCCTTTAAAGTTTAAATCTGTAATAAAAAGAACTCTGTTATTAAATGAATTAGGAAAGCTACCTCTGATCAGACAACTTTGAAAGATAACAGGTGTAGTTGGGAAATGCTAATCAGTCGTTTACATGAAATTGAGAGTGCTTCGAACATGACAACATTAAGTGGTTTAAAGAATCTTTTTAATATGCAAATTTACAACACATAGGTAAAGTATAGAAAACTCAATATTGTATGATCTGAATGATTTTAGAATACATGAAAATTTTAATTATGCCTCTATAAAATTAAATATCATTGACGAAATACTGCAAAAGGAATTCCTTTATGAATATAAATTTTCAATAAAACAAAACCTTTGACTTTTATAGATCTAAAACCGTAAGAAAATGCTTGAGAAAGAACAAGGTACGATTTCAATACAAATCTTGCCCTATGTTTTTCTTAAAAATGAAAGTGATGTAAAAAATTAAAACCCATGCTTCCTGAATCATTGGAATTCCACGCTGAAAGTTCATACAAATCATTTTTCTCATATGACCTTCTAAGTGCTAATTGTGATGTCATAAACTTGTGCAATTTCCCTTATTTTCTTTAAAAGTTGCAGAAGACATCAATTTTCAATGGATTTTTCCTTCAGATAATATTGTCCACAGGCATCGCCCACAAAGATTTGGAAATATGTGATTTTTCAAAGAATTTTACATATCCGAAAATTAAAGTGGGCGACGGCTGTGGACACTATTTTCTTAAGGAAAATAACCCGTGAAATGAGTCATTTTGAGGCTTTTTCTGTTTAAAATAGAAAAATGCATCAAATTAAAGATGTCATATTTCCAAAATGGTACTTCTTCTTGACCTTTTCTTTCCTGATTTATCACAGTCATATACTCAACTAATATTTAAGCCAGTTTCAAAACTTTTTGAAAACATTAAATTTTCAGGGCACAATAAAGCTAAAATCATACCTTCTTCTTTACCTTATTTAAATAATAAATAATAATAATTTTTCTGAATAAGAAAAATTTCCGGCTTTTAGAAAGGTTCTTGTCATATGTTTCTGTAGTATGTTTGAGCGTTTTAATATATTTTAATAAACGTTTTAGGGAGACGTTGTTCTGCCAAGCAGACAAGAGATGTGGAATAATATCCAGATGAAATTAGACGCCATGCAGAAACAGTTTGTACATAGTCCAAGGCACACCATCCAAGTAGATTACATAAACTTCATGGACGAATTGTCAAAACTGAATGGCAATTATCCTTATTTAGGTATTGAGCCGGGACTAGTATATAAGAATTATGCAACCCTTAACATATTATACAATAGGATTTTATGAAATTGCTTTGTCTATCAGAGACAGTAATTCTTATCCAAAATTTGCAATGTGAGAATATTTTTTATCATAATGCTTTAAAAATTATTTTATCTTTATTTTCCTGTTAAAGAGCTAGCAACGATTGTATTACAATGATATATATTTAAGTGTTTGAAGTAAATGTTCCAACTCGATCCCTTTTCTGTTCTCTGACTAATTAGAATGTTCCAACTCGATCCCTTTTCTGTTCTCTGACTAATTAGAATATTGAAGTAAATTTGTATAAATGTCCTTTACATTGAGATGTTAGGAATATATAGGATCATATTTTCCTTTCCCTGTTACAACTTTTCAACTTGACAAAGAAATGGTACACTGAGTTTTAAATTCAGCAAGGATTTTATTTTTGGCGGAACAAGCGTAAGAAAATCTTACAAGTTTTGCTTTTGAAATTTTCTATAGAATAATGAATTAAGTTCACAGTTTTAAACAATCAAGGTCTTAAAGGATTTTCTGCCGTGCATGAAATTTATAATTAAGGACTTAAGTTATAGAATATATCATATGTATAAGCTTTTTCAAACAAACTTTAACCTTGTTAACCCTTTTCATCCCAATTTTGAGTGAAAAAAATCAAGAAAAAATGTTTTATTCTCTTTCTTAAAGGTCAATATTTTTTTATGTTTCATTCTGTATCAGTACATGTATATGAAGTCAAATAGGTGAAGATAACGAACAGTGGTCGATCTAAATTTAAAAACAAAAAAGAAGAAGACATTATCATGTGTGAAAATAAGAAAAAGTTAAATATTAGAAGCATAGAAAATAAAAGAATATTCCTTCAAAATATAAGAAAATTGGAGGAATTTCGGATCAGCCAATACCTATTTTAGTTAATTTTTCTTTCTGTCTCAATTTGTTAATTTTACCTAATAGACTTTTTGTGGTGTTAATTTTTATGCAAAAAGATGAACAAATAATATTGTTAAAAAGAAGTGGGCATAACATGATAGGCAACAATATTTACATTTGAAAATGTTTTCTTTCATATAACACTATTAAAAGCAATGCGTATCTATATATCCGTGTATAAACACGGGTTCCTTGCTTCATAAACGTTCGACGTAATTTCTCATTGACGTCATAGAGGGTCGACGCGCAATCAATGGATCAAATACATGCCGTTGAGTTTGAAAAATAAAACATTCACGCGTTAAAGATTATAATCAGGAAAATATGAAATTTGAGCCATAAATTATTATTATTTATTAGTCATAAATATAAATGTAAGTAATAATGTATCATTTTTAAACATCTATCGGGAAATAAATACGGATTGGTACGAGATCAAATTTACCATAAAGCCTTTCGGGCTTTATGAAATTTGATCTCGTGACCAACCCGTATTTATATCCCGATAGATGTTTAAAAATGATACATTATTTCTTAAGTAATTTTTAATCCTTTATATCTAGGAAAACATGATAACCTTGACTTGATCTTGCTACTAAAACAAGATTTTAATTTTAACAAAAATGATACCGTCATTTAGTGATATTGTCATCTTAATTCATGAATTTTAAATACAATAGATATGAGAAGATCCCTCTTAACACGAGTGTATTCCTTTTGTAGCATGCTATTTAAATTAATTTTTCTGACTAAATTTGATTTATTCATTGTTATTGAATCATAACATGAATAATGATTTGGTCCATAAATTTGCGTATATAACAATAAAGGAAACAACTTGGCAAACAGATTTTTTTCTCTTTAAGTCAAAGTTATGGTAAATATTATAGAACCAAAATTTAAAACTTTAATTCTCAAGGAAAAAAATTATAAAATGCGGTTTGGTGAGCTCATACATAAGCTCCAAAGGGGGTCAAAACATTGCATGAACCAGAATGCCATTTACAGAACTTAGAATTTTAAACTTTGGTCGTTTAGCAATTTTCATCTATTTGTTGAAAGGGGTCTCATGTGGTCATTCGAGATGTTTCGATAATAAACATTCATGAAATCTTCGTTTACCATCGTTGCACCATCGTATAGTCCATAATATCTCAGTGTACGTGCGGAAATTATCCTGAGAAAGTCACATCTTGAAACATACGTATGCCATAAGTTTAGTTGCAATCACATAGTTAAATAATACATATAACTATATATGGTGAGGGCTTTTTTTGCCCTATTACATTAAGTAAATTAACTCCTTGATAAATGTCCCAATTTTTATTTTTATTTCTTTTCTTTTTTTTTTAGTTTGACATTGTTGGCCCTTTTCACATTTCTTTTATATATGAATAATAGCAGTCGAATCTACATTACATATAAAATAAATAGACAAAAGACCTTATAATATATAGGAACCTGTATGGGGTGTGTTGAAAAACATAATAACATATTAAGTAAATGAATAAATCAACAAATAAATAAATTACTGGAATTCTTAAAATGTGTTGCATGTATATCGTTTTACAGCAGATTTAATAAAATGTACATGTAGAATATATAATAAAATTTGCACTTTACATATGTGCAGCAGCAATGTATTTTGGAAAAACAATCGCGAAAAAAAATCGAAAAATATTTAAAAAGAAGATGTTATTAAGTTTAGAATATTAATATTGGTATACATATTTGTTATAAATAAAGAGGACGCTATATCAAAAATGTCACTCTTTGACTCTTTTTTTGTGATTCTAAGCAATTTATGATCATTAATTTAGTGCATTTAATTTGAATTTGATTAATCAATGTAACAATTAAAAAAATATAAATTCTCATCTTTCAAAAAATATCAATTTCACTAAGGTTCATTGACGTTTAAATTTTACTAATAAAGGGGGCAAAATATGAGGGAAACCATATATAGTTCTTTGTGGACTACGTCACATTTAAGAAAGAAAAATACATTACATGGATATCTATAACTGTTGTTATCAATTTTTATCACTTCAGACAAATTAATAATGACTGATCCCAAGCTTGCAGCAGTGGTATTCTTCGGTCCAGTTACACCTTTTCAGTACAGAGTTATGGGACCTGGGAAATGGAGCGGTGCCCGAGAGGCTATCTTAACTCAGATGAAGAGAATTGATTACCCACTTGCCACCAGACCTCTTGGTTTCTCTGAGACAAACAGTCGGAAGAGCAGTTTCTGGAAATTGTGTCTATTCATATTAGTTATAGCACTGATGTTTCAATACATAATGAGATCATGAGCTTTTTTATTCCATTGAAATTGTATTCTAATTTGATTTTAATATGACAAGGGGCATGCAATGGATGCCTACCCCTACAGGGCACTTGAGCCAACCTCTACTTTCAGAGGTCCGTGTGCTCACAATTTGTATTGTTTAAATGGATTTTTGAGCATAATCACTGGTCGTTATTTTCACATTTCACGGTATATATGATAGATATTTTTATCCAATAATGATGCAATCTTACAGAATTATCACTAATCATTTCTTTTTTTTAAAATGTTGTTTTTTCAAACTATTGAAATGAGAGAAAGAAAGATTTTGTACTGCTTCTTTAAACGAATTACAGATATATATCTTTCTCTCATGTGATTTTGTTTTCATTATTTTGTTTTGAAGTAGCTTCTTCTGTGACCGATCAGACTGATCATTTTCTTTCTGAATCTTTGATTCAATGCCTTGTTACATATGTGTTTTTCATCTTCGAGACCTTGTTGTTTGTTCATCGTTAACCGTTCGAATCATTTTGAGAACTTTATACAAATACTTAGTATGGACATTTCAAATAAAAGAATCCGATGTCTCCTTATGGTTGTTGTGTTTTATTTTATATTTTCAAAAGGTAGATCATTATACATCGTAACAGAGGTCTCGATTCGAATAATTTGATGTCTTAGCCTTGTCTTGATGAACTGTTAAAGGCAGTAATATTTTAAATTCAAAATACCACAACTATCTTTTTCAAAGCCAACATTAAATCTTAACCAATATCCGCTTTATTAAAGAAAAGGTGCTTAACTGAGATAGTTAAAGAAAATATTACATTCTAAATATATGCTAAAATGTTGGATGTTACCAAATTAGTATAAGGGTTGCCACGCCCAACTTCGTAAATTTAATGCATTGACATGTATAGGGATGCAGTCTGTTGAATACCTAGGATACTGCTTTATCAGAAATGATTTACAAAAAAAACCTGGCCATTGTCACATCTATGACATGAGGGGATGCAGGATTCTTTTTAGCTCACCTGAGCCGAAGGCTCAAGTGGGCTTTTCTGATGAAATTTATCCGTTGTCTGTCGTTGTCGTTGTCGTTGTAAAAATTTTCACAATTTCATCTTCTTCTTTAGAATTACTGTGACAATTTCAACCAAACTTGGCACAGAGTATTCTTGGCTGAAGGGGATTTAAATTTGTTCAAATGAAGGGCCACGCCTTCCTCCAAGGAGAGATATTACGAAATAGCGAAATATTGATGGCATCATTGAAAAATCTTCTCAAGAACCAATGGGCCAGGAAAGATGAAACTCATGTGGTATCATTTTCGGGTAGTGTAGATTCAAGTTTTTTTTCAAATCATGACCCCCAGGGGTAGGGAGGGTCCACAATGGACGATCTAAGTTTTACATATAGGAATATATAGGAAAAATCTTCTTCTCAAGAACAGCAAAGACATGATTGGTCATATTTATATGGGAGAATCCTCAGGTGGTGTAGATTCAAGTTTGTTCAAATCATGATCCCCAGAGGTAGGGTGGGTCCACAATGAAAGTTCAAACTTGTGGGGGAAAAATTCACAGTCCAATAAATAGGTAAGCATCCTCAGGCGGTGTAGATTCAAGTTTGTTCAGATCATACCCCCGCCCCTTCTCCCTTTTAGGGGTAGGTCGGGACCACTTCTGCATTAAAGCTTCTCAATACTAAACTGATTTTTGCTTTTTTCCTAGCCATAGTGCTTAGGCGATGTGGCCCCTGGGTCTCTTGTTTAATCATAACTTCCAAAAGATATTCAAAATACAGTTCAATTTTGCAACAAAAAAATATCAAAACAAAAACATCTATTGTAGAACAGAATTTTTTTTAATATTTCCCATGATATTGACCTTAAATTTGTTAGCCTAATTGTTTAAAGAAACATGTAATTTGTTCTGATCATAAACTTTCACTGTCTTTACAAGTAAACCATATCTTCTTTCCGAACTTTTATTTTACAACCTCTGGATTTACGAAATTATAATGATCAGTTTCTTTTCAAAGATCATGACTGCTTCAAATTAATTTATTTCATCCAGCAAAATCCCACATTTAGCAATCCTCATATATTTCAACAATACTTTTAAATCGCAACATTTCAAAAATACATATGTTTCAGACTTTTTTCCTTGTCGAACTCCCCATAAGAATTTTTGCAAAATGTTTGACAAATAAATTTTTAAAAAGCTTTTGTATACCGGCCAGTAAAAAGAAGAATCTTCTGAACACATATTAAAGAATAAGCAATCAAATCTTTATATCCATTTTGGCATATTTATTTGCTTCAATATACATGTATAAATTTAATACTTCTACAAATCCGGGGAACTACGCATGCTCTTCTTTTTTTCTCTAAGCGGGGGACACAAATCTCTGAATTAGCTTGTAGAGACAAACCTTTACGTGCGTTTACGTGTATTACTGTCTAATGACAGGACCTAATTTTTTAACACGCTCTTATTGATCACACTCAGCCAACAATTTTTTTCAAATACAGCTTCTAATATCATTGATAAAATAATTCAGATTATTGCTATCCTTTGTATTGAAGCCTTTCATTGATAAAGCTGGCCACCATGTCTATAAGATGTTTTCTATAATTTACTGTAGGAAAAGGGTGTAATATTTTTTTTTTTAAATTGCTCATTATTTATACAGATTCTACATTAAAAACATTAAAAATTCAAACCAAACAACCCAAGCAATGCGTATTATTCAGGTGGTAGTAAAAAAGTGAAGATAACGAACAGTGATCGATCTCAGAAAAATCTACAAATTATAAAAATTTGTTAACAGTGCATAAAACACGGATCCCGGAAATTTCAGAGTTTGGATCAGGCGCCTAGGAGGAGTAAGCATTCCCTGTCGACCGGTCACACCTGCCGTGAGCCCTATGTATTGATCATGTAGACGGGATATTCCGTAGTTAAATTTAGTATCAAAACAAAGGCCTAACAATGGGTCTGAAACACGTCAGCCAAAATGATAATGAAAGCTTATATTTCCTAACACAGTCATTATAACGACCATAAAATTTACGAAATGCTGAGTTCAAACGAGTTTGTTGAAATCTCTGTAACATCAACTTATTTTTCATTAGCCTGTCTTGGTTTTAAAAATTAATGTACTCAGAGAATGATCTTGAGTATCGAATAAGTTGGGAGACGTAAACATCATATACAGGTACATAAATAAGGAAAGTTATTGAAATGTAAATAAAATTGATTTAAAGAACTGTACATCAATAAGAAAGACCCATTAAAGGAAGAAAATCCGTAAGAATATAGCGTTTTCTTTGATGAAATTCAGAAACTGCTGAGGCAGAGAGATTTGCTGTCCTTCTTAAGGCGGACAAGTTGAGTTAAATAAAAAAGAGATTTCACGAATTTTAGTTGAATTACGTTATCAAGTAATTTTGAACTCTATTTAAAATAAATATTTCATATGTTCAGTTCTTTGTCTTCAAGTTACTTCTCCCAAAATACTTAAATCCTCTAGCCTTTTCAATGTCCAATGTTGTGATAGAATGTAAAAATTTCAAAATAGGTTAATAGCTCCATCTGGATTCCAATTCACTCTAACAAATTAGTCTGTGCTCTTTTCTGCCTCTCAATCAAGAACTTAAAGCTATTCTGATGTAACAAAAAGATTTTTGGGACGAATTTTCATCCACAGGACTCAGAACAGTGCTGATCTAAGTCTAAATCTTAAAATAATTTTAAAATGTCAAAATGATCTTTGTTTTAATATACTTCCTAAAAGAACAAAAATCTTTTCAAGGGCAGACCTGACCCGGAGGCCATCTTGAGCAAAATACCTCGGGATTAAATTTTTGATTAATTACATCAAAGAAAACAAACAGTAAAAAAAGATTTGCAAACTTTTATGCTCTGGCCATTAAACAATTGATATGTTGAAATTTTATGTACTAATGGTACTCTCTGAAGTAACTTCCTCAATTGTTTTGAAAAAATTCTATTGGTTTCATCTTACTGTTCCTTCATAGAGATCTTTTGTTTAAAAAAACTATATGTAATTATATGATCAACTCTGAATGAAATAAGTTATTCAAATGAAGGATGTCGCTTAAACTTACAGAATGGGTTAGGTTAGAAAAGGTGACAATAAGAACCCAGACAATTACATAGGTATAAGCCTTGTCAGTAATATGGCTAAATTATTTACCTCAATATTAAACAATAGATTATCAGAATGGTCAAAAAGTAACGATATTATCACAGATGTACAGTTTGGATTTAAACCTAATTGTGGTACACGTGAAGCAATATTTGTTCTTCATTCTTTGATTACAAATACTTTATCTAAAAGTAAAAGACTATATTGTGCATTCATTGATTTCAAAAAGGCGTTTGATTCTATTAACAGATCTTAACTGTGGATCAAGTTATCAAAAGTGGGTATCCAAGGTAAATTGTTAAATGTCATAAAAGCTCTGTATTATAATGTGAAATCTTGCATTGCGGTAAATGGTCAATTGAGTGATTTTTTCTGTAACAATACTGGCTTAATGCAAGGAGAAGTGTTATCTCCAATTTTATTCAATCTCTATGTCAATAATTTTGAAATGAGTTTCTTAAAATCTGACTGTATTTCCTATGATCTAATGTCACTGAATTTGCCCTAACAAAAAAATACTATAGTAAACTATAGTTAACTATAGTTTACTATAGTTAACTATAGTACCAAAGTAAAAACTTTGGAACTTTGATTTACTATAGTGAAAACTTTGGAACTTTGATTTACTATAGTGAAAACTTTGGAACTTTGATTTACTATAGTGAAAACTTTGGAACTTTGATTTACTATAGTAAAAACTTTGGAACTTTGATTTACTATAGTGAAAACTTTGGAACTTTGATTTACTATAGTGAAAACTTTGGAACTTTGATTTACTATAGTAAAAACTTTGAAACTTTGATTAAGTACTATAAATCCCGTGGAATTATGTTTTTGATTCCCATTCTTTACAATTTATGATATTTCAAGTTTAAGATTCATAAAACCTTTAGAGAACATTTTAAAAACCCGACCCCTCCCCTAAAAGAATAATGTACAAGATATGAATTTTAATGTAAAGGTTGTCGCTTGCGCCGATTAATAAGTATTATTTATTTTAATGCATTTAATTTTAATGTTATGCAGATGTAACGTAAGTCTTTTTTATGGAGAAAAAAATAATATTAAAAAAATTGTGTCATTTAGAATCAAAATATCTGCTTCATCAATTTCAGTCAATATGTATTTTATTTTAAATTTATAAATCTAAATATTGCATTTGAATTAACTACTTTGTATATTTAAATAAAGATGTACAACAAAAACCAGCCCCAACCAACCCCATATCCATCCGTCCCCTAAAATGGCTAAATAATCAAAAGAAAAATTAATAAATATACGTAAGTTGTTAAACTAAAGAAAAAAACTTTGAAACTTTGATTAAGTATAGGGAAAACTTTGAAACTTTAATTAACTATAGTAAAAACTTTGGAACTTTGATTTACTATAGTGAAAACTTTGGAACTTTGATTTACTATAGTGAAAACTTTGGAACTTTGATTTACTATAGTGAAAACTTTGGAACTTTGATTTACTATAGTAAAAACTTTGGAACTTTGATTTACTATAGTGAAAACTTTGGAACTTTGATTTACTATAGTAAAAACTTTGGAACTTTGATTTACTATAGTGAAAACTTTGGAACTTTGATTTACTATAGTGAAAACTTTGGAACTTTGATTTACTATAGTTAACTATAGTAAACTATAGTTAACTATAGTTTACTATAGTATTTTTTTGTTAGGGTGTTTTTGTTAATGTATGCAGATGATATGGTTCTTTTTTCTGAAACCATTGAAGGTCTGCAATCACTTTTGAATGAATTGTCTCACTATTGCAAAACCTGGAATTTATGAATTAATGTAGATAAATCTAAAGTTTTAATCTTCAGAAATAAGGGCAAAATCAAATCTAATGTAAAATGATTTGTTGGTAACCATGTTTTGGAAATTGTTGAACAATTTACATACTTGGGAATTATTTTCCATTATAATAATAAATTTGCAATGGCGGAAAAACAGCTGTCTGACCAAGGTAGAAAAGCATTGTTTGCGTTGAAAAAAACCTAAGGGGTTTGTCTCTTAATCATGAAACTTTATTATCACTTTTTGATTGCTATATTAGAGGCATTGTTAATTATGCATATGAGGTGACAATGTTGAAAAACTTCATCTTGATTTTTGTAAGCAAATACTAGGAGTTAAAAAATCTACATGTAATGCAGCTGTTTATGCTGAGTTAGGTGGACTTCCTCTGTTGTACAAAAGGATGTTTTCAATGATAAAATTTTGGAGTAATATATTAGCCAGTGATAACTGTATTATTAGAAATTGCTATGAGAAAATGTACATTAACTGTGAATCTCATGCACAAAAAAACTGGGCTTTTCAGGTGAAGAAATGGGGAATCAACAAATTAATACAGCTTCAATAAAATTTATTAAACAAAGGATCAGGCTAAACAAGAAATATTTGCTAAAATTGAAAGTTCGCAGAAATGTTCTTTCTATGAATATCTACTTGATGGGTTTTACCTACAATATTATTTTTTTAAAAATCTATTCCGGCTAAGTTTCAAAAATGTATATCAAAGTTAAGATTATCCTCACACCTTTTAGCTATTGAAATTGGGAGATATAATAAAACTAACAAAGCCCAGAGGAAAAGTTTTTCGTGTCATACTTGTGTTGAGGATGAATATCATTTTCTACTAGTATGTCCTGTTTATGCAGATTATCGAAACAAATTTATTAAAAATATTTCTTTCAAAAACCATCCATGTTTAAATTATAGCAATTGTTCAATACAGAGAACTATAAGGATATGTGTAAGCTTGGTAAATATATTTATTATAGCATGAAGCGAAGAGGTGATTGTAATTGTAATTTATTTTTCCTTCTCTTTATTTCACTATTATTTATGTACGTGCACATTGTTCTCCTGTAAATTATCCACTTCTGTACTGTATCTTTTTGTATCATACTGTATATACTGATAAGCTGTAAAGCCTAAAGTAACAATAAAGAAAGGATTTTTTTATGTGGTGATTGCAAACGAAGGCCAGAAAATATAAATTAGATTTGTATTGTTTTAATGGACTTTGAGCTTGAATACTGTTATTTATCTCCATATTTCATTTTTCATAAAAGGGTTTATATAAACACTGTACTTGTCATAATGTTAATTAAAAAAATTGATTTATTCTATGCTCACAATTTGTAATTTCCCGATTGATATACGCACAAAAATTTGTAACCAAGGGAAATCCCTAAGAGTGTTATATATAAACTTATCAATCAAAACATGTAATCAAATTGACTAATCTAGTTCTATTCAATCCGAAGTGATTTAAAGTTAAAAATTCTTACTTCTGTGAGATAAAAATAAGACAGATTTAAGGTGCATGTGTACTCGAGTTTCCATATATTGGATTAACGAATAATTGAAGTTGAATTAACCCGATGAATGATTTCAGTTATTAAATTTTTCTATGACACTTTCTAATCTGTTAATAAACATTAATAATAACCATTTTACCTTCTATGGCCCGATTATTTATGCCAGGAAACTCCGAGGGGTTGTCCATATTGAAGATTGTTTCAATAGTGATAAATTGAAAAAAAAACTTTAAACTTGATGGATTTGTTAGATTGATAAGTTATTGATTGAATTATTACTGTAGTAAATTGGTATGACTTATGAATATTTTTTGTCTTTCATCCTGTGCAGTTATCGTTTCCTTAAGTGCTTCATCATTTAGTCTGCAAAGATTTGGTACATGTAAAAGAAACCGACTTGTTTTGCTATTTTTCCATTGTGTTGTGATTGTGTTGATACAATATGAATTGTAAATCATAATAAAAGGATATTAGCTGAATAATCAGGGTAATTAAAATATTGATAATTTTTGTCCTTGACAATGTGTAGGGTTCAATTCAATTTATCTAGTAAGTTCATGCTATTTACTATCATTTTCAAACTCATATTTTATAGACTCTTAAGTCTAACTTAACTCGGCATTTAAAGACGTTGGCATTTTTGACGGTCGTAATTCAACTAATATTGACTGGTTCTCCGGAAGTAGAGTCATTAGCTCATCTTGGTCCGATGTGACAGCATCAAAGACATATCTCTTCTTAGATATTTTAAGATTGCAAGAGTAATTACATATGACCATATAATGCCCTAAAATGCCTATGACACAAGAATCCTGTCTCTGATTCCCGTTAATTCCACTCTATACGAACAAGATTTAATTCAAAGCAATTGATAGATTACTGTTTTTTACTTGAGTTATCCTCTTTCTCAATATCAGTAAAATGCATTTCATATTTCAGTTCTAGCGTAAATAAATATTGATTTGGTTCTATAATGAAATATCATAATGGCTGTGCGGGACACTATGGCTGGTTTTCCGCGCCCTACAATCCTCCTATCGGATGTCCCTTTGATTTGAAATATAAACCCTCAATGTCCTACCCAGTGTTTAGAGCGTGTCCCACATTAACGGCTTGTGTAATTGCTTCTGATCAGTATTTCCAGATTGTATCATTTATAGATAAACTTGTAACAAACTGTAAAGAATAAAACAAAAAGTCAGAACTTTAAAAGTAAGCAAGGAAAAATGTTTATCTAGGTCGGCTTTAAAAATTTTGCATATCACTCATATTGTAAAAAGGTGTAGTCAAGCATAACCAGTTTTATACATCCCTAATTGCGACATGGGTACCAATTTTTACTAATATTGTGCCCCCTTGTTAGCAGACCTATTTTTCTATTCATATGAAGCAGAATTTATTCAAAAACTTCTACATGAGAAGAAGAAAATACTTGCTGTGGCCTTCAACTCGACATTAAGATATATCGACAACGTACTATCAATTAACAATAGTCACTTCCATTCATATGTCGACTCGATGTATCCCAGTGAGGCAGAAATAAAAGATACCACAGAATCTGACAATTTGTTTCATATTTGGATATTCAACTACAAAAAGACGTTAATGGTAACCTAACAACAAAGCTTTATGATAAACGTGATGACTTTAAATTTTCAATTGTCAACTTCCCTTACTTATGTAGCAATATACCCTTTTCACCTGTATATGGGGTTTATGTCTCTCAGTTGATTCGATACGCAAGAACCTGCTCTAGGTATGAACAATTTCTAAAACGAGGCAAGCTATTGACAAACAAGTTGATGAACCAAGGATATCAACAGTCTCGTTTGAAGTCATCGTTTTACAAGTTTTATGGTCGATACAATGACCTTGTCAGCAAATACAACCTATCCCTTGTACGTACAATCAGAATATCTTTTCAACAAAATAATTTTGCAAATGACAATACTTATTGTTAGGACCTTATTTACACACAGAATTGTCTATGGATTTTTCCGTTTCTCCTGATCATGACTAGGAGCACACGGCGGGTGTGATGGTCGGCATGGGATGTTCACTCCTCCGTGGCACCTGATCCCGCCTCTGATATTTTTGGAGGTCCGCGTTTGCTTTGCTCTCAATTTGCATTGTTGAAATGGATTTTAGGATTACTGTTCGTTATCTCCATATTTCATCTCTGCAAGTTTGGTCAGTGTAGATTTTACAATTACTTAGGAAATGGCATGTTCTTGAAATATACAAAACAATTAATGCATTACTCAGCCAGGGAATATGTCACTTGCAGACGAAGCTTACTTTGGATACTTTGCAAGAATGGTAAAAAAGACTAATAATTATTCACCAAAGGACCTCCCCCAAAACAACTTCCTGGTCACTTACCGAGAAAATATAGCTCAACCAGCATTAAGCATGATTGACAAGTATACAAATTGAGTCAAATAGAACTTATAGTTAATTGGAATTATTCAATCAAGAAATCCAAACCTGCTCGCTATCAAAAAACAAACAAACAGTCATTGGTAGTGTCAGCACTATATGAAATATTTAGATAATAATATTTAGATAACGAACAGTAATCAAGCTCAAAAGTCCATTGAAACAATACAAATCAGGAGCAGAGCAAACACGGACCTCTTAAAACATCAGAGGTGGTATTTGCTGACAAGGTCATTGTATCGACCATAGAACTTGCAAAATGATAACTCTAAACGAGCTTGTTGATATCCATGTACAAATTTTCTGAAGGCTCTTTCGGAATTTTAAGTATCCACATCTGATTTATATCACTTCTTGAATATATTGTTGTACAGTACTCCTGAAATTCTCCTTCACTGTTGTTAATATTTTAGTGAGGAGTAATAAAAAAGAGGCTTTGTAGAACATTTAATTGAACCCGCTATATATCTTTGTTTGTAGGGACTTTTATGACGTTTAAAATCCAATATAGGTATGATAATCCAAATTCATTTTGATTTTTGGGAATATTAAAAATAATAATAACTTAAAAAATTCCCCCTTAGAAAGGGAGATATGGGTATAAGTTGGATAACCACTAGCAGAATTAAATCCCATTTCCTCTAAAATACAATCAAAATAATGAACCTTACAAACAAAGACAATAAGACCGATGTCCATGAGTACGCTTACGTCTCTGTGTATTATCAAAAAGTCCGATCTCATTCACATTACTACGAAGGGTGATCATAAAGTTTCGAACTACCTCTGTGTTTACATAACCACAATTCAAATCAGAATAAAATATAGCTTATAATTTATTGACAAACAAGTTGATGAAACAAGAATATCAGCTGTCTCGTTTAAACTCATCATTTCGTAAGTTCTATGGTCGATACAATGACCTTGTCAGCAAATACAATTTATCATTGAGTCAAATGCTGACTGACGTTTTTCATACTAATTGTTAGGCCATTATTTACACACTGAATTGTCGACGGATTTTTCCGTTATTTCCCGATCATGACAAGGAGCACACGGCGGGTTTGACCGGTCGGCAGGGGATGCTCACTCCTCCATGGCACCTGATCCCACCTCTGATGTTTAGAGGTCTGTGTTTGCTCTGCTCCTATTTTGTATTGTTTAATGGACTTTTGAGCTTGAATACTGTTCGTTATCTCCATATATTTCATATAGTTATAAACATGTTTTATAAATAACATGTGCTATATAATATTCCTCCTTGTTGTTAATATTGTTCCTTGTTTATGACATAACGATGTGAAAATGACGTCAATATGTACATGATGTAGATGACATGTGACATAAAATGATTTACTTTGTCGTTCTCGAGTAAGGAAGGACTGTAAAGTTTTAGGTAAATCCCGGAAAATCCTTTGCAGTAATATATAATGATTTGTACAAGGTTTATGACGACAGAGGACTTGCCAAAAATTCAGTTAGTTATTGGATGGATTGTTTTGTGAAGGAAGAGAGATGGTTAAAATGGTGTTCGTTCTAGGTCCCAGTGAAAGTGAGCTGGGAAAGAGATGTGTCCATAGTAGAGCATCTTGTAATAGAAGATCGCCAAGTAGTCACAGTTTGAGAAATAGATTAATATCTTATGAATAAAATAATTTTTAATTCCCTGAAATTCAGTTACTTTGGACGGTTAACAGATCAGATATTATAAAAGGAAAGCGCCCATACTTGATCCGCATTGGATACAAGACGCACCCAAGACAGAGGAGACGGGTTGTGATGAACACCATGCACATACATGTACTTAGAAAAATAATCCTAATCCACCCTTCAACAATCGTGATTTGGCAATTTATGACAATATTGGCTTTTCTTGTTACAAAAATAACCTGTATGGGTATTACCTTGCCAGCAAATACAATCTATCATTAAGTCAAATGCTGATTAACGTTTTTCATACTAATTGTTAGGCCATTACTTACACACTGAATTGTCAACGGATTTTTCCGTTATTTCCCGATCATGACAAGGAGCACACGGCGGGTTTGACCGGTTGGCAGGGAATGCTCACTCCTCCATGGCACCTGGCCCCACCTTTGTTGTTTTAGAGGTCTGTGTTTGCTCTGCTCCAAAGTTGTCTTGTTTAATGAACTTTTGAACTGTTCGTTACCTCCATATATTTTATTTTATGGTAGGAAATATTAGACTCTGGAAAATCTTTGGCCTGTTGTAAACAGTAAGCCACGGATCACGTCACGTGACCCCGTGAACGAAGTGTTTCTTGCATTGGCAGAACGGTGGCATATGTGTATTAAAACAGGAGGGATCTACTTTAAAGAATAAAAAGTGAAACACAGTTTGATTTCTTTTATGGACGTTATTCAATTAGTTTGCGAACTTTTTGATTACCCCTCGTACACTATGGACTTAAAAGATTCCAACCACTATCGGCATTGTCATTGCTGCCATATGGAAATGTCGTGCCTAGTTTTCTAATTCAGTATTCTTCTCGTTGTCTGCGGAAATGTGTACTCAATGATGGACTATTAGTGTGATCTTTTCTAGAATTCTAACTTTTATAGACAAAATAGAATGATAGGGTAAATTAAAGTGCATTTATAGAAGCTTCTATGTTTGACACACATTGTAAGTTTCACCATCCTTGTGTATAGAATGTCTTTAGAATGATAGCTTTATGACATGTCCGATCATATAAAAATCCATTTTCTGGCTATATTTGGAAATCTTGGAGAAGTTCCAATGAAAGATGTGGACACAGCAAGATATTCAAAATCCAGAAAATGCATGCAGGTATACAAGGCTATAGATTTTAAACCTTTTAATCCGTTAAGAGGAATTGAATAGATCATGAAAAAGTTGTGTAAGCTTTATCGATACAACGTGCAAAGAAATTTTATTATTTTATTATATTAAATTTCATTCCTGCTTGGTTCGATATATTCGATAGAACTCCACAGGAAAGACATCACAGAGTCTGACGCATCTGTTTCATATTTGGATGTTTGTTCTGACTAAAGTCGTTTATGCGAAACTTGCAACTCAACTATAACACAACCGGGATGACTTTTGTCATCTGGTCTAATGTTAACTGACGTCTTTCATATAAATTGTTAGGCTATTACTTTCATAATAAATTGTTGTTTTTTTCATAATAAATGGATTTTACCCAGTGTAGCTGGTCTTCAGGGAATGCTACCTCCTCTATGCACCTGATCCCTCATCTGATTTTTTAAATGGGCCTGTGTTTGCTCTGCTCTAAATTTGTATTGTTTAATTGTTTAATTGTTCGTTATCCTCTCATTTTATCTGTCATAGACAAAAATGTCGACCAAACAATGTTAATTATGGAAGAATAACTTTTGTAATTAAGGTATGTAAGGAATAATATGTAAGAAGTAATGTAGTTTTCTTACATTAAGATACTATTACAGGTATCTTTATTTTCTTTTAGGAAGCAGAAGCATTTTCAGTGTCAATTTTAGCAAAAAGTTTAATTTGAATGAATACCAAATGGGGAAAATACGCTCATTTAACCTTATAACCACTGTTATATGACTAATGAAAGCCAATAAATAGGTTGAATGTTTTCATTGTTAATTTGCACGTTATAATAAGCCGTGAAAAAAAAATAACTTAAAAGATGGGGGCAGAAACTATACTCCACTATATTATTTTTTGATTAATTATTTTTTTTATTACTGATTTTTTTTCTCTCCATAATGTCTGTGATCGACACCTGAAACTAAACAGTTAATGGGTGAAAAGTGGAATTTGTGATATAAAAAAACCTGCAACAAAGTCCTTTTCCACACATTATCAGAATATATGGGGAGATCACTCTAAATTCTAGCATGTTGTATATAAAACACGACGGGGCATTCTTTTATCTCAGATATTTTTTGTTACTGTGATGTACAAGCAGGTCAGGTAAGATTTTTTTAACATAGCTTAAAAATTAGTTTGCAATCAATTTTAATCAAATTTATTTTTATGATAGTGCTGTCTCTATATCATTTATGTTCTGTGAATTTATTCCTGAAAACTGTGTGATAAATTTTACGGTAACCGCAATAACTACCTTAACTCAAGTGACACTGATTGTATGTGTGTTTGCGTGTGCTCATTTATCCTCCCAGTACTACTTGATAACCTGAAAAAACTTTTGACAGCTGATGATATAGGTTTAATATGAATGCTTGAGGTATCTAATAACTCTATAAGAAATATAGATTCGCTTGCAAATTATGACCTTAAAATAACATTTTTGATAACAATAACAATTTCGGAAGGCAAGAAATCTATATAGGAACCCGTCTTACCTTTGGACCTATATCTAGTGTAAATGTTTTAGATATGTGTTATATACTTGAATTGGCCTTCGTCTCACAATTTTCTTTCCACACGATCTAGCCTTGTTAGAAACTGATCGAACTTCATTTCAAGAGCTGAATCATCTGATCCTTCGTTACCTGCTTAATTTTAGCAATTAACGACGTAATGACTAAAGAGGTTGCAGTGATAGGATCTGGTGCAAGCGGACTGACCGCCATCAAATGTTGTTTGGATGAGGGTCTACATCCAGTATGTTTCGAGCGAGATCACATAGGTATGATTAGATAGAACGTTCTATCCTGACTATAGGCGATAAGGGACAACTAACAACTAAGTTGTATGACAAAAGAGATGACTTCTACTTTTCCATCGTCAACTTTCCTTATTTCCTTCATCATATTCGCACCAAACTTCACTGTGTCCCTTTGAAAGTTTTAAATAGTCTATTTGTAAAAGTCAAGAAAAGTCCATATTTGGATTCTCGAATCGAATCTGTGATTATGGATATTGCAAATCATAGGCTCTTTAAGCCGCCTATGAAAATACCGCTCAAACAATCCTTTTCCTTTTGTTCCTTAAAATTCAATATTTTAACTTCTGTATTCGACAAAAACTCAACAAAGGGATTGATGCAGTTATTATGAGTAATATTCTTAATCACAAGTAGGTCCAGTCTTGTATTTCACCATATTTCAAGTTCAAGTTCACACCTTGTATTTCTTATAAATTTACATCGACTATTGCTTCCGAACTTTTCAATTGTAAAAGAAAAATCACCAGTGCCAAGATATCGAGCATCTGAAACATTATTCTCCAGCGTGTTCATTTTCTTCTTCACCCTACAACTATAGTCCTGCTGGACACGTCATTACTGGAGACGTAAGTATAGTTAATAATGAGGACCTTAAATTACTTATTATAAGAGGACCAAAATTTAGAGAACCCCGATCTTTCAACTGGCGTCATAATTTCATAAATATAATGAATTCACTAGAAGATTACGCCAGACGACGGACAAAATATGAAAAAGACCTTGACACTTTGTCAGAATGGATTATATTTATCAGATGGATGTTGAAATCGCGCTATAAGCGATTGAAGGGCAATATGAAAACCATCTATCCTGTCTTCGACAATGCAGAAGTAAAAACAAAAATTTGATAGATTACACGAACAGTACTAGTATGTACTGGTCCCTGCTGACAAAGCAGGTAACAACATTGTCTTTGTTTGTAAGGCTCATTATTTTATTGTATTTTAGAGGAACTGGGATTTAATTCTGCTAGTGGTAGTCCAAATTATACCCATAGCTCCCTTTCTAAGGACGAAATTCTTCAAATTCTTCAAAACCATTTATCAGTTTTAAATATTTATAATATTCCCAACAATCAAAACGAATTTGAGTTACGATACCTATACTGGATTCCAAAACTCCTTAAAAATACCTTACAAACAAAGATATATAGCAGATTCCAGTAAATGTTTTACCCATTTCTTTACTCCTCACTAAAATATTTACAGCAGTGAAGGAGAAACTTCAGGAGTACTGTACAACAGTATATTCGAGAAGTGGTGTAAATCAGATGTGGATACTTAAAACTCCAAGGAACTTTAAGAAAATGTGAAATCACAAAATTTAACATAATCAATAATATCAAAACGTACGACTTTTCAATACTTTATAAAACCATTCCCCACGATAAATTAAAGTCCAGACTTTTTGACATCATAAACAGCTGCTTTTTCAATAAAAATGGAACTTTTAAATAAACTTACCTAGTCATTAGTCATTTGCAAAATTATTTTGTTAAAAAACATCCTAATTGTACACACAAGTACTCTGAAATTGATATTAAAAAGATGATTGACAATATCCATGTAGTTTTTGTAGATCAGGTCTTCCAACAATCTATTGGAATTCCCCATGAGTACCAATTGCGCCCCCTTATAAGCAGACCTATTTTTTGTATCCATATAAAGCAGAATTTATTCAGAAACTTTTACATAAGAAGAAAACTTCAACTTGACATTTAGATATATCGACTACGTATTATAAATTAACAATTATTACTTTCATTTAATATGTCGACTCGATATATCTCAGTGAGCTTGAAAAAAAAGATACTACAGAGTCTGACACATCTGTTTCGTATATGGATATTTTACTAGAAAATAGTAACCTAACAACAAAGCTTTAAGATAAACGTGATGACTTCAATTTTTCAATCGTCAGCTTCCTTTACTTGTGTACCGTTCACGGTAGCTCAGTCGGTAGAGCGCTCGCTCCGTGATCGGGAGGTCGTGAGTTCGAATCTCGGCCGCGACAGACCTAAGTCGATAAAAAATAGGTAGCAACTGTTCCTTCGCCATGCGCTCGGCACTTTGAAGTGAAAGTTGCGGGTCCTTCGGATGAGACCTTAAAAACCGAGGCCCCGTGTCACGGCAGGCGTTGGCACGATAAAGATCCCTCACTGCTCAATGGCCCTGAGTGCCGAGTAAAGGTCAAAATTTGAAGCCCTTCACCGGTATATGGTGACGTCTCTATATGAGTGAAAAATTCTCGAATGGGACGTAAAACAATATACAATCAATCAATCAATCCTTTACTTGTGTAGCAATATACCCTTAACACCTGTCATGGGGTTTTTGACTCCCAATTGATTCGATATGCATTAGCATGCTCTCTGTATGAACAATTTCTAAAACGAGACAAGCTATTGACAAACAAGTTGATGAAACAAGGGTAACATTAGTCTCGTTTAATGTGATCATTTTGCAAGTTTTATGGTCGATACAATAACCTTGTCAGCAAATACAACCTATCATTATGTCAAATGCTGACTGACTTTTTCATAATTCATGTAATTTTTAGGCCATTATTTAAACACTGAATTTTCCATGGACTTTTCCGGTTTTTCCCCGATCATGACAAGGAGCACACGGCGGGTGTGACCGGTCGACAGGGGATGCTCCCTCCTCCATGGCACCTATATCCCACCTCTGATTTTTTTTGGAGGTCCGTGTTTGGTCTGCTCCATTTCTTCCTCCAGTTCTGCTTTGGTCTGTGTTTTGTATTGTTTACGAGGGTCGTTCAATAAATAATGCAAAAGGTCATCTAAAAACAGGAAAAGCATGTAAAGCTGATTCTTAATACTTTCAATCCCTAGAAGCAATCCCTATTAACATTTACACATGTCTAAAGTCTTTGTACCCATGACCAAAAAACCTCAGCATACTCATCTTTAGGGATGCCCTAAAGACACTGATGAGTAGCATTTTCCATGATATACCTGAAATTGTAAAATCTTCCTTTGATTGATTCAATGTGTTTTTGGAAGAAAAGGGATCTCACATTGGCTGAGATCAAGCGAATATGGGGGATGCACAAGCTCTGTAAACTTTCCTTTCTTCAAAATTTTATTTATTTCTCTATGCTTATTTGCAGCAACATTTTCAGGTACAGAAAAAAAAAACTCTAGGGGACGGTATTGGGTTTGCTTTACAGGAAATATGCTTAACTTTCCTGAGTGAAATTTTAACATAAAAGTTACCATTGATAGTCCTTCCTGTGGCTGTATGTACATAATTTACTGGACCTCTTGGATAAAAAGAAAATTAATAAAATAAAATTTTGGAGCCCTTGCCTCTCTTTGCAATAGGACGACAGCTTTCTCGTTGATTCCACATTTTTTTCTTGATCTTCCTTTTCGGCTATAAAAAGTACACCCATGTTTCGTCATCCATCACTCAAGTTTATCAAATCTTCTTTTTAGTAAAAATGTTTATTTTTAAATAGACAATTGGCACACTTAACGTGTGTTTTCTCGTAGGATCCCATCTGATAGAATTTTTGTTAGATTTATTTCATTTGTCAGAACTCTATAAACTGTTATGACGATGAAATGATTATGCATAATCTATCAATGAATATTTGGCATTTTCAGATATCATGTTGCTAACACCATCGATATTTTTTGGTGTCCCTACAGATTTCGATTGACCAATTTGACTGCGATCTTTTAATTGTACTTTTTAACGTTTGAATTTCCGCATCCATCTGAAAACTAAACAACGTGAAAGACTAGTCTTTCCACATATCAAAATCATATCTTTAATATGGGTTATTCAGCTATTTATGTAATGAAGCACAGTTTTCACATACGCCCTCATTTTCATCTTTTTGGCAGAGATCATTTTTAAATAATTTTCAGCTCAGTGTAGTGACCATGCTTACTTTAAAATGAATTTCTTTGCGAGGACTATAGGAAAAAGCATGGGGTTTTCTGTGATTAGGGGTTCATTAACAGAACTTTTCAACTGCTAAAAAATAAAATTAAATACTTTTCGCAAGTTCTATGGTCGATACAATGACGTCAGCGAATAAAATCTATCATTAAGTCAAATGCTGACTGACTTTTTTCATACTAATTGTTAGGCCATTATTTACACACTGAATTGTCGACGAATTTTTCAGTTATTTCCCGATCATGACAAGGAGCACACGGCGGGTGTGACCGGTTGGCAGGGGATGCTCACTCTTCCATGGCACCTGACCCTACCTCTGATGTCTTAGAGGTCCGTGTTTTCTCTGCTCCTATTTTGTAACGTTTAATGGACTTCTGAGCTCAAATACTGTTCGTTATCTCCACATATTTCATACTTCTACATTTATTATGATAAACTGTATGTTGCATTACTTATTGAATGACCCTGGTAAACAGACTTTGAGCTTGAATACTGTTCGTTATCTCCATATTTCATCTTAGCGAAAATATAATTTTGGGTGTGAAGAGTTGAACACAGCGACAAAATCTGTCTATTGCTCTATGAGCAATAAGCCAGGCAAAAAAATCATATTACATGACAAAAATCTGCAATCTTGCCCGGAAAGAGGAAAGAAATTAGATTCAAATTGTTATTCATTGTTTTATTAATCTTGCTATAATTGTTAAGAAAGTGACGGTGGATTTCCTTCCTACTGCTTTTTTTTCTTCCAACTTCTCCTCCGGGAAGATTGAAGAAAGATGGAAAAAATTTCTAGACACCGATTGTAATTCAAATGGATAAGTAATGATGCACCGAAACAAACAACTTATTTTCAAAAAAATAATGTATTTTGAATTAGCCGTCATCGCTTTCCTTTGTTTCAAGTGAATTACTTCTTAGCATTTAGAATTTTTGATTATAATTGAAAGTGTGCTCCGATATAATAAATTTTGTTTGCCAATTTATTCAACGTGTTAATCTACAAAACACATTCAGCGGAGCTATTTTTATGTTTGATAAGGTGGCCTGTGGTATTACACAGAAGAGGCCACCGATGGTCAAGCTTGTGTGATGAAATCCACAATCATCAACACTAGTAAGGAGATGATGACGTACAGTGACTTCCCAATACCCAAGGAATACCCAATCTACATGCATAACAAATACGTACTCAAGTACTTTAACCAGTATGCGGATAATTTTGACCTTAGAAAATACATTAAGTTCAAAACAGAGGTATTACCCTAGAATTTGAACATCTTTTCTTTTTTAACCTATATATAGAGAGATTATCAATTTTTGGTATGTTTATAAATGGTTTTTGTTGTTGTCGTCGTTGTTTGAATTATCTTTTATTATAGGTGGTATCCGTTAGGAGGAGTTCAGACTTCAAGACATCTGGGCAATGGAGCATTACAACAAAAGATTTAACAACAGGAGAAGCCAAAGAACACCTGTTTGATGCTGTTATGGTGTGCACTGGTCATCATGCTGACAAAAATATTCCAGACTTCCCCGGTATTTCAAGATAAATTTACACATTATCAGATTTCTTTAACATGTTTAACTTGAATTATCATTCACATGAATATGAAAGTAATGTAACACAGTGTCTATTTCTTAATATCAAAGTGAAATTTTCTTTAAATTTAGAAAATATTTTTAACAGGTTTGAAAGATTTTGAAGGCAAGATAATTCACAGTCATGATTACAAACACACCAAAGGATATGAAGACAAAAGAATCGTTCTTATTGGGATTGGAAACTCGGGAGTAGACGCTGCCGTGGAATTAAGTCGTGTAGCAAGCCAGGTAAACTAATTATGAAATACCATACAAAATGTCATGAATTATCAAATTATTTATTTTTCTTTCATAAGTGAAAAAGATGAAGATAACGGTCAGTGATCGACCTCAAAAAATCTATTAATACAATTCAAATCTGTGAAGAGGGTATAAAACAAGGACCCCCAGAAATTCCAGAGGTGGGATCACGTCCTTAGGAGGAGTAAGCATCCCCTGTTGACCGGTCACACCCGCCGTGAGCCCTATGTATTGATCATGTAGACGGAATCTTAGTCAAGTTCAGTGTATAAAAAAGGCCTAACAATTGGTATGAAACAAGTCAGCCAAAATACGACCCAATGATAGGTTATATTTGCTAATAAGGTTATCATAACGACCATAGAATTTACGAAATACTGACTTCAAACGAGGTTGTTGAAATTCATGTAACATCAACTTTTCTGTCAAAAGCCTTCCTCGGTTTAGATATTGAACGTACTAGGAGCATGCTCTTGAGTATCGATAGGTTGGGAGACGTAAACACCATATGCAGGTGATAGTGGGATGTTAGTAAAACATCCAAATATGAAACAGATGTGGCAGACTCTGTAATGTTTTTTGTTTCAAATTCACTGGGATATATCGAGTCGATATATGAATGGAAGTAACTATTGCTAATTTACCATACATCTAAATATCGAGTTGAAGGCCACAGCAAGTTTTTTTCTTCTCATAGAGAAGGTTTTGAATAAATTCTGCTTCAGAGGAATGTACTAACAGGTCGGCTAATAAAGGAGCACCACAAGTCCCCTTCGAAATTCTAACAGTTTGTTGAAAGACCTTGTCTCCGAAGACTACATAAATGTTGTCAATGAGGAACTCCAGCATCTTTTTAATATCAACTCCAACTTACCTTTGTGTTGAATCCGACTGGGTTTAAACAAAGTAATTTTGTTGATGACCAATCACAAGATATGAAAATTTCCGAGTCCCATTTTTATTGAAGAAGCAGTTGTCTATGATATTTATTGTGAGGAATGGTTGTATAAAGTGTAGGAAAGTCGTACGTTTTGATGTGACTGACTTTTGGACAATTTGGCAATTTCAATTTTCCTAAAGCATCTTTGGAATTTTTAAGAATCCACATCTGATTTACACTACTTCTAGAATATGCTGTATCACAGTACGCCTGAAATTCCTTCTAAACAACAGTAAACATTTTTGTAAGGAGTAAAGATAGGGGCTTGGTAGAGCATTTGCTGGACCCGGCAATGTATCTCTGTTTGTAAGGATAAATTAAATTTGAATTAGAAATCAAGACACATTTTCGCCAATTTTTTTTTTAATCTATCCACATTGTTCACAAAGCCTTTAACTGAAAGCAATAATTGGGTAAATCAGAATTCTTTCAAATTTGATATCCAATATGTAAGCATAAGCATTCTAACAAAAATGTCTAAGTCAGTTGTGCATTTTAATCTCTTCAAATATATACTGCATTTTCTTAGTTTTTAAAACTTTTTGACTGACATTTGGATCGGTCATATCATATTTAAATACTGAATTATTTAAGCTTCTTTTTCCTTAAATAATTGTTATAATTGCATCATATTTGATTTATTTTTCAAGGTCCAAGACGTCCCAACAATCTTAAGATTTCGCCAAAAACAAGTGTTCCATACCTATTCTCATTGTAGAACTCTTCATAGATATTCTCTCTTAATGTTTGAGCATGAATTTAAAAATGGTCTTTATCATTGTGGAAGGATAAAATTTTTCACTATCTTGTACTGTACTATTATAAAGCACAATATGTTTTACTATATTTTCATAACGTAATTGAATTATTCACTGACTTAAAGTATTGTAACCCTTACATTGAATCAATTCATTGTTAAAATTTACCTTTAAATGTAACATAGTTCCTTAAATTAACGTGTAGAGAAAGGCGTACTAAGCTTCTAGAACTGTTCGTTATTTCAATATTTCATCTCAATCCTTTTAGCACAGATTCTACTAAAACCAAACCAATTTCAACTATTCAAATTGTATGCTATCTTTCTTTTTCTTTATAACACAATGTATTGCATAAAAAAAATAATGTATTAATGTTAACTTTAAAAAGTTATATTTGAGCACAAGAAGAGGATCATGGGTATTTAGTCGTGTTGCAGAACATGGCCTTCCAGGAGATATGACGGGTCTTAGGAGATCTACAAGGTTTTTTTGTTTTGTTTCTTGTTTTTCTTAGATAATTTTTAGAATCTCTTTGTTTTGCCTCAAGGGTTTTAGATACCTTTAGAATATTCAAATTTGGTATGTATTTTGTACATTTTTTAATTCCTTTATGTATTGAATGAAAATTTATTTTGGGTAATAAACCTTTGATGGGATCATAACATTTGTAATTTTAGAGCTTTCGGTGCTGTGTTGAGTTTTTTTGGTGGGAACCTAAACGAAATTATAGCAAAGAAACTGAATGAAAGATTTGACCACGCAAAATTCTCTCTGCAGCCAAAGCACCCCCCTTTAGCGCAGCATCCGACCATACACGACGAATTCCCTAACAGGATCATAAGCGGGTCCATCGTTATTAAACCTAACATCAAGAGATTCACAAAAACAGGCGTGGAATTCGAAGATGGGACATTTGAAGATGATATTGATGTGGTATTTTTAGCAACAGGATACAAATTTGGGTTCCCATTCATGGATAAATCTATTATAGAAGTCAAAAATAACAAAGTTGAACTCTATAAATTCATGTTTCCTCCTGACTTGGAAAAACATACACTGGCCTGTATTGGATTTGTACAGCCGCTTGGAGCAATAATGCCTATTTCTGAACAGCAGAGTAGGCTCTTCACCAGAGTTGTCAAGGTACAGAAGTTGTAAAATTGTTTCTCGAATTCGATTTTTCAAATAGCAAATTTTAAGGTAATTTAGAGAAATCTATTCAATATGCATATATACAAAACATATATGTACAATATAGAAAATTTATTCTTATTTTCTGAATGATTTTAAAATATATTGAAAAATTTTATTTGTATCTCCAGAAAATCAAATGTCATTGTTACATATTGCAAAGGAAATACAATGATTTTCAATGACAAAACCTTTGGCTTTTATAATTCGAAAAACTCAAGAAAATCATAATGCTCGAGCAATTTGCCTTGTAATACGTAAAATAATAAATAATAAAAATTCTGATGCATATGAATATTTTCCTGGCTTTTAGAAAGGTTTCCATACAATAATTTAAAACATATGAAGTTTCTGTTTAATTTTTTATTTTATGTTTGATAAACGTTTCAGGGAGACGTTGTTCTTCCAAGCAGACAAGAGATGTGGGACAATATCCAGATGAAATTAGACGCCATGCAGAAGCAGTTTGTGCATAGTCCAAGGCACACTATCGAAGTAGATTATTTAAACTTCATGGACGAATTGTCAAAACTGAATGGAAATTATCCTTATTTAGGTTTGTAATGGGAAAAGTATAATAATTCTGCAATTCTTTATATATTCTCTCTACAATTTGCTTTTATGTAAATACTTTGAATCTCTCTACAATTTGCTTTTATGTAATTGCTTTGTCTATCAGAACCAATCATTCTTATTGGATAAATATCTTATTCATAAATTTGTATGGAATTAGAGCTTTAATGTAAAAATATTTTACTCAATTTGATTTTTTTTATCGTAATGCTTTTGAATTAAATTATTTTCATTTTCATTTATAGAACAACTAGCGATTATGTAACAAAGATATACATTCAATTTTTTTAAATTAAATATTTCAACTCATTCCGAAAATAAATTTTCCTAGAATGAAATCGAGTTTCTTCCGCTTGAGCTTATTTATATTACTTTCCCCTTTCATCTCCATAGTTTGAAGAAGGTATATTTCTTTATTTCTTTTATTTGGTCATCATTGTCGTTGAATTAAAACAATTTTTAAAAATGGTATAATCCATAAATTTGTGTATTTCACTGAAGGAAAACATCAACATGTTTATTTTTCGTTTTAGTCATGGTAAATGGTCATTCAAATTTTTTAAATAATAAATATTCATGGAAACTTTGTTTACCAACGTAGTATCTCTCAGTACATGTGAAAATTAATGAAAACTTGTTTTCTTCAGAATGTCACAGTTTGCAACATACAGTAGCCATGCATATTTTTAGTAGTAATCGCATAGAAAAAATACAAATTTATGGACTATGTGAATTTCAAGAAAGAAAAATTGGCTTAAATGATATCTATGTAGATGTTGTTATCATTCCACAGGAAAATTAATGCTGACTGATCCCAAGCTCGCAGCAGTGGTATTCTTTGGTCCAGTAACACCTTATCAGTACAGAATTATGGGACCTGGGAAATGGAGCGGTGCCCGAGAGGCTATATTAACTCAGATGAAGAGAATTGATTACCCACTTGCCACCAGACCTCTCGGCTTTTCTGAGACAAACAGACGAAGGAGCAGTTTCTGGAAATTATGTCTGATTATTTTAGCTACAGCAATGGTGTTTAAATACTTAAAGAGATCTTGAGCTTTTTTGTTCTATTTAAATTGTATTTGGATTTAAATAGTGATGAAATCTGACGGATTTATGATATATCATGTTAAAAAAAAATTCAAAAGGTTTTCTTTTTCTATATACACATGTATTTGCAAACATTTGAAATGAGTTAAGAGAATGAGATCCTGTATGCCTTTAATTCTTAAAGCGAATATGAAATTACAAAATTATAGATTTCTTGTGATCTCATGTGATTTTCTTTTCATTATTTTGTTTTGAAAAAAAAACTTCATCTGTGACCGATCAGGCTGATCATTTTTCCACCTGAATTCAGAACTTAGTAACATATGCTTTTACCCTCTCCATCACAAATGGGTACTTTTTACCAATATTTAATGTGGACATTTTAAATAAAACGATCACTTTCATGTCTCCTTAAGGTATTACTGTTTATCTTTAACTGTTGTTTATAATTTTAAATGTTTATTCGCTTGATCAATAAACACAGTATCAGCCGACTCGATTCGATTTTTTATGACTTAGCCTTGCCTTGATGACCCGCTAAAATAAGGAATATTTCCAATAGTAAATCTTAGACTTAATTCTTAATTCAGTACTCTTTCCTAAACAAATTGTGGGTCGCCTGCGTGGCGCAGTGGTTAGAGCGTCTGCTCTAGAGTCGCGAAGTAAGGAGTTGATCCTTACGGTCGCGGGTTCGAATCCCACTGTAGGACGTGGAGACCGGTCCTTCGGATGAGACCGTATAAACCGAGGACCGTGTCGCAGTAGGTGCTGGCAAGAAAAAGATCCCTCACTGCTCAATAGTTGTAAGTGCCGAGTATAGGACAAAATTTGCAGCTCTCCACTGGCAAGTGGTAGCGTCTTCATATGAGTGAAAAATTTTTGAGAGGGACGTTAAACAACATACATACAAACAAACAAACAAACAAAACAAATTTTGCATGTTGGTTGATTGTTTGGTTGTATGTTGTTTTATACCATTCGAGAATTGTTACGCAAATAGAGACGTCACCATATAATGGGCTTCAAATTTAGATATCATATTCGGCACTCAGGGCCATTGAGCAGTGAGGGTTCTTTATCATGCCTTCGTCTACCTTAACACGGGACCTCGGTCTTTAAGTTTCATTCGAAAGACCAGTGACTTTCACTTCTAGTGTTGTGCGCTTTGCTAAGGAACATTTACTACCGATGTTAACGTCTTAGGTTTGATGCGGCGCAGCGAACAAGAATCGAACCCGGGCCTCACGATCACATAGCGACCCCCTACCACTAGGCTACCGTGACCGGTAAATGTGCATGATGGAGATAATTAAAGAATGTATGGCCATTCGGAATACAAGTAAAAGTTATAGACGAAGATATGTCCATTCCAACCTCAAATACATGTATGAAATGGATGATGGCTATTGCGTACCCAGGATACTGTACTTGATGTGATTCTTGTTTCATGATTATTTCATGTCATTTAACCTTGACACACCCTGTACCAGGCCCAGCTATGACCACAAAAAAGATACATGATTCCATCCTGATAATAACTTCGAAGAAAAAAAATTATTCAAAATACAGATAATTTTTGCAGCAAAACTAAATTTAAACAAAATTTACAAACAACCAAATTTTATTTTACATGTAACATCCCTGTATACACATATGCAGTTCAACGAATTACTCACAGCTGTCAGTGAGGCATACTCTAAATTCAACAAAGGAGAATTTAAAATTCCTTCGCCACCTACAGAAGATCTTCTGTGGTTGTTACAAACAATATTAGAAAATAATTTCTTTGAATTTAATTCTAAGAAATATAAACAAATTATAGGCTGCGCAATGGGCTCAAAATGCAGTCCTGAAGTGTGCGATATCAGAATGTATGAAGTCACTTCGGAAATTCTAAACAAATTTCCATTTCAGCATAATATTGTTTATCACGGTCGATATCGAGATGATGGATTTATAATCTATCATGGGGAAATGGATGAAATTCATCAATTTTTCCAAATAGCAAATTCACATCATCCTCTTTTAAAATTCACATATGAAATTTCTGACAGAGAAATGAACTTCCTTGACATCACCCTATTTAAGGGAGAAAGGTTTGAATTAGAAGGAATTCTTGATGTCAAAACTTTCATTAAACCTACTAATACTTTCCAGTATCTCGAACGCAATAGTGCACATAGCCCTTCTGTTTTCAAGGGAATCATTAAAGGCTAAATCATTCGTCATTTACGCAATACTAGCGATTCTAATATTTTTCACAATGCGATCGAGAAGTTCAAATTTTCTCTGTTGAAAAGAGGATATAATGAAAATGAGATTAACAGTTCAATGCACAACGTTCTAGAAAATTACAAAAGAGACCAATTAAATCAAAAAAGAAAGTTAACAGTAATTCTGATATACCATTGATCATGGTTACAAAGTACAACCCAGCCATTTGCAATATCAAAAAGAAATTGCTGAAATACTGGCACACTCTATCAAGAGAGCCCGAACTCAAAGATTTATTCAAAGACAAACCAATTATAGCATATAAAAAACACAGGAGTTTAGGAGATCTCCTAACAAGTTCAAAACTCTTATAAAAGTTATTAAAGCCTCACTTACTGGTCAATTACAATGTAATCAACCATATCATTTACTGACATATCTCAGTCAGAGACAGCTAACAAATTATCGCTTTCTTGCATATTTATTTACACAAACAACTTTCATCTGTGTTTATTATTTAAACATTACGTGACCTTGGGAAATTCCCTTACCGGTTCTACTATTTAAAAAGAACATACCGGTATATAATAAAACAAATAAAATGAATATACAATATTGATATATATAAGTGGATTCCTGATGATGGCGGACTTATATAACTAATTATAATTAGTATAGAATATCTATTTATTGCTTGGCCTGTTATCACACGCCGAAACACTAAATTAGTGTCGGATCTAAGTGAAAACGGGGTTCGTGGCTTGATGGGAGTCACTTTTTTACTACCTCTAGCCTTGCAAATTTAATTGTAATAATAATTTTCTCTATTTCATTGATTTATATCAAATTAATTTTATTTATTTCAATCGGCAAAGAATCCCAAGCTTCCTACAATCCTTACATTTAAAAAAAAAAAATGTTCCAATGTTGTTTTCTTTGTGGAGCTCCCCATAAGTATTTTGTGCAAAATGTTTGCGCATATAAATATTAAAATAACTAAAGTTAACTATAGTTTACTATAGCAAATACTTATACTTTGATTTACTCAGGCACTTAAAAATTCGGAAATTAAATATAATTTGAAATTCATAGTAAAAATACTTTGATTTACTATAGTAAAAACTTTTACTATAATAAAATCTTTGATACTATATATAGTAAACTATAATTTATTCAAGTATTTTTTTTTTTATTGGGGAGTTGCCAATTCATGTTTTGGAAGATGGTAGATCAGGTGTCCTATAGATGTGCAATAAGGTTTGGGAATATTCATTTTCACCCTCGAGACCAGCTGGGGGTCAACACAGATGGTTTCTATGAAAACATCTTACGTTATATGCAGCAGCCAATTAAACTTTTGAAAAAGGATTGATGGTGTCTTGTAGGTCTAAGTACAATAACGTTTTAGAATTTTCATTATCAACAGGGAGACAATCCAGGTTTGAAAAAACGTTTTTTTTTTCTTTTGACAAAATCTTCTTTCTCAAATTCCTCAAATATTTTTTTTTTAAAAGTATCCAAATCATCATTTAGAATATTATTGTTGTTATCCTGTAAATATTCAATAAGGATTTGGTATTTTCTTTTCCATTTAAAAAGCCAACCAACCCTATACACCCACCCACCCCCCACCCCCACCCCCCGTTCTGAAATTTCTGAATCCACCACTGTTGATCCTTAAAATTTTCTTGGGTAAATCAGTATTTAGGATTTTAAACATATAAATCAAATATTAGTAACACGACATGTTGTGAATGTATGATGAATGAAATTCCATGAAATAAAAATATATAGCATTAAAAATTAATTTAAGTACAACTACCCCTTTCTGAAAGAAAAGATTGTAACTGACAAAACATTGGCAAATATAAATATAGAGGTATATAAAGCACGAAGGTTTTATTATAAAACAGTATAGTTCTTGTGTGTTTCCTGAAGGTCTTGAATAAAAGACTAAGAAACGTACGTACGAGATTATGTGTGTGTACATTCCAAAATTCTATTTTGATCTTTGTCTTGGCGTGTTGATGGCCTCCCTATTCATGTTGGTAGTTTCCCAATAGCTTTCACTACCTACAGTCATACTTGTTCCAGTGCAGGTCCCACAGAGGCTCTCATTCACAGGTATAGAGTTATTTCTGTTATTTACTGTTTCCGAAGCATTACTTTTTTTTACAAGTTAGGGTTGTTAGGGGGCTCAACCCCTGGACTCGGAGCGCCAGTGCTTTTCTGTCAGGGTGTCCTCCCCTTAGCCACATGTTCCATTTATTTCAAGGCGCGGGACAATGGCCTTTTGCCACCGCCATTTAGCTACTAAAGCATTTCCAGGGTCACCACGAAGAGGTACGACTGGGATGTGACTTGCTGGCAGAACTTATTTAGAGACGGTGGGCATTAACTCAAAAGATGGTTCGGGTCTCAAGGGTTGATACTTATGCCACTAGGTCTCACCGCTTAAAACCTTGAGTTAAAAAAATATTTTCTTCAGAAAACCATCAAAGGAAAACGTTACTATTTTAGATCTGTCGTGGGGAGTGCTATCCGTCAGTGTCTTTTGGGTTACCCCCCAAAAAAGAGTATGCTGAGGTGTACCGGTTATGGGTAAAGAGACTCGGAGACATATGCGTAAAGGTTAACAGGGAATACTTTAAAGAAACTGTCTTTTGTGTTTTCTTATTTTTTGATGACCTTTTGCTTTACTTACTGATTGATCCTCGTAGATTAAAACATAACTTGTGTAAATCAAATATGAATTCTAAAAAAACCCAAAGAACTTTTGGAAAATTTAAAATCTCAAAACTTTTCAAACATCAAAAGCATGAAAACACATAATTTTTTACGGCTTATACAACCATTCCCACAATAAATTAAAGAGTGGACTTATTGACATTCATAGACACCCGCTTCCCTCAATAAAATGGAACTCACAAATTTTCATATCTGGTGATTGGTCATTTACAAAATTACTTTGTTAATTATCATTCAGATTCTACATACAACAATACATGTACTCTGAAGTTGACATTAAAAAGAGTTACTTAATGATAATATCTTTATAGTCTTTGGAGACCAGGTCTTCCAACAGTCTGTTGGAATTACAATGACCACTAAATGTGCCCCTTTATTAGTCGACTTTATTTTATATTCGTATAAAGGAATTTTTCTTAAACTTCTTCGTGAGCAGAAAATTCTTACTGTGGCCTTCAGCTCGACATTTAGATACATGTATATCGACGACGTTTTATCAATAATATTAACAATAGTTACTTTCATTCATATGTCGACTTGCTGTATCCCAGTGAACTCGAAATTAAAGACACTACAGTCTGTCACATCTATTAATTTTATATTTTGATGTTTTACTGACGTTAATGGCCAACAAATAACAACAGTGTTGGTGACAAACGGGATGATTTCAGCTTCTCCATTGTAAACTTGCTTTATTAAGGTCTTCCGCTCCAGCGGGAGACCTTCTACTGATTCTGATGGTTAAGATTATTAAGGTCTTCCGTCTTCAGCGGAAGACCTTCTTGTTATTCTGTTGTTTCTTTTCCACTGTTTTTCTTATTATTTTTTTTTCTTAACGATTTTGTGCACGCGATTTCTCGAAAACGGTTCGCTCGATTTTCATGAAACTTTTAGGTCTGATAGAACATTAAAAAATCTTGATACTTTTTTATTTTGATGACGTCACTTCCGGTCCGAAGATTTTTGCGATTTAGTGATTTTTGGAGGGTCAGTTTGTCCGCAGGTTTTCTTAGAAACCACTCATCACAGAAACGTGAAACTTTTAGCGAAGACAGAGCAACATATGTAGATCTGTAATACGTAGTTAACTTTCACCGGAAGTGCCACACGTCGACGCTCGCTATGGCCTGAAAAAAGTCGTATCGAGAGTTTCAAATTTTCGAACACTTTCTGTACGATAACTTTTTACTTGGAAATATTTTGTTAAAACATATAGAACAAAATTTGTGCAGAATTACAAGATCTTTTAAATGATATCTCAAAAAAGGGCTGGCCCCTAAAATAAGGAATCTAAAGGGGCCAAAATATTTTTCCTGATATCTCAAAAAGTATTGAGAATTTGTAATACTTCAAAGAAGCAAAGTTATTCAACATGACAAGTAGCAGCTTGCGAGATCATCAAAATGCGTCGAATGACGTCACTTCCGGCCAAACAGGAAGTAGTAGAAAATTGCTTATTTTCACAGATATTGGTACAGTGCTGCTATCCCACAAGTTGACATGGGATGGATTGGATAGGATTCAGGATTGAGGATTCACGATAGAAACATATAGTAGTTAATTCATATGTCAGAATAAATTACAGAAACGCAAAAGGATATAGAACGTTTACAAATGAATTATTTATAAAATCACAAAAGAAAATAGACGTTTTTTTTCTTAACACACATTTATTCTATTACCTTCGAGTAATATGGCGTACGATCTAACCGTGAACGATCACCGGAAGAAGTTTCGCATGTAAACAAAGAGATCGGACTTTAAAAGATCGTATTTCTTCAGCATGTTTGGATGATTAACTCGATTCCTACTTGTGTTACAGTTCAATAACATGTTTCTCTGTTAAATGTGCTCTGTTTGTCTGGATAATCCCACTTGAACCATCAGCGGCGGACTATAACAGATCATAATCGCAGTTGTTTGGTACAAGACCATGTAAGCAGGTCCAGCACAATCTCTTGATTAAGCTATATAGCTTGAAAAAGCTATAAAGCTTTATTAAGCTATTCAAAATAGCTTGATAAAGCTATTTATGTGCAGTTTTTCAGAAAAATGTTTTTTGTAAGAAATAGAAAAAAAGTCGCAAGTATTTGATTATTCATATATGTACTATGGGCTATCAAAACAACAACTGAAATCAAAGATAGTTCTAACATTGCAGCATTTGAATACTTTTAAGCAAAAGATGAATTTCCTTTGTTTGAGTAACTGTACACCACCTTGTGTGCGTCGAGGCGTGGATAAGTATGATAGCTTCTCATTGTACTGAATTATTACTAATCAATTATCTTGTTGACCATAATTGGCCTCTTTTATAATTTCAATGAAGAAGTAACTGTATCAATTGCTTTATATAGCCCCAAAACTTTAAGAACTTTGAGTACAAAGTCTTTTAAGGAGACGTAATTTGATGAGTGATCTTTACATGCATTATTTTCAGAAAAGTTTAAGGTTGAATATTATCACTGCACCAAGGTGCGACTATTTGTGAATGCTGAGAAAATAACTCATTTAAGAAAAAAGTGTGATAAAATAGCTATTCTGAATAGCTTAATAAAGCTATATAGCTAAATCAAGCTATATAGCTAAATCAGGAGATTGTGCCGGACCTGGTAAGTATACTACACACTGTAAATGTCGGCATGTTTATACATATCTCTCCCTTTAAGCAATGTTTTAATGACTTGAACTATTAAGATTTTATTCTATTGTAATATACACAGAAATCGGATGTGGAAAAAAAGAGGTTGTGTAGAAAGGAGAGGGGTAGGGGGGTTAAATATTTACAAATACTTTGTCACATGATCAGATGTATTATACCTTTTTCAATTTGTTAATGCTATATACTCATTTCCCTATTGTGGTTAAAAAATATTTTTTTCTTATCTGATTGCAATTTAAAATAATTAAATGCAGAATCATCATGATCATTTCTTTTGCTACTGTGTATAATAAGCCCGCTCAGCACTTGCATGTACATTGTATGTATGACCTGTTGTGAGTTGAACATAAAACATGTAACATAAATTAATCATTTATTATCTTCTTCATTTCAGAGAATGGTACCCAATTTTGCCTGCCCTCATTAGTCATCACAATATAAAGGATTTTACATTTAGAAGTAGGTATGATTAGATTATTTATTTTGTGTTTATGCATGTTTCATTAAAATACATAAAAATCATTATCTAAGTTGAGATGAAGTGTCTGCAGATTTTATGAATAAGTGATTTTCTTCTTTTTAAAATGTTGAGAGTAAAACTGAAATTAATGTATAATTGTTCTTGTCATCATGGTCATGTTATATGTATTTTCATTTTTTTTAATATTCAAATTTCAAGCAAAAAATGAAAAGAACTTAACAAACAACATATTATATAGATTAATACAAGCAGAAAATAGAGAGAAAAAACATCCAAACATGTACTCATACTAGTTAGCAAGACGACGAGATGAAATGAATTATAATCTACAAGTAAATTATGTAAATTATGATTGTTTAATTAAGATATGAGTTATGATCTAAGCAAAATCAAATCTTCTATTGCAACTTCATGATTTCTTTAAAATTAATGCATTACTCTGGGAGAGAAAAAGGTGAAATTCAGACAATTGTACATGAAATGAGAATTCAAAGATAATCACAATCAAATACAGTTTTAATGCATAATATATATGACAAAATTTACAATCTACATGCACATAATGGTGTGTGTTTTTTTTCTTCAGGACAATCCTGCAAATTTGCAGCTGTACAAATTGCACTTCATCTCATCTGCTGCTGGAATAAATAATGGAAGATTTTCAAACCAATGTCCAAGAGCCCCCTAGAGTCTGGAATGATGGTGTTCTTTATTAAGGAGATCAGTGTGTGATGTATTTGTTTTCTGTGCATTGATGACATTTGTGAAACTGTTCGGTTACTTTGTGACCATCTCTCTGACAACTACTTTGACATTTGAAATCCAATTTGAGCGACGGACAAGCAGGCCAAATAATATGCATGTAAAACATACAATTGTAATAAGACATTGATAAACTTCAATTTAAACAAACTACATGTACATGTATCTTTGAGCTTGGCATTGAAATACATGTATACTTTACATGGACACTTTTAATGAATTTGTCTCATGATAATGGAACATTCAATTGTTATACATTGTAGATATAAACTGTAGATAATATGCATTTGGTCCAATATATATAATTATATTTATATTCACTGAAAAAAGGAATTACCCTGAATAAATATTTTGAACTTGGTCAATTATTTTTATTCCTCATTTAGACACTGAATAACATTCAAGATCAAATCAAAAACAAGATTTACTTAAATTTGGGTTATAAATACTGTAACAACTGTGGATTCTTATGCATGTTTTATAAGATCTAAGGAATATGTGTGAGCTGACTACAATAATTATTGCTGTCAACCTGTCTATGAAGATTTAGGAAAATGTTTTCTGTAAACATAAATTGATTATATTCTCACACATAAATATTTCTTTTAATTAAGATTCACTTGTACGGCACTGAACTGACCATAAATTGAGAACAAACTGAAGCGAAATAAGAAATTTTAACATTTTGAATATCTTGATTTTTATTTAGCAAACATGATGAAAATGTTGCATGTTTGTAAAATATTCACATACAAATAAATGATGAACTGAACATTTCAAACAGGAATAACTTTAATAATAAATATAAAACAATTTTTTATCATACATTTAAAATTAACTATAATAAGACAATTTTAACTTATTTAAAAAATGAAAGTCAACATATTCTAGATCTAAATTTTGACTTCTCTGTTCTCGATTTATGGTCTTGTCATATCTTGAAGTTCTTATTTAGATTTATGCCAAAAGTAAAATCTAATATACAGCTGATATAGGTGCAGTTAGATCTATATGTTATTTTCGTGATGCCCACTTAAGGGGAAAACAAAGTTTTGCATAAATTTTACATGAACAGATGAAACATACACTTGTTAAAACATTAAACATATCCTATTTTTGTCATTATTTAGTATGCGTAGACATGATAGAGAAATTGTCTCTTCAATGGGTATGGTTATAATTCAGTGTACCTACCCCGCATGAAGGATTTGGTATTCGTGGTCTGATTCTTATAAAGAGTTTAAATTTTGTTCCTTTTGTCTACTTTATCATAACATTAGAAAAGTATCTGCAATCTTTATTGTTTCCCCATTTTTCTCTCTCTAATTTTAACTCCATTTATTTTTCATAGAGAACAAATTCGAAAGAAATCACAAATACCTTGACGTCTCCCGGTCATTGTTAGCATGTAAAATTAAACACAAATAAAATTTAACTATATTTTTTTTCTCCAATTCTTCCGAAGTTCCAATTTCTTCACATGTTCGCTAGATCAATACTTGCCTACGTTTTATTACAATTCTTTTGTTTACATTTTAACTGGTTACTCACAAATTAATTCGTGCGGGGTTTCAGAAATTAATGGAAGTCGATCTCGATTATTTTTTTCTCCATTAAGATTTATTACATTTAAATTAATTACATAACTATAACTGATTTTTATTTGATGGTCATTTTATAATTTTTTTTTTTTTCGTTTTGTCAAATTTACTCCTAAATATTAAAAAAAACTGAGAGCAGCACGATACAATGTAGGATAGGATAGGATTAGACTGAAATGACAGGATAGGATTGTGGATGCAGGATTCATGATAGGATAGCTAGGATAGGATTGTCAACTTATAGGATAGCGGCACTGTATTGAATTGAATTATGCATGTCACAGAGGATGTCTGATTGTATTTCCTGTCGAGTATCGTGTCTTTTGTCAAGTTCCGGTTAAACCGGAAGTGACTATAAATGAAGTATTTCTGCAGATATCAACATAAAATTAAATGATTGAATTCAACCAAGACTTTTGACCCGATTTTCTGTCGATTGGGGGTCACTTCCAGTCAAACCGGAAGTCTTGATTTGCTTTATTTAACGAAAATCAGCATAAAAATCATAAAAAACTAAATACAGATCGACATCATTTTTGGTCTGGAGGCCTTCTTTTTAAGTATACTTTACTTTCATTTATCCATCTTACAAGCAGTGCTTCTGAAAATTGGACGAAAGACCTACTCGTTGCTTTGCAACGAGCTTTGCTCTAGCTAGTTCTTATTATTCTTTTTTTTCCTAGACGCCAACTTTGAGGCTTCATATCTTCCTCATTCCTAAACTGATTTTGTTCAAATTTTCAGAGCTTTTAGACTTTACAAAACACTTTCAGAATACGGTTATACAATTCGGAAATTACCTTCTGTTCACGAGTTATTCCCCTTTGATTGAAATTTTTAGGCCTTCGATTTCCAGACAAAGGCTCTGAGACTGTAATAATTGGAGCACAAAACCCTTTGAATTTGAAAAGAAGCATTGAAGTTGTGCACATCGGTTTTTGTGTTTTGATTTTTGCATTAAAATGGCGCTAGAGAGGGGTCAAAAGTTGAAACGCGGAAAAGAGCAAAAATTTTGACATATTTCCCTTTATATCTTTAATACTAAAAATATTTTGTTAACACGTGTAGAATAAAAGTTGTGCATAATTGCAAGAGCTTTCATTTGATATAATTTAAAAGGGGCTGGCCCCTAAAATTAGGGATCTAGAGTCCTTGAAAGTTTTCGCTTTATAACTCAAAAACGGTAAATATTTCGATATGGCTTTCGGAATTAAAGTTGCTCTTTAACACCTTATTGATCTCATAAAAATGTTGTTTTGTTCGAGTATTGCGTAATATGTCGTAATATGTAGGTAAAAAGCAGGTCCCGTAAACAGGTAAGCGGTTTCATTCGGCAAGTAACTCAGAACTCCTCATGTGTATAACTTAAACAAACTTGCTATAAATAATATACCCTACTGTATTTAATGCTAATTTTCTTCTAAATAAGGTTTTAAACGTGTTCTGTGGTTCACTCATCAATTATTTTTTTACAACTTTCTTTTCTTTTTTAATTTAGTATTGAAGGGAACAGCGTCTTCAAATAAAGGAAGGAATTAAATGTATCTATATAACTATATATTAAGTAATATTAAACTTTAGGCATCGAATAATTAATGATCATTAACTGTACGCATTTTACGTTCTCCATGTTCACCTCGATGTTTTTAGTTATGTAACACAACCCGCGATCCCACGTTGCCGAGGTCACCAGTGTACCAGCCACCTGCGGTCATAAACCATGTAAACAAAACAAACATCTGTGATCGCGTTTAAAATCCATTGTGTAGAAACAACGATTAATGAAACATTAGGGTTTTTTTAATTATTTTATGTCGAATCTTTAAGATAACTTAATCTCATCTTTGATTTAATCTTAATTCCAAACACCAGTGCATAAAATCATTTCGAAATTACCTTCTGTTCACCGGCCTGTTTACTGTCGACACTCGACACAACAATACATTGAAATCATTTCGAATCTTACATATTATTTTATTTCACACTATCTCACGCTTATTTTTATCAATCCTAACCGCCCGTGCATTTATTCATTTCAAGTTTTATGCATTTTAATTGCCGACTTAACCATTAAGTTTGCGACAATTTATTTTTCTGTCTTATGTTTTAAACTGCATGCATGTACACATGCATGATAATTGTAAGTGGAGGTGACTTTTTCAATTCTCGGCATCCTTACAATGTCAAGGTATTGTGATTTCGGAACCTTAATTGACATTGTGAGTATGAATTCTCGGGAAATCAGAAAGTTTTACGGATACATGCATACATGCATGCAAGTACAGAACATGCTCTTCATGAATTCTAATGTACAAGTGTACATATGTAAGAGCGCCCCATGCAAATATACGCATATCGAGTGTTTAAAATACAGAGAAATACAAAATCCCCCGTCTCTGTTTTACATTATCTTTGCAACAAAATATCGCTAAATCTGAAATCGATTTTATTGATTTATAGCTTATTTTGAAGTAAATTATCGGTCCGCTGAGTTAATAATGAGTTGTTTTTATAACGGATACATTTAGGGTATTCCGAATCACTTTTTATTGATTTTATTGATTATTTATTGATTTTATTAACAAGTTTAAAAATGGCTTGTATTAAAAGAAAGCCAATTCTATGAAAAATCAAATCTACATTACACGGCAAGTCTATCTACGATACAGCGGCCTTGACAGGGGTTAAATTTACATCACCTTTTGAGTGTATTGCAGGTCACTTCAGGGTATTTCGAATCACCAGGTAAATGGTTAAAACAGTCAGATAACATCGAATTAGTTGGTATTGTTTACTAAAAGTATCAAAAAATAAAAAAGAATTATTTTCTTGTTGATTGTTTATTTATTTAAGTTATTAAAGCCCCCCCCCCCCCCCCCGTAGGCACACTATAAAACAGCGTTCTCAGAGGCGGATCATGCAGAAAAGCAAATACCAACAAAATAATACTTTCGGAAATTACCTGATTGTAAATTTTGTAATTAAAATATAATCATGATAATTATGTTTTTTTTTCACACATGTGATTTTTTTTAATGCAAAACAATTAACATTGAACTGTCATAATTCCACGAGTAGGCTACCAAAAATGATATAATGATGATAAAAAAAATTGTGAAAAGGAATTAAACCAACTCATGTTTAGATATCATGATTATCAAGAATGACATACATATCACTGCATAACTTGCACGTTCTCGTACACATCAACAGTGATCAATACTGATCAAGTGTATACCAGGACCCGGGATAGTCTTATTAGCTCTTGCTTTGTCAAATCATTACTTTCTTACCCCTTGCATTTAAGAAACACAATGTTAAATCAAAGTACTGAAAGTACTGGGAAGCGCTAAGCATATTGCAATTTGAAATTCATCAGAATTATTTTGAATTTAAATTGCCTGTTGTATTGGAATTTAAGCAATATTTTGACAGTGCGGCTGCGCTAGGGTGAGCACAGTTGTTTGATACATACATGTGAGTCATGAAAATTTAACGTTGGGTTATGAAATTAAACATTGTCTTATGCCTTTTCATTTTAAGCATTCTATATTTTCTTCTTCTGTCAAAAGATCAATCAATTTCACATGCATGAAATTGCAAGAAAATATTTCTCCGTTTTTAAAAAAAACAATATATACAAATTAAATGAGAGATATTTTTTCCAAACTGCTATGTATTTCTCAAACCTAATTAAAAAAAAGAAGAAAAAAAACATGTAAAAATATTTTCTTTCTCCATCTCCTTATAGGAGTCTATAAGAGGTAGATTGGCGTATAAATCACAATCTATTGGAGGGGGATGGTCGACGAGTTTTCCGACCAACTTAAGACTATAAATGTAGCTATACATTTGCTGGAAAATGTATATGTCTAAATAATATTGAACACTTGAAAATGTCGCTGAAATCCCTCTCATTTATGTGCGCTGTTTCTCGACTTATTTCTCCGTATATTTAAACAGTCATCTCAAAATATGTTCCAAGCATATTTTTTCACTACTTCCACAACAAAACATTTCCCACAATCGTTCTTAATAGACCTACGGGGTCTGAAATTGAGACCATCGAAAAGTTCATCTACCTATACCGCCATCTTGGGTGGCAAGACAATTCGGTCAAACGCACTTCGTACATGACTTTTACATACAGTTTTGTTGTGGAAGTAGTAAAAGAATATGCTAGAAACACAGGGTTAGTAATACTTTGATATATACGGAGAAATAAATAGAGAAACAGCGAACTTTTTTTGCGCAATAAATATACATTTTTTTCAATGGGTGGCACTGTAGCTCTCTGGTCGTCCATCCCAATTTTTTTTTTTTTTTTTTTTTTTGGACCAGCGAGCTACAGATCTGCAGCTAACGCAATTGCTACGAGCGTCCAGTATTTATTAATGATAAATAAAACTTATAAAAGGCTATAAATTACATTTAGTTTTGAATATGCTACAGCTGTGTATTATAGATTTCTAACACTTCACATTCATTGCTCTTTGCAGCATATCGGCATCATGCTTGTAACAACGTCAATGACAAAACTCTATGTCAATCAAATGAGCACCCGTAGAGTTAACGTCCTTTTGTCAGAGATAATTGGTATATATATTTTGATATATATTTTGAGTATAAAGATATTATATTTGTCTTGATGATAAAACATTCGGTGCTATCCTTTATCTCTGATTTATATATATATGATTTATAATGTATTTGCAACAAAAATTTGTCTTTTCTGTTGATCTCACAATTTGTATATCTGATTTGTTAATATTTAATTTTTTTAAATAAAAATTTCATACTTTCTTCTTCGGAATAAAAATATGTCATTAAACCCCCAAAAGTATTTTGGACTATTGTTGAAATACTTTAATATGCTTCAGTATTTTTTTACGGACGTTTGATGCTTTATACCATTCTTTATTTGTTTATGTATGATTTTAACTACCACGCAAACCTGGTTAGAGGAAAAAATATCCACAGCACTGTTGTGTTAGTTGAAATGGAATACTGAAAATAATTGCCCGTAATTTTTCTGCTATTTACATGATAAATAATACAACAGAAAGAAAATACAGTATATTAATATCAAGTATTAATAAATCTTCATGAAGGTATACAACATTGTTTTATTCTGTTTTTATGTAGTCCTCATTAAGTTGCTTAGCAGTCAAATCGGCAACACGCGCACATCTTTACATAAACTATTTCTTCCTAGTTTCCTAGTATACTATAAAACTGCTTAACATTTCACCGGCCCTATTCCTGTCCATTGCTAAGAACGTTTAATTAAGGTTTTTGCATTTCTCGCCATATCTTGCGCACTGCACACACAATTTTAAAGCACAATATTCCGAGAAAATAGTTTTCCTATTTGAGTAGATTCGTTGAAAACACAGCCAACACGTGCCTTACATGTACGTACAGCCGCATACTGCCTTTCTTTGCGTATTATTTACATCATATTCTTTACCCATATTACAAGTACAGAGTACAACACAAGTATAGACAGTCCATGAATGCATTCCAGTCTGTTATTAATTGATACTGAGATGCGAAAATCAACTTCATTGATAGTTCTCTGCATGGTGCAAGGGTGATAATAGGAAGACTTGTTTTAGTTACATTGCCTGAAAAAAGGGTCTAGAAGAAGAAATAATAGTTTATATGGATATTAGTTATATAGAACGTACATATGTAAGTACATTGTAAATCAATTTTGTGCGAAAACTCCTACTAAATAACTCAATTCCAATTTGAGTTTTAAATACTTATTAAAATCCTATCTGAGTTTTATAAATATGTACTTATTCAATCGCTACATTACATGTACATGATATATAAGAAACCGTTTTTAATTAAGTATTTGCGCCATAGATGCAGTAATTGTTAGCTACATGGTACACAAGTGATGAGTGCATGCCGACACGATTTTAAATGAACTACAATGTACAGAGATAAGCATGACAAGAACCGCCCTTATCTACTAACAGTGGATTTTCGTGCAATGTACATGCATATCTTTACCTTACTAATTGACTCCTATTATTAGAACTGCACGTAACTCAGTATTACACTAAAATAGCCGAAAGAGAGTCGGAATTTCCAGTTGCATATTTTTAGAAAACCCAATGGAGTTATCTAACTTGGTGGCGCTGGATCGCGAACGGAAGTAGATTTACGATGACAGTAAGCGCTTTGCGCTTCCAACAATTTTGACCATTTTACCTTGACCTTTGAGTATGTCCTACTTTTGAAAAACTGTAACTTTGGTTTTAACTTCTGAACAGTTGGTGCTAAGGCTTGTTTATACCACATGTGTATTCCTTGTAACAATTAAGACTTTCCCTCGTGTACAAACAATTATGACCTTGACCTTGGGGTTTGACCTTTTAAAGAAATTAACCTTGGCCATAACTTTTAAACTGTTGCTACTTTGGCTTTCATATATATTTCACAGTATATTCTCTGTTCAAGACCTTTCTTTGGGTAAAAACATTTCTTTTATCTTTTGACCTTGACCATTGAGTTTGACGTACATTTGAGAAACTTTAACTTTCGCCAAAAGATGCCATATAGGGGATCAGTGTTTCAAAAACACACTTTGTTCACTATCCAAATCGGGCATAAAACATTTACAATGAACCTTTAAAGCAGTGAGTTGAACCTAATAAATTACGACTATAGAAATTATGATAATTTATTTCGATGTATGGTCTAAAAAAACGTTTATTATACCTCTGTGAAACTAGCTTACAAGTGAAAAATCACTAGTAAAATAGAATTTGATTGGTTGAGAAGGTCACGTGTTATTCATGTTTGCCCTGCAACAAAACGTCGTGTTTCACGATTGTGACGTCACAATTAAACCACTGAGGAGTTAGATTATTTATAGCAACGCTGCTTACTTCGTTCGCGCGGTAACAACAACTGAAAATTCACCAAAAATCACCTTAATCAATGGAATTGCATACAGATAGTAGATTAAACGTTCTTTGTTAAATTTTTGCAATTTTTAAAATCCGTTTATGGAAATACAGCTAACATACGACGTCATGTGACGTCATAGTCTAGACGTTCCAAATGTCTCGTGCTGTTTGAAGAGGCGGATCTTGAAATTAAGTGAACAATGCACTCGCTCCAACCGTCGCACCGTCAACATATTATAGTTGATTAAATGTGTCGATTTATATGTGTAAGAAGGCAATGGGTGGTGTTTGAATGTTACTGGTGTGAAAATCACACAAACTTGTCACGTAGGAACTTACATGTACACCTGTTTCATATCGTTCTCATCAAATGCATGTTTGCTTTATTAATTGGATCTCCTTTATAATCCCTGCATTGTGCTTAATTCGGTATTATAAACAATTTATTGCATAATAGTGAGGGAGACATGAAGATTTCTTTGCCAATGAAAAATCATATTTCCCTCGGGCGTTGCACTCGGGGAGTATGATTTTTCGTGGGCGAAGAAATCTTCATGTTGCCCTCGGAGAATATGACTTTTTATGGGCGAAGAAATCTTCATGTCTCCCTCACTATCATGCAACAAATATAAAGTGTTGACAACTGTTGACAGTTGAGGGGGCACTACCATAAATTTCCTGACAAACAAAAAAAGGTCATCAACTACCAAAAATTACTTGACAAGCAAAAAAAAAAATCATTAGACATTTTTATTGAGGGGGCACAAGTTATCTATGTTTACTATAGTAATCTATATATCGGCAAAATTATTGGGGGCACGCCCCCCACCCCCGTGCCCCCCGGTTCCTACGGCCATGTTGATTAAATTCAGGGTCACTAAGGAAAGAATGTTTTTACTGGATGAATGGTCTGAAAGAACATGTGTTAACTTGTCAAGTCGGTAACACATAGATGGGGTTTACATATTACCAGACTGTGACATGGCTTGATGCAAGGTCATTTAAACGAGTTCAAGGTCATCAACAGAGAAACAACATTCCTTTACTGTCTTTCTACTGCTGAGACATTGCAAGTTGATACCCCTTACAAGATTGCTTATAATCGTAGAATGTGACATGACCTTGACTCAAGGTCACTTCTCCCTGTTCGCAGCTCCGACGGAAGACCTACTCGTTGCATTGCAACGAGCTCTGCTCTAGTTTATACAGTAATATTCCAACATCACTTGCACATGGTGTCTATGTCTCTGATCTCCCAACTGATTCGATACGCAAGAGCATGCTCTGAGTACGATCAATTTTTTAAACCGAGACAAACTACCACATTCTGAAAGTATAGATTCTTCTGTTATGATTATAACTGACAAAATATTGGCAATAATAATTATCTCATGACAGGCCAGAAATAATTTTTACTTACTTTGATATCCTTTCACACTGTGACAGAATATCACTTTTATTCAATAAATAACACTATTTCACTATTGAAAATGTAATAAACAGAAAATTCAATGGATTTGTAGTTGGTTATGGAATTCATTTCACTTGTGAGAAAGGAATTTGGATATTTTCGCTCGTGCTTCGCACCCGTGAAAATATCAAAACATCCTGTCCCACTCGTGATATAAATTCCATATCCAACTACAACACATTGAATATCATCTTTATATTAAGCATGAAAGTTTTGGTATAAGACAGTATAATTTTTGTGTGTTTCAGGTCTTGAATGAAACGTACGTACGAGAATATTTATAGTATGTAAATTTCTTCAAATTGCTGGGTTAAACCATATTATTACTTGAAACTTACATAAAATTTAAAACTAATTTGGTTTTAAAAAATTACGTAGCACTATTGTCACCTGAACAACGCAAAGTACTTACAAGGTTGCGGACATCAGCACATATATCTACCAATAGAACGAGGTCGTTACTTAGGGATTCCCAGACAACTAAGAACTTGTACAAATTGTTCTTCTTACCAAGTTGGAGATGAAATTCATTTACTCTTTGAATGCCCAAAATATAATTTACTTAAGCAAAATATGTATGAAAGTATACAACAACATTGTAAACAAATTTTACATCTTGATAACATGAACAAATTAATATGGATATTGAATTGTGAAAATTATGATGTTCTTAAATCCCTTTGTGAATTGATCAAGGGAGAAAAATAATGTGTCTTCTACATGTATATAGAATTTAAAAATTGTATACTTTTAACACTCAATAAATGTTAGTTTGGTCATAAGATATGCAAACATGGTGACTTATAAAGTACCAATGCACTGCCCCGTGGTATCTTTTGCAATTTAGTGGAATATATCTATTCAGTTTATATTTTTGTATACGTATATCTCTGGCTTTTTTGCATTATGGTCACAGTGGTACTTGTTTATACTGTACAATGTGTATTTAAAATTGTACATGTTAACAATTATATCAACTTATGAACCATGAGTAAATTGACTAAGTATATGTATTAAGAAAATGCTGAATATTACTATTATCACATTTTGTGAATAATTATTGTATTTATATGTTCTGTTTAATAATCATGTATGCAATATGCTCAAAAGGGCCCCGATTTGGAATTATATATATATATATATATATATAGATATATATATAGATATAGATATAGATATAGATATATATATATATCCCTGACCTTGTATCTTTTAAGTATATCTATACGACACATTATGATATACAGATAGATAGATCATGGCTTCCTCATGGAAATTAGTCTAGTAATATGTGATAAGATGAACTGTGAACAGTTCTACAAGGTTACAATGTACCCGTTTCCTGACTAAAAGAACCTAACCTCTTGCCTTTTTTATTTCTGTACAATTCACACCAAACCATTATCTGAAAAATTTTATGCGTTTTTTGCAAGTTTTGAAAAGAAAAATCCATTTGACCTGCAAAATCTTGCCATTAATACAGGTCTGTGTTGATTTAAGTGTCTGGTGGTTTTTCTTCTGAGATATCATCCTAGTAAAGTAACAGATAGTGAATCATGGAGCATATGAAAATTTCCAACAAGTACATTATTGGTATCACAACTCGGATAAATATGTGCAAAGAAACTGTGAGAATCTTCCCTTCTTACAGCAAATCCGGGTCGATTACTATGCTTCATCATCTCCGTAGTCATTTTCTTTGCTTGAGATGTTGCGTCAGTTTGCAGCCTACCAGAGTAATTTGCACTGCGCTTGCGGCAGGCTACGAAGTATTGCACGTGCTTTGATTTCAACTACATGTTTCATTTCAGACGCTTGATTCTGGATTTGCTGCTTTTTATATACACAGATTTATAAGACTCACAGATTTTTAGTTTCATCCTGTTTTTCAATATCCTTACTTTTCAACATCCTATGTTGAGGTAGCTTATTCTTACAAGACCAGCTGTGTATTCAATGTAGATAAATTACAAACTTGTGCACTAAAGCAGACCTGTTTTAAGACTGGCTGTTATTGTAATTTTTTTTCTAACAGATCTGTATGGTCATTGTGACTATTTAAATTATGTTTATGTTTTAAGAGGTACTATCACTAGAGTTTGGACCATTATAAAGTCATACCATGGGTGCCCAGGTGACATGGGATGGTTTCTCTCGTCCTTCAATCCTACGAGTGGTTGTAACTTTGATACGAACTCCAATATAGCATTGCTTTATCCAATTTTTCCAGTGTGCCCTAAATCAACTGCATGTTACTTTTCTTCTGGTGAGTATTAACTGATAAAATGATATGTTTTCTAGAACGATTCAAATTAAATTGTAAACTTACTGCTCCGACCAAAAACCTGAGATGTGTTTAATTTTATATTGCAAAATATACGAAATTAATTTTCTTAAGGGTACATACCACAAACAAAAATTTGATACATAGATTGTTATATATTTTTTGACTGATTTTGAATGGAAATGACATGAATAACAAATCCCTTAAATATAAAGGAATCGTAAGTTTTCTTTGGTGCTTAGATGCAACTTTGTATCGTTCTCTCTGTAATTTTATACAAAGTTTTGCACATATTTTTGACATTGTGACAAAATCTTACGAACCCCCCCCCCCCACTTTATCCAACAATATCATTCAGATTACCTATCTGAATATTAATCTTTAAGAAATATTGCTGGTTTCTGAAAAAAAAATTGTGTTATTTATCCTGAAATGAGAAGAAATTGTATATCTGACCCTAAACTAGTATGATTTGATATTTTAAAATTATTATATAAAATAATTCGTGGTAAAATAAAGGCTATAATAAGATTTTCAAAAAGTTATTGAAAAGATTGATGCTATGGGTGATTATCAGTTAGAAAAAATAGATCAATTAGATATTGTCATTTACAACAGGCAAATAAGACAATCAAAAATATATCATAACTGAAATGGCAAAAGTATGTAAAGGCCATTCATTTTTTTTTTCTGGTTTTCTTTTTGCTTTTTTGACTTTTAAGTTAATGGAATTGATTTTAAGAAACAGAGTTTGTTAAGCAATAACATAAACCCATAAAATCCGTAAAATATGTTTTGTTTATGAATTTCAGAGACGGTAGAGGCAGAGGCATTTGCTGTACTTCTAAAGGCGGAGAAGTTGAATTAAAAACATCCTCGCATTACGTTGTTCTTTAATTGGCATTTTTTTTCTTCAATATTTTTTTTTGGTTCAGTTCAAGTAACATCTCCCAAATTACTTTTGTTTTCGTTGTTAATTTTTGCGCAAGAGTGAAAAAAATGAACAGCATCCTTACGATGGGAATTAAATTATTGTACATGTGTTAGTACAAATCACATTCATCAAAGTGCAAGTTACAAGGTGATAATCTATGCTAATTTTCTGTTTCCAAGGACAGAAAGTCTTTTGGGGCTCATTTTCATCCTCATGACTTAGAACAGTGCTCATCTAGGTCCAAACTTTGCAAAAATAAACTTTATTTTCAAACCATTCCAAAAGAACCACACGTTACTCTAAGGCAGGCCTCCCTAGGATCGAGAAATTTTAAGCACAATATAAATGCCTCGGAAAATGCGCCTTAATGAAGTGTCACATTGCATTTACTGATTATTAATATCAAAAGAAGCCAATAGTAAAAAAAAAAAAAGATTTGCATTCTTTGATGCCTTGTACATTATAACAATGGATGAAGTTGAAATGTTGTGCATTGTCTGATGTATTTTTGGTTGTAATTTTGTATTTTAAGCGTTTTCAGACCCATTTTCATGATTTTTCTGTTAAGTCAAAATTGTAATTACTGGAAATTTGGATTATCTCCCTTTACAAAATTGGTTTATTTCTTATATTTATATTTTGTGTCAGCTAAAATTATATGTCATTGTTAATAATACTTTTGAGAATTTCAAGCAAATTATTAAACGTCACAAAGGTGGCAATACACGACAAACTGTTTTACAGACTTTTTATTCATTGAAGGAGGATAAGATATGGTGTTCTAGTGATGAGAGGATTATGGAAAGAAATAAGCAATTTAATGGGTAATTGGGCTATCAAAATACTTATTGCATGAATATAAATGTAATTTTCTAATTAGTATACACAAAATTGTAATTTTTTAATTAGTAAACACACATATTTGTAATAACCTAATCAGTAAACACACACAATTTGTAATGTACTATAAACACACAATTGTAATATTTGGAACGCTACTGTATCGGGGTCCTTTTGGAGTATCCCCGAGAATAGAGTTTTATATGAACTTATCAATGCAGGACTCCTGCAGAAACATGTGATCAAATCGACTGAGTTAGTTCTACTCCATCTGAAGGGATCTATAATAGAAACAGTCTTGCTTTAGTGAGATAAGAAAAAATTTGAAGATACATGTGTATCTGAGTTTTCCATATTTCTGGATTGTCGAATAATCGAATGAAAAATCTGCTTTTCCTGATGACTGCTTTCACGTTATTTACATTAATTTTTAACTTTTTCTATATAATTTCCTAAATCATAATTATTCTATTTTATTTTGTTAATAAACGATTTTCTTTCACCCTTGTTTTACATTAATATTTCAAAAAAGTAAGTACAGAGAAAACATCCAGACTAAACATTGAACTAAAAATCAGTAAGTAGCAGATGTTATTTAGTAACAGTGGTTTATAGAATTTCTTTGTGCTTTGATAATTGATTTTGCATGTAAATAATCATTTCACTTTCTATGTCCTCTATTATTAAAGCCTGTAAGGCTCTTTACAGGGCTATCCCTTCAGAGAAAGCATATTGAATAGTTAAATTGGGGTTAAGAGTTCATTGGACGTCAAGTTATTGATGGAATTTTTACTGTTATGAATAATTATGAATTATGAATAGTTACTTTTCATCCTGTGCAGTCATCGGCTTCCGTACGCACTTAATCATTTAGTCTGCTGAGATATGTTATAGGAACCAACTTATTTTGATATTTTTCCATTGTGTTGTGTTTGCATCTTGGGACAATAAAATGTCAATTATGAACAAAGGATATAAGGCGAATAATCAGGATAGTTTGAAAAACGCGTATGTGTTCAATTTAATCAAAAAAGTAAGTCCATGGTATTTTCAAACCCACCTCTAGACGTTAAATTCTTAATGCGACAATACAGTTTGTTTTTCATAACCATTTAAGATTTAATACTTATTTGTGTAATATGCTAGTAAGTTTATACAAATAGTCAATGGAAATCACACAAAAATACAATTAAAAATTAAATTAATGCCGATTTTAAAAAGAAAATGAAGATGGGAATGACCAGGCGGATTCTCGTTATTTGTGTTTTCGAATTATTGGTGAATGTGAATATACAAGGATGCACTCCAATGACAATACCAGAATCAAAACTAAAAAATAGCTCGCTTCAAACACTGGATTTGATCGGCCAGAAGATGTGTGTGCAGCAGTGTTCTTATCACAGCGATTGTAAGGCTGTTAATTTTAACAAACGCCAGTTGACCTGTGAACTTTTTACCCGCTCTGGACGGGAAGAGCCGGGGTATCTCCAGTATGATGCTGATACCGTTCATATCCACAACATAACCAATGACCAGGTTTTCCCTTTTTTTCTTAACAGTTCTTACAACGTCAGTTAAAGTGTCAATTTTTGTCCTGTGTAAAGTTTGAAATTGTTAACATTGTAAATTTTAAGTCCACAGATGGCATAAGATAAAGACTACAATTAATTTATTTCAAAGATCAATCATAGTTTTTGTGTGGCCTGCAGAGCGGCACTTGGTGACCACTTTATCTGGCGTCTGTCTGTCTGTCTGTCCGGCTGTCTATCTGTTACAACCTATATCCTGAGAACTGTAACACTAAGAGATATGTATTTGATGTTATGGATTAACTAGTATTGTTTGGCACTTTGGCTTTTGTACCATGACCATGGTTACCGACCTCATGACGCTTGAACTTGACCTTTTACATACTTTTCAAAATACAAGTTATTCATTTTTCCGATACACAGCATATTTTTGACATTTATGAGGTAACTTTACGCTATTTAGCATGTGCACTGTTTACCACAAGTCACGAAAAATACCAACGTTCAAGTCCACTTGAACTTGACCTTTGCTAAAAAATATCCCGGACGATTGATTTTTCTTGTGTCTTTTGAATTTTGAGAGGCAGGGTTTTAATTGTAATTAGTATTTATATCACATATTTATGTGCTCATGACATTGTTCTTTGAAACTGTATGCCGTACATTTTCCATACAAATACTTTGAAAATGCATCGGGATCGGTATACCAAAATGATCGTTGACAGACAGACTGAAATCTCTATTCGAGGATAGCTGTGTTACAACGCGAAATGTAGTAACAACGCAAAATGTAATAAACCGGGATTAATGCATTTTGAGTTATTACATTTTGCGTCGAGATCAATGCAGAATGTAATAACGCAAAATGTAAAAACAGACTTTGAAGGATTATTACGTTTTGCGTTATTACATTTTGCGTCGAGATCAACGCAAACTGTAATAACGCAAAATGTAATTACACGATTTTTGGATTATTACATTTTGCGCTGTTACATTTTGCGTTCATATTAAGCAAAATACAACAACGCAAAATGTAATAACATACTTTTTGGTCAGTCAGGTTGAAAATAATTTTCAATTGAGTAGTGGATGAAGAAAATAAACGGAAAGAAAATAAAACAAAAGGAAAAATAAATATATGCTAATTCTTACATTAGATTTGATTTCATCTAATTTGCTAATTCTAATTTTTTAACCAATGTACACACGCACTTTGTACATATCAAGAGATTTTAATGAACCCATGGTCAATCTTTGGTAATTAAGAATGTCAGTGATGGATATAATTATGATACAGACTGGTTTATAAATAGACATGCCAATCAAAGTGAAGTTAATGTTTCATAAGTATTCAATAAAAATTTTAGAAACAGAGTAAAAAAAAAATATACAATTAGATTTAGTCATGTCCGTAAAAGCCGTAACGTTTGTTTCATAGTCATAGGTCTGTCTGTCTATTTAGTAAAGCAAGTTTCCCCATTGCTATATGTTTAAATCAATTTTGTAATGTTTCGCCTTGAACACTATACAAAAAATAATTATATCTTGTTTTATTACATTTTGTTTTTATTACATTTTGCGTTATCCTCAACGAAAAAATTAAGTAACGCAAAATGTAATAATAAAAAAATGCGTTATTACATTCTGCGTTGATCTCGGCGCAAAATGTAATAACGCAAAATGTAATAATCCCAGTTTATTACATTTTGCATTGTTATTACATTTCGCAATGTAACATAACTGGTTTAACACATATTGATCAAATAAAAAGTAATTTCAATTTCATCATAATTTTTAGCTCTGGGGTTGGGAATCATATTTCTATTTGATTGCCAGATTTTTATGATAAATGCTATTCTATCCGTCTTATTTACCCCCCCCCCCCCGTGGATTTTTTTTATGCAGGCTAATGCCTGAATTACAAGTCTAGAAGCAAATAAATAGCTAACACTCTCGCCCTTCTTTAGATTTATTTTAATCTTTAATAATGCTATAAAGTAGGCGACACATGCATTCCTAGTAGTTAAGAAATAAACAACGTTTTTCAGTGAAGTTGGAAATATGCCAGCAGAACAATTGTTATTTATAACGCCATATTTATGACATACCAAATTCATAAAAAATAGATAACATAGTTTAACATTTGATAAACTAGGTTTATCGATTGTAAACTATAGTTTACGAACTGTAAACTATAGTTAACGATTCGTTAATATAGTTTTTAATCTGCAAAGTTATATTTAACGGTTGTAAAGTGTAGTCTACGAATGTTAATCTTAGTTTATCTGTCTGCAAATACACGTTAATAGATTTTGTTGATAAATATTGATTCTCATTTGTAAACTATAATTTACATTCGTTAACCAGAGTTAAGAGTTGTTAATCATTGTTTCACAAATCGTGAAACTATATTTAATCAGTTACTTTGGCGTTAAACTGTTCAGTTCTCATCTGTAAAACTATATTTCTCAAAATTTTGAGAATTCGTCGCCTTAAATATCTGTAAACTATAGTTTACAACCGTAAATTATAATTAACGTACGTTAACTATAGTTTAGAGTTGTAAACCATAGTTTACAAATCATGAAACCGTATTTATCAGATAAACTATGTTTTGCAATGGCAAATGATTGTTTTCGGTGTAAAGTATAGCTTACACTTGTGAAACATAGATTAAGGCGTTAACTATGGTTTAGAGATGTGAAATTTATGCCCTGTTCACACTGAGAGTTTAATTGAATTAAACATAAGTTACTGCGAATAAAATTTGATCTGCGTTCACACGGAGAATTTAATGCAAATTATGCCCTGTTCACACGGAGAGTTTAATTCGAATTAAACGTAAGTTACTGCGAATTAAATTTGATCCGCGTTCACACGGAGAATTTAATGCGAATTAGTTTAATTTTGAATTAGTTTACTGCGCTTAAAATTACTTCGCATTAGCTCTGTGTGAACACTAAGCGAAGCTAATTCGAATTAAATTTTGACGCATGCGTAAGGGCAGAATTAAGTCACATGCCACATGTCGGTGGTCAAATATAGGTATTTGTGTAATTTTTGAGTGGAAAACAAAGGAAAACTATGTTTTCACTAAAAAAAAAAAACTGTACAGATAATATGAGATTATGTCAAATGTTTATCTGCTCTGCACAATGTGTGTGATTTGCAAATGACGTCATAATAGCCTTACAGAATAGTCATATAGTAGGGAAAAAAAGTTTAATTCGCATTAGTTTACTTCGCATTAGCTGTCGTGTGAACGCAATTTAATCCGCATTATTTTAATTCGCATCATTTTACTTCGCATTAATTTACTTCGAATTAAACTCTCCGTGTGAACAGGGCATTAGTTTATCAACTGTGAAACTATATTTAGCTCAGTTTTGTGAATTTGGCGTGTCATACATATTCGATGAATATCTTCATTTTTTATTAATTATAATTGCATTCCATGATTTGTGAAGAATGACGATATTTCTAAACACTCAATTTCCCTATCTGGTAACGTACCGTCTTTATCAACTTCTTGAAAATTTTCATTTCACTCGTCAGTTTCTATAAAGACTATGACATTAACATCCAAAATATTATTTGAATCTGTAATAAATAATCATAGCAAAAAAGTATCTAAATACTTTTTTACATGTTTTGTCCATTTTATGGATTAATGAATAAATCCTACGAAAAAAAAATTGAAATACAAATATCAGAACACATTGAAAAGTTTCCGTCATATCGCTTACTGGGACATCATTTCGCTGAGTCAGAACTAAGCATACTTCTCATTTTCTTTCCTTTAAGAGACAAAATATTCACGTGAATTATATATTCAAGCATATATGTTGTATTTGGAGACGTTTCATTGTACAAATTCGAATGTTGCTTAGATTTAATTTGAAAAAGATTGAAAATAATATTATCAACATTCCTTATCATTTCATTTTTAGCTCACCTGAGCTGAAAGCTCAAATTAGCTTTTTAGGTCACCTGAGTCACTCAGGTGACCTATTGCTATCCGTTCTCGTCCGTCGGCGTGCGTCGTGTGTTAACATTTGAACATTTTTAGCTTCTTCCCTGAAACCGCTTAACCAATTTCAACCAAATTTGGCATAATGCATCTATGGGTGAAGGGGAACAAAAATTGTGAATTTCATGGTCCCTGCCCCCCTGGGGCCTGAGGGGTGGGGCTAAAACCATCAAAATTAGTGCTATCTTTAAAAATCTTCTTCTTTACTCCTGGACATCAAGCAGTCAAACTGTTGGCATGATTGTAATAAGCATTTAGCCCTCTACCAAAATTGTGAAATTCATGGCCCCAGGGTCAGGGGTTCTGGTGCTAGGGTGGGGCTATATAGATCATATAGTGAAAGTGCATTATTTCTTTGAAAATCTTCTTCTCTGCTCCTGGGTATTAAATAAAGTAACTTAGTACATAGTTATGAAGAGCAAGAGTGCCTCTTCCAAAATTGTGAAATTCATGGCCCCAGGGTCAGGGGTTCTGGTGTTAGGGCGGGGCTCTATTGATTATATAGTGAAAATGCATTAATTCTTTGAAAATCTTCTTCTGTGCTCCTGGGTATTAAATAAAGTAACTAAGTACATAGTTATGATGAGCAAGAAGTCCTCTTCAGAAATTGTGAAATTCATGGCCCCAGGGTCAGGGGTTCTGGTGTTAGGGCGGGGCTCTATTGATTATATAGTGAAAGTGCATTAATTCTTTGAAAATCTTCTTCTGTGCTCCTGGGTATTAAAAAAAGTAACTAAGTACATAGTTATGATGAGCAAGAGTGCCTGTTCCAAAATTGTGAAATTCATGACCCCAGGGTCAGGGGTTCTGGCCCCAGGGTGGGGCTATATACATCATATAGTGAAAGTGCATTAATTCTTTGAAAATCTTCTTCTCTGCTCCTGGGTATTAAATAAAGTAACTAAGTACATAGTAATGATGACCAAGAGAGCCTCTTCCAAAATTGTGAAATTTATGGCCCCAGGGTCAGGGGTTCTGGTGTTTGGGCGGGGCTCTATAGATTATATAGTGAAAAAGCATATTTTCTTTGAAAATCTTCTTCTCTGCTCCTGGGTATTGAATAAAGTAACTAAGTACATAGTTATGATGACCAAGAGAGCCTCTTCCAAAATTGTGAAATTCATGGCCCCAGGGTCAGGGGTTCTGGTGTTAGGGCGGGGCTCTATTGATTATATAGTGAAAATGCATTAATTCTTTGAAAATCTTCTTCTGTGCTCCTGGGTATTAAAAAAAGTAACTAAGTACATGTACATAGTTATGATGAGCAAGAGTGCCTGTTCCAAAGTTGTGAAATTCATGGCCCCAGGGTCAGGGGTTCTGGTGTTAGGGCGGGGCTCTATTGATTATATAGTGAAAATGCATTAATTCTTTGAAAATCTTCTCTGCTACTGGAGATTATTTAAACAAACTAAGTGCATGATTATGATAGGCAAGGATGCTTCTTCCAAAATTTTTAAATATGTGGCTTCAGTTTTTGGGGCTCTTGAGGAAGGGGGGGGGGGGGCTCTATTGATTATATAGTGAAAAAGCATTAATTCTATTAATTAATCATTAATTAATCCTGTCTGCTCCTTAGCAGTGAGCTGATAAATAAATTGCTTAGCTATGATGAAAATGGGAGCTTCGAACAGAATTTTTAAATCTTGTGGTCCTAGGGTCAGGGGTTCTGGCATAACGGGGGGGGGGGGGGGGGCTTTTGATAATATAGTGGAAAAGTGTTAATTCTTCGAAGTCCATAGTTATGATGATGAGGGTAACTCTTCCAAATCTGTAAATTTCTTGACCCTTGGTCTTGGGTTCTGGTGTTAGGGTAAGGCTTTGTTGAATCTGTAGTGAAAATGCATTGTACCTGTGAAATTCTTCTCTGCTTCTGGGCATATCGGGAGAAAACTGAGTAAAAGTTTAAATGATATAAGTAAGCGTATTTCTACCAGATTTTTGAACATCTGGACCATTTGTCTAAGCATTCTAGTCCTGGGCAGGGCTCTATAAATTTGTATTCTACTGAGAGAAGTTATTCCCCTTTTCCGTTCACTTTTGATAATTAATCACTGTAAATAATGTATTTGAAAGGTAAATAGAATAAAATAATTATGCAAGAATGTTTATCATATAATTCAAAAAGTATTTTCTTAGTTTTAATAATCAGGTAGACCTGTAAGTAATAGATAAATAAAAATGAGACAAAAATAACTTATCTTATTAAAAGTTCTTCAAAGACCATAAGAGAGGTCAATGCTAGAGGTCTTAATATGGGTTTAAAAATAGTACAGAAGCACTAATAGTTTGTTAATAGTCTGCATGGTGATAGTGTTAAGTGGAGCACAGATTAGAACTTAATTTATGAGTTGATACTGAATACTAGACTAATTATTTTGCTGATCCTGATCTTCCTACTTCTCTTGCTTTAGGGCAAAAAAGCTTCATCTGTCAGTGTATTTAACTTCTAAATTGTTGTATTATACTCAGGTGACCGTTAAGGCCCTTGGGCCTCTTGTCTGATCACCTGTTGTCCGTCCGTCTGTAAACTTTTAACATTTTCAACTTCTTCTCAAGAACCACTGGGCCAAATTTGACCAAAATTGGTACAAAGCATCCTTGGGTAAAGGGGAGTTTAAAATGTAAAATGAAGGGCCAAGCCCCCTTTCAAGGAGAGATAATCAAGAAAAGACAAAAATAGGGTGGGGTCATTAAAAAATCTTTTTCTCAAGAACCACATGGCAAGAAAAGCTGAAAATTACATGGAAGAATTCTGGGGTAGTGTAAATTCTAAATTGTTCAAATCATGACCCCCGGGGGTAGGGTGGGGCCACAATGGGGAATCAATGTTTTACATTGAAATACATAAGAAAAATCTTTAAAAATCTTCTTCTCAAGAACCACTGGACCAGAAAAGCTGAAACTTACATGGAAGCATTCTGGGGTAGTGAAGATTCTAAATTGTTTAATCATGACCCCCGTGGGTAGGGTGGGGCCACAATGGGGAATCAAAGTTTTACGTTGAAATATATAGGGAAAATCTTTAAAAATCTTCTCAAAAACCACTAGGCCAGAAAAGCTGAAACTTACATGGAAGCATTTTGGGGTATTGTAGATTCTAAATTGTTCAAATCATGACCCCCGGGGATAGGGTGGGGCCACAATGGGGAATCAAAAGTTTACATTGATATATATTGGAAATTTCTTTAAAAATCTTCTTCTCAAGAACCACTGGGCCAGAAAAGCTGAAATTAACATGGGAGCATTCTGAGGTAGTGTAGATTCAAAATTGTTTAAATAATAACTCCTGGGGATAGGGTGGGGCCACAATGGGGAATCAAAGTTTTACATTGATATATACACTGTATTGGAAAATCTTTAAAAATCTTCTTCTCAAGAACCACTGGACCAGAAAAGCTGAAACTGACGTGGAAGCATCCTAGGGTAGTGAAGATTCTAATTTATTCAAATCATGACCCCGGGGATAGGGTGGGGCCACAATACGTATTACGAGGGGAAAATCTAGTAAAGAACAGCAGGGCCAAATTTACTCAGTGAGCGTTGTGGCCGATGGGCCTCTTGTTTGAGATTTTGTTATAATCTACAACTAATCTTTTTAACCATATTTCCTATATGTATTCCTGAACAGCATATATACTGTGCAGCAGATTTCTCAATGCGATAGTTTAACACAACCAGTGCACATAATGACAGTAATTGCGTTTATGGAGAAGTAAATTCAATTATAAAGTGTATTGACGGGAAGAACAGAGCATAGGCAAAAATAAAGTAATAAAAACATCTCAGGATTGGTTATGTAATGCTGTCAGGGTTTTTTTTAGGTCTTAAAATCAAGGGCCTGGGCCCTTCCATTTGGGAAAAAATAGGTCATTTAGTTAAAACTGGGAAAAATATCATAATTCACATTTTATATTCAAATAGGAGCCATTTTTGGATTTGCAAAGCATTCATTGACTAATTTACATTCAATAAATCTTTATTGAAAATCAGCTTCACTTAATTGTTTGCTGTTCTGAAGTTTTATTTAATTTAAGTTTAATTTTTTTCTATTATATTTAGAATAACATTAATCTCATGTTTCGAATTGTCTTTTGGAAATTTTCTGCAATGAAATTGGGAAAAACACACACTTTTTACCATTCGAAATGGGGTCTATTATAGGCCCCCTACGACCCCTAAAAAAACCCTGGTCGTAGATTAAATTTAATGCCAATCTGTATTTAGATTTCAGATTTCTGCACAAATAAGACATGTCCAGCCTATCATCGGTGCGTGAGCGGAAAAAAGAAAGCGTTATGCATCATCAGTGGTGAGTAAAAAGAGCTAAGGAATTTATTTAGGATCGAGCGACAAATTTGAAATCTAAAACTTAATTTATGAGTGATTGGTAGAAAATGGTAGGGCTAATGTCTGTAAAAAAAAAAACCTGTTGAAGAAGTACAAAGATAAGATCTTCATTACTAAAAAATAAATCAATAATAAAAATAATACGACCTGATAGGTGTATGTCAGTTAACGCAGTTTAAGGTTGTTGTTTTTTTTTTTTTTAATTCACATCTCTTTTATTGTACATTGAAGTTAATACAATACGATGTGTTTTATAAGAATAAATAGAGAGATAAAGGAGAGAGAGAAAAGAGAGAGAGAGTTAAGAAAAAAAAGCTGCTTCCATCTGTTCCACTGGGCTTCAAACTTTTCCTTTCCACCATTTTTATAAGAAATAAATTTGTGTGGTTATTTGTGATATTGCAGCACATAAATTCAAAGGTTTCTCCGTATATCTTGCTGTATAAATATAATACTTAAGCCAAAGGATAATAGTATTTTGAATATCAGTATAATTCTCTATATAACCTAAAATGAAGGATTTCTTCGTAATATTTATCACTAGACCAGTCTTATCTTCAAGAAACATTACAAATTCTTCTAGAAGTAATTGTGTATAATCACATTCCCATAAAAGGTGTTCTATTGTTTCTTCTTCCGAGTGACAAAAATTGCAGTACTTAGAGTCATTTTTTTTAAATTTTAAACAAAAATGAATTTGTTGCTAAAATTCTGTTTGTAATTCTATACTGAAACCATTGGAGTTTGCAGTCTTTTGTCACTTTGAAGGGTATTTTGTGAAATTTTTTCCATTCTTTATCATCGACCTGTAAAATCTCACTCCACTTTGGTTTACCTGTTGACACAGAGGAGCTTTGATTGAGAATTTCATAAAAACATTTTGATTTACAGTTTAAGGTTGTTGCTAAAGACGGCAAAACTTTTTGAAAAAGCTATACTTGTCTATATACATAATTCAAGTCAAAAAATTTGGACACTCCAATTCATTCGTGTCTACTCTCTCACACAAATTTGTTGAATTTCTTTTTCTTTTTCTACAGAATGCTCGACGCAAAATTTAATACTCAAGAATGGTTTTTTAACCTGGAATCGCTTGCAGATTGGTGATATTTTAGAATTCACTTGCGCTAATGGCTACTCAAAAAGAAACGTCACCTTGCGGTGTCTTAGTAGCGGGAACATTGAAAACGCCGAAAAATTAGCATGTTGTACGTATTAAGTTTTAATTTATAAAATTTTAATTTGAATGCTATCATATTTGTAGAACCAGGTAGTTTAAGACTTTAAAAAATAGTTGTTATTGACCTATACTTTTTAAAAAAAAATATTCTCCCAATTCTTATGCTTCAGATTTCATTTTTGAAATGAATACTTTTACGCAAGCAAGACTGCATAGTGTTAGTACAGATCAGACAATTTAATTTGCATAAATCCACTATATTGCAAATACTCCTTGTTTGTGGTCAAACAAATTGATATTCACGTTTTCTAATATGACATTTTTAGACAAAAAAGAAGGTTCATGGACTATTGTCTTCAAAATCCAGAGTAACAGCGGAACCCATCCTTTGCAGTTGTACAACGATACCGGAACACAACAAGAAAGAAACTCTTCTTTCCCGTCAACCTGTGTGACTCTGGCTAAAGTACCCGAATGTACTACCCCCTACAGAACAGCACTCGTTGACGATTGGGAACAACTGAAGGTTCAAAACGTAAGAAAAATAATCCTTCTTTACCAAGAATAGCTGTATTCTTGTAAGTCTGTTTTATAAAATGTCTATATAATCTGGTGTAAACGTAACCTTAAGATTTAATATTATTGTAATTTAAGTATATAAAATTGTATATAAAATTACATACAACTAAGACCAACAATCAGAGATGATTCTAATTGCCTGCCTTAATTACAAAGTGTAACATTGTGAAAGCAAGATGCCCTTTTGGCAAAGCGCTCAGCTGAGTCGCATCTCTTCCTTAAAATAGATATGCAGATAATATATTATTTTCCATGATGCCGGTACTTAGATTTTTAAAAAGTGAAGAATATGTACTAATCAATACAAATCTGTGAACAAAGCATAGAACACGGACCTCCAGAAATTCCAATGCCTTCTGTCTTCTGTCTCCAGAGGTGGGATCAGGTGCAATGAAATATAGAGATAACGCACAGTAATCCAGCTCAAAAGTCCATAGAAAGAAATGATATTGTTACAATGGACGTTTGAGCTTGATTACTGTTTGTTATCTTCATGTTTAAAGTCGATATTTCGTAATTTCTATTGTAGATCCAATGACCTTGTTTGCAAATATAGTCTATAGTTGAGCTGAATGTTAACTGCATGATGTTTTTCCTACCTATTGTTAGGCCATTATTTTCACACTAAATTGTCTACGGACCACTCTTTGAATATATGTTTTTATACTAATTGTTAAGCAATTATTTTCACACTAAATTGTCGACGGACCACTCTTTGAATATATATGCAACAGAAGTATGGGGAAATACTACCGCAAATGGTAGATGTTGGATGGTGAGCTGATGAAACAAGAATTTCAACGATCTAATTTAAAGTCTACATTTCGCATATTCTCTGGTCGATACAGTGACCGTCAGCAAATACAATTAATCTATCATTAAGTCAAATGTTAGCTGTCGTTTTTTCATACAAATTGTTAGGCCATTATTTTTACTGGGTTGTCTATGGATTCTTCCGTTGCCCGATCATGACAAGGAGCACACGGCGGGTGTGGCAGGTCGACAGGGGATGCTTCCTCCTTCATGGAAACCCACTTTTTATGTCTTTAGAGGTCCATGTTTGCTCTGCTCCAAATTTGTATTGTTCTAATGAACTATTAAGCTTTATTACTGTTCGTCATCTTCATATTTCAATAACTAGTTACGGTTTTTCATTGTGCAGGGGTCGCCCGCGTGGCGCAGTGGTTAGAGCGTCTGCTCTAGAGTCGCGGAGTAAGGAGTTGATCCTTACGTCGCGGGTTCGAATCCCATTGTGGGACGTGGAGACCGGTCCTTCGGATGAGACCGTATAAACCGAGGTCCCGTGTCGCAGTAGGTGCTGGCACGAAAAAGATCCCTCACTGCTCAATGGCCGTAAGTGCCGAGTATAGGACAAAATTTGCAGCTCTCCACCGGCAAGTGAAAAATGAGTGAAAAATTCTCGAGAGGGACGTTAAACAACATACAAACAAATCATTGTGCAGGGGAAATTAGCTTTCCGGAAGGAATTTTCATACACATAAGAGCTACATATACTAAACTTCTTATACATAAGAACTACATGTTCCAATTAAAAAAAGACCTACATTTACTAAACTTTCTTTTAGTCTAAGAAATCAATAAGTTTGTCCTCCCATCAATTCTTTGTGATTTAGAGTGATGTTTAACATAAACAGCTTTACCCAACTACTTATGAATTCTTGATGAAGGACGAACAGTGTCAGATTTGATTAGAAATAAACAGTATAAAATGGAAATAGATATTTTATCAATACCACACTGCATGATAACCCAAACCTTAAAAGACGTTACATAATGCACATCTAAATCAGCAAAATTCTTTAAAAATATTCAATAATATGTTTAAAAGCAAGTTATTGTTACATAGAACCTATGTGTATAATATTATAAACTCCACGAATTCAACAAATATTTATCAAGGTCTAAGTGCATCTTCGACCAAATCGTTTGCTAAAATCAACAAGTGTTGATTCATATCAATGTAAAATGAATTCATTTTATGTTTCTTTATTTTCTCTGGGAAAAAAATAAACAAACTGATCTTAATTCTAAATAAAACATGGAGGGTAACAGTACACTGTGCCAATAAAAAGAACTGCTAAACATATCAAAAGTATGCCTCAAGGAATTCCGGATATTTCTATGCAAAACTAATTTAAATAGAAATATATATGAAGTTCTTCAGAATCAATACGGAGTGGGGTGATACATACCAAAAATATCTATTGTTTATCCTATACTAAACATACATTAATTCATTGGGGTGGGGATTTACTCCACCAACACAAATTGTGATAAAAATCATCACAAGTATTTAAAAAAAAATATACAATTCTATATCGAGTTTTACAATCAAAAGGTTGAATTGGTTTGTCAAGTGCCTTTCTTTTTTTTTAATTTTGAGTTCCGCTATGCAAAGTTATAAGTCTGTGGTTATTAATGCTAATTCGTTTCCAGTTTCATTTCATCTATTTTAAGACTGTCAGTAGGAAGGGTTCTGTTGAAAAAAAATTCGCTGAATTCACGTATCTTTAAAATTAATAACTAAATCTGATTCACAATAAATGTTCGAATTAACATTGAGAAAATTTTCAAAAATAAAATTCGATCTCACCTTAAAAATTGTAAAATCGAATTCCGTCCTTAGCAAATGGTAATAAAAGTTTACGTTCAGTTTTCAATAAAAAAGATTTATGTTTCATTCTCTTGAACAAATAGAAATAGATTATGTTCAGATTGATTTATGAAAAATATTTTTTGTATTATCATGTATTTTAGTATATTCTTCCCGCAAAAGCAGCTTTGATGTATTTTGTTTATATTAACAGTGTCCCTATGAGCATACATTAGCATCCCCACTAGTAGGATCTAACCAGAAACATTTTTATTCTTCGTTTTATGTCAATTTTTCTTCATTGGATACCATATATATTTTTAAAATATATAACCTGCTTTTAAGTTCTATTTACTGTCACGGTTAACTCGACATTTAAACAAGAGATCATATTTGACGGACGTAATTCTTCTAGTTTTGACTGGTTCTCCGGAAGTAGGGTCATAAACTCATCTTGGTCAGATGTCACAGAATCACAGACCTATCTCTTTTTCGATATTTTAGGATTGCAGGAGTAAGTACATGTACCACATGATGCCCTAAAATGATGTTAAAGAAATATTTGTCTCTCACTCCCCTTGATTCAACTCTATAAGAACAAGATTTAATCATTTCAAACCAATTGAAAGATTAATGTGTTCCCCTCTTCAGTGATCCTCTTTCTCAATATCAAAAATTCTTATATTTCAGTTCCTACGTAAATAGATTTTGGACCATAATGAAATATCATCATGGCTGTCCGGGTGACTTTGGCTGGTTTTCCGCGTCATACAATCCTCCATATGGATGTTCCTATGATTTGACATCTCTGTCCTACCCAGTGTTTAGAGCGTCTCCCAGTTCAACGGCTTGTGTAATGGCATCTAGTCAGTATTTCTAGATTCAATCATTTTATAAACTTGTAACAAACTTAAAAGAATAAAACAAAAAGTCTGAACTTTATAAGTAAGCTAGGAGATATATTTTTTCTTAGAAACACATGACTATTGAAAGTTCAAATATTTAGTGCAGAAATCGGATAAGGTAAAATTGTCATCACTTGCCTGATTACATGTTATATATGCAAATGCAACATTTCTTCAAGTTTGATCAGTTGTAAAACTTTCACTTGGGAAAAGATCGGCTATTTCACCAACTACCCGGTAGTCATATGGAAAATAAAGGTATATTCAAGAATAACCAGCTTTATACTTCCATAACTGCAATATCTCTGCAAGTTTGGTAAGTGTAGATGAAATATGAAGATAACAAACAGTAATCAATCTCAAAGGTACATTAAAACAATACAAATTTGTAGCAGAGAGGACATCTGAAAACATCAGAGGTGGGATCAGGTGCCATGGAGTAGTAAACATTCCCTGCCGACCGGTCACATCCGCCATATGCTGCTTGTCATGATCGGGCAAACTAAAAAATCCTTAGACAATTCAGTGTGAAAATAATGGCCTTACAATTTGTAGGATAAACGTCAGTCAACATTCACCTTAATGATAGATTGTATTTGCAGACAAGTCATTGTATCGAACAGAGAATTTGCAAAATGTTGACTTTAAACAAGACTGTTGATATTCTTTTTCATCAACTTGTGTGTGAATTGCTTGTCTCGTTTTAGAAATTGTTCATCATAAAGTTTTTAACGTCTTTTTCTGGTAAAATATCCAAATATGAAACAGATGTATCGGACTCTGTGGTATCTTTTATTTCGAGTTCAATGAGATATATCGAATCAACTTAGGAATGAAAATGATAATTTTTAATTGATAAAGCTTCGTCGATATATCTAAATATTGAATTGAAGGTCACTGCAGGAGAATTATTCGTTTCATGTAGAAGTTTTTGAATAAATTCTGCTTCATATGAATATAAAAATAGGTATGCATAAAACGGGGCGCAGTTAGTACCAATGGGAATTCCGACAGATTGTTGGAAGACTTGTTCTCCAAAACCTACTTAGATATTGTCAATCAGAAACCCAAGCAACCTTTAAATATCAGCTTTGGGTACTTATGTGTACAATCAGAATGTTTTTGAACAAAATAATTTTGGAAATGACCAATGACAGGTAAGTAAATTTATGAGTTTCATTTTTATTGAAAACGCAGCTGTCTATGATGTCAAAGAGCCTGGACGTCAGTTTGATAATGATTGGCAAATGACTTTTAAAATTTGAAATATCCAAAATATTTAATGTATTCACTATGCCAGAGAATATAGCTAACATGCACACAAAGCGTACTGGATACTTTGCAAAAATGGTAGAAATAGACTAATAATTACTTGGTAAAGGACTTTTCCTTAAACACCTTATCGATCACTTATCCAGAAAATATAGCTCAAGCAGCAGTAACGAATGACAGTAGTTTGCATTTCTAGATGCAACAACCATGCAAAATGAGTTAAGTAGAACTTACTTGGAAATAGTCAGTCGAGAAACAGAGTTATTAACAGTGTCCGAACTATGTCTGACACACACTGTAATTTTCAGCATCCTATGTATACACTTTAGAATGTTAGTTTCATGACATGTCCAATCATATGATAATGAATATTTTGGCTACGTATGGAAATCGTGGAGAAGTTCCAATGAAAGATATGCAGTTGAATGGACAAATTTTATAACATATTCAAAATCTTTTCAGAAAGTTCAGATATAAAAAAAACAATCGATTTCAGACCTTTTACTCAACTAAGAGGATTTGAATAGATCACATAGACTTTATAATTGTATTAGTTTTATCATACAACTTGCAGAGATTTTTATCCATAATATGCTGTAACTGTTGGCAATTTGTCTGCGAAAGCTAAACTTCTCGGATTATTTTTTCTACCTATGAAAAAGTAAATCATGTGTATATTAATTTAATATGTCAAATTCAGTATGATTTATCAAAAACTCCAAAACTTACATAAAAATACAAACAAAAATACACAGCGGGATCTAGTAAGTATTCTACCCAACCTTTCTCTTTACTTCTCACGAAAATATTTACAGAAGTGAAGGAGAAACGTCAGCAGTACTGTACAATATATCGAGAAGTGGCGTTAATCAAATATGGGTACTAAAACAGCTCAAAAGAAATTGAAGAAAATTTGAAATCAAAAAAGTTTGCCAAACTCAATAGCATCTAAACCTATTACTTTTCAGCATTAAGTACAATCATTTCTCACGTTAAATTAAAGACCTGGCATTTAGTCATCATAGAAAATGCTTCTTCAATAAATATGGAACTCACAAAAATTCATATTTTGTCAATGATATCTACAAACTTACTTTGTTAAAAATCATTCTAATAATACACAGAAGTACCATGAGAATAAAATTAAAAAGATGCTCGGGTTCCTGATTGGCAATATCTATGTAGTCTCTGGAAACCAGGTCTTCTAACAAGCAGTTGGAATTTCCCTGGGCACTTCTTGTGCTTCTTAACTAGTAGTCTTTTATTCATATGAAGCAGAATTTATTAATAAACTACCACATGAAAACAAAAGAAATCTCCTGTTGTGCAGTTCTTGAAAGATGTTGAAACAAGAATATCAATAGTCTCGTTTAAAGTCAATATTTCGCAAATTCTATGGTCGATATGACCTTGTCAGCAAATACAATCTACATGATGTCGAATATTGACTGAAGTTTTTCATACAAATTGTTAGGCCATTATTTTCACACTGAATTGTCTACAGATTTTCCGTTTGCCCGATCATGACAAGGAGCTCATGTTGGGTGTGACTGTTCAACAGGGGATGCTTCCTCCTCTGTGGCACCTAATCCCTCCTCTGATGTTTTCAGGGGTCTGTGTTTGATATGCTCTCAATTTGTACTGTGTCTATAATAGATTCTACCTCCCATGTGGCACCTGATCGCGATTACTTAACTTAATGGAACTCTTACGCGGTGAAGGTAGGAAACGTCTGTTAGCTGGGGGAATGTGCTGTTGCATTCAACGCGAGATCAAGAATTGTGGATTTTTAAAGGGCAGATATGAAAGAAGTGCTGGTGAAATATCTTGCGGAACATTCACTGAACCACGTTTATAAATTTTAAGAGAACCTAGTCCTCATGTGTTACATTTTCATTGATACTTTTTTTAGTAAGCCGACTCTTCTTATTAAATTCAAGCATTTCTTTCTGATTATCGTTACTTTTGGAAGCTGATAAAAAATTTTAAACATTCCAAATTAGACAACCTACTATTTGAAGTTCAACCCGTTGCAATACATAGTACTTTCGGCATACTAATTGTTCGAATTACCGTAAGTAATATTCATGCCCCGGAAATCTCGCGAGATTTACAGTTTCCTCGACTTCGCCGCAAAAAAGCGGCGTTAAGTTAGATAACTGTGAGGTAATCGCGATACAAAGTAGATGCTACCTCCCATGTGGCACCAGATCGCTCCTCTAATGTTTTCAGGGGTCTGTGTTTTTACTGCTCTCAGTTTGTACTTTTTAACATTTTATCTGTCATAGACGAAAATGTCGATCAATCAGTGTTAATCAATTATGGAAGAATTACTGATGTAATTGAGGCATGAATAACACAGTTTTCTTACATTATAACATTACCTATATTTTTATTTCTTTTCAGGCACGGTTGAAGCAGAAGCATTTTCAGTTTCAATTTTAGCGAAGAGTTTGATCTGAATGAAGACCAAAGGGGAACATACATTCATTTAACCATATAAATGTTATATGACTAATGAAAGTCAATAAATAAGTTGAATGTTTTTCGTTGTTATCTTGAGCGTTACAATAATCCGTAAAAAAAACTTAACTTAAACCCACTATATTATTTTTTAATTTTTTTATTTTTCATTATTAATTTTTTTTGTCTTCGTAAAATGTCTTTGATCATCACTTGAAACTAAACAGTCAATGGATGAAAAGTGGAATGTGTGATATTAGTAAATCTGTAGCAGAGTCCTTTTCAACACATTATCAGAATAGTATGGGGAGATCACTCTAAATTCTAGCATGTTATATATAAAACATGACAGGGCCGTTTTCTTATCTCAGATATTTTTTTTTCTTATTGTAATGCACACGCAGGTGAGGTAAGAGGTTTTTTAACGCAGCTGAAAATTCTTTTGAAAAATCTTTATTTAATCAAGGTTTTATTGAGCAGGAAGCCTAAAGATGGAAACTATGTAATAAGTTTTGCATTATCCGTTTTAACTACTTCAACTTAAATGTCATTGATTGTCTGTGTGTTTGCGTGGTTCTGCTTGATCCACTTTTGACAGCTTATGATGAAAAAGGCGCAGATAACGAACAATGATCGATCTAAAAAATCTACAAACAATACAAATCTGTGAACAGGGCATAAAACACGGAACCCCCCCTCCAGAAATTCCAGAGTTGGGATCAGGTTTCTAGGAGGAGTAAGCATCCCTGTTGACCAGTCACACCCGTCATGAGCCCTATGTATTGACCAGGTAGACAAGCATTCCGTAGTCAAACTTAGTATAAATTAAAACAATTGATACGAAACACACCAGCCTAAAAAACGACCCATTTATAGTTTATTTTTGCTAACAAGGTCATTATAACAACCATAGAATTTACGAAATGCTGACTTTAAACGAGGTTGTTGAAATCCCTGTAACGTCAAATTATCTGTCAGGAGCCTGTCCCGGTTTAAAAATTGTTCGTATTCAGAGCATGTTCTTGAGTATCAAATAAGTTGAGAGACGTAAACCCAATATGCAGGTGTTAGCGGAATATTACTACACAAATAAGGAAAGTTGACGATGGAAAAGCTGAAGTCATCTCGTTTGTCATACAATTTACTTGTTAGTAGGCCCTTATCGTCTATAGTCAGACACTGACTAAAGACACTCTGTGTTTTTTTTTATTTCAAACCCACTTGGATATATACAGTCGACATGGAAGTAACTATTGTTAATTGATAAAACATCTATATATATGAATGTCGAGATGAAGGCCGCAGCATGTGTTCTCTTTTTCTCATGTGAAAATTTTTGAATGAATTCTGCTTCACAGGAATATAAAAACAGCTCGGCTAACAAAGGGGCATAATTAGTGCCCATCGGATTTCCAATTGTTTGTTGGAAGACCTGGACTCCGAAGACTACATTAATGTAAATAAGGAACTCCAGCATCCTTTAAATATCAACTTCAGATTCCTGTTGTGTAGATCAGAGTGATTTTTAACAAAGTAATACTTTGCTGAACAATTCAAGATGCGAAAATTTCCGAGTTTCATTTTTAATTGAAAAAGCAGTTGTCTATGATATCAAAAAACCTAGTTTTTCATTTATCGTGAGGAATTGTTGTATAAAGTGTAGAAAATTCGTACGTTTTGATGTTATTGACTGTAGAAAACATTAGTGATTTTAAATTTTCTAAAAGTTCTTTGAAGTTTTTGAGAATGAACATCTGATTTACAGCACTTTTAGAATATGCTGTAGCACAGTACATTTGAAGTTTCCCCTTTACATTTTTTGTAAAGAGTAAATATAGGGGCTTGGTAGGGCATTTGCTGGACCGAGCAATGTATCTCTGTCTGTAAGGATTTTTATGAAGTTTAGGAATCCAGTATTTAGTATAGGTAGGGTAGATCGAACTCATCTTGGTTGACTGGAATGTTTATAGTATTGAACACTGAAATGTGATTTTGAAGAATTTCATCTTTAGAAAGTGAACTGCGAGTATAAGTTGGATTTCAAGACATAGACTTGAAACCAAGTTCTTCTAAAGTACAGTTATAATAATGAGCCTTACAAACAAGGACAGTATTGTTACAAGGCTTGTCTGCTGGAACCATTACATTTTGGTCATGTAGTCTTTCTAATTCTTTTATCACCTCCGATTTAGTGTAAAAGTAAGGATAGATGGTTTCCATATTGCCCTTTGACTTTCTAATACGATTGTTTGATATATCTTTAAAACACTTAATCTTTCATACAATGTGTTCAGGTCTTCCCTTTCATATTCAGCTCAACGTCTGGCATAATCTTCGATAGAATTCAGAATTCTGTCGCCCGCGTGGCACAGTGGTTAGAGCGTTTGCTCTAGAGCTGCGAGTAAGGAGTTGATGCTCACGTCGCAGATTTGATTCCCAATACAGGACGTGGAGACCGGTCCTTCAAATGATACCTTATAAACCGAGGTCCCGTGTCACAGTAGGTGCTGACACAAAAAGATCCCTCACTGCTTAAAGACCGTAAGTACCGAGTACAGGTCTAAATTTGCAGCTCTCTACCGACATGTGGTGGCGTCTCAATATGAGTGGAAAAACGTTAAAATACAAACAAACTTTCGCCAATCAAAAGATCGGGACTCTATGTATTTAGGACCTATTAAGATGATTGCTTTTAGGTCTTCATTTTCAACTATATTAATATCACCGATAATGTGTCCAGCGGGACTGTAGTTGAAAGAAGAAGAAGAGCAAGAACACTTAAGAGGATTTTGTTTTAGATGTTCAATATCAAGGCATTGTAAGATTTGTTTATAATTGAAAAGTTTGGAAGCAACAGTTTGGGAATATCTGTGGGAAATGCAGGATGTAGACTTCAAGTTGAAATACGGTGGAAAGCAAGACCTAACATTTTATGATTAAAAATGTTACTAATCTTCGCAACATCTATTTCTTTGATGGCAAATTTAAGTTTAAGGTACCAAAGGTTTGCATAAGAATTATCTTCTGACACAGGTGGTCACATAAAGAGCATGTGCTGGACAACATCCATAATCAACAATACTAGCTTGTTTTCTGGAGTTGAACAGTCTAAGTATGGATTTGCTATATCTTCTTCAAATTGCCCATTCAAAAAATTTCAAGGGAACTGAGTAAAGTTTAGTGCGAATGTGATGAAGAGCTAATTTTTTATTGATGTAAAGCAAAAGTTATCAAAAGAGATATCATGTATATTTGCTCTATTGTATGATCGATATTCATGACTATGCATACGTCTAGGTGTATTGTTTAAAAGTACCATGACATTCATTTTGGCACATTGTGGATGAAATATATGGAGATAATGAAAAGTATTCAAGCTCAAAAGTCCATTCAAACAATACAAACCAGGAGTAGAGCAAACACGGACCTCTAAAACATCAGAGGTGGGATCAGGTGCCATGGAGGAGTGAGCACTCCCAGCAGACCGATCACACCCGCGTATGCTCCTTGTCATGATGGGGGAACAACGGAAAAATCCGTCGACAATTCAGTTGGTAAATAATGACCTAATGACCTAACAATTAGTATGAAAAACCTCAGTCAGCATTTGACTAAATGATAGAATGTATTTGCTGACAAGGTCATTGCATCGACCATAGTACTTGAATGATGACTTTAAACGAGACTGTTGATATTTTTGTTTTATCAACTTGTTTGTCAATAACTTACCTCTTTTAGAAATTGTTCAAGAGCATGCTCTTGTGTATCGAATCAATTGAGAGATATAAACCCCAGTATTAGTCGGATGATATTTTTTTCCAGAATTCTAACCCTCATTTAAAGAATAGAGTGGCCAGGGAAATTTGAAATGTTTATAAAGATGTTGATGGCCCCCATTATTTATTACAAACCTATGCCACAACATCCTCTTATTAAGGTCAGACGACACTTTCCTCAATAGTATATAATTTTTTCCAAGAATTGTCATTGAAGCATTGCTACTATAACAAGTTACCTGACAAAAGATGAGGTACCCTACCAGGCATTTGTGCAAGATACCAGAGGATGCTATTTACTACATAATCCTATTGGAAATCACTAGCATTGGCAATATCACAATTTTTTTATGTCTTTCTTTACTTAGACATTTTGAAAACAATTTTAAAAATCACAAGATAATGATAATTATGATAAATCTGTTGTATATTTCAAAGGGTTACAAAACAGATATCCGAGAAACGTGTCGTCAGACCTCAAGTTAACCCTTTGTTTTCCCAATATAAATCAGTCCGCATAGAGTACTTTCAATTCCATAAACAACATTTGAAGTTTTACAAGTAAAAATGTCACTAGTTCAGCATAAAAACTATGTCAAGTAAGGTTTTATAAAAGGTTTGATTTGTTTTCTATCAAAACTGGTTATCTAATATTACATAAATACTTGTGGAAGCCTATAGTTCCCTTATGAATATACTAGTAGATGACATTTTTAGCATTTAAGAGATAAGAAATCTATATAGGAAACTGTCTTACCTTTGGATCTATATCTAGTGTAAATGTTTTAGATATGTGTTAAATGCTTGAATTAGCCTTCCTCCCCCAGTTTTTTCTCACAATCTAGCCTTGATGGAAACTGATCGAAACTTCACTCAAGAGCTGTTTCAACTGATACTAAGTTACCTGCTTGATTTTAGCAATCATTGACGTGATGACAAAAAAGGTTGCGGTGATAGGATCTGGTGCAAGCGGACTGACCGCCATCAAATGTTGTGTGGATGAAGGGTTACATCCAGTGTGTTTCGAGCGAACAGACCACATAGGTATATTTAAGATCACAACCAGTAATTATGTTTGACACATCATATGATTAATATTATAGGCTGATTAAAATATTTTATAAGATCAAATACTCATATATATATATATATATATATATATATATATATATATATATATATATATATATATATATATATATATATATATATATATATATATATATATATATATATATATATATATATATATATATATATATATATATATATATATATATAAGTTTAGTACCTTCCTTAATCGTTGTAAATGGACTTCATTCATGTATATTAAAGTGAAAATTTTCCTTATAGCAAGACTCTAACGAAGTGGTTTATTTCCTTTTTTTTCTTTTTGTCTTTGCCCTTTATTCATTACATTTAATATTACATATAATAGTTTTCACATTATCGGCTTTTTTCAAGGTCAGCTAAATGTAGAGTCAATGAAGATTTGACTATGTGCTTTCTTGATCGAGCAGCAAACAAACACGACGTGCACTAAAAGATATGATTTATTGATCGCGACCTATATACAAATGCGTAAGGGTTCCATAAGGGAAAACGTTTGGGAAATTTTATATAAGATTCCGTAATAAGTGCAGCATCGTCGGTAACCCATGGGTGATTCACATCAATTCTCTGTATCATCCTTTTTGGACTCAAAATCGTGGTTGCGACGATGTAAGCGCAGCATAGTTTGACTTTCAGACTTAAAAGAACTTTTACAATTGATTTTTTGAAATGAAATCTTAGCTACTCAAACTGATACTATATAGAATTTTAAAAATATTTTGCTGTTCAACCGTCCAAAAATATTCTTAATTAAAAGAGATCTCTAATCAAAGTACTCAAATGTATATTTACATAGTACGGAACAAAGACCCTTTTACATGAAAAATTTATGTACATTGTGATAGCAGATTAATAACAAGAAGTTCAGAACTGTAAGAATATATCTAAGCATTGACATTATTTTTTGAAAGATGTAGTCTCATAACTGTAACGGTGTGTACAAACAAATTGAGTAACGCTCGTTAGCGCGTTATAAAAATTTGCTTGGACACACCGTTGCAGTTATGAGACATCTTTCAAAAACAATGTCAATGCTTATATTTACATTTTCGAACTCCTTGTCTTGTCTGCAAAATTTATATTTCAAAATCCCCATATTATCCTTCGTATTAATGGAAGTTGCAAGAGCTACTACCGTAAGACTGTTCACTGTAAGCGTGAATTTTGATTTTCGCTTATGACCTTGCACGGCGTTCAACGTTTGTGACGTCATAATCAAAAACATACTTTTATCTTTGACCTCCCCGTCCATGGTATGGTGTTTTGCATGCCATAGCTTCCCACACATTTTATAAGCAAAATACATGTGGAATGTAAATATAACACAAAAGTATGTTTCTTTGGAATATAACATATAAAATGTCAAAAGTTGAATTAAAATTTAGTTGAACTTTAGCAGCAGAACTATCAATATATCAGATGTCTCGTTCTTGCCTCTGATATCACTTCCAAAAGTAAACAAACATTGCAGTAAGCTCAGAAGTTGGCTCACAGATGAGACCTCAGCGGGGAGTTTTGCTTTACCTCGGGTCACGTGCTCCCAGTATGTGTGTTGACCTGGTAACACAACCTCTATTTATAGAATATGACAGAGGGACCTGATAAAAATCTTTCGCATATTTTACACAATTATAAATCATTTGAAAAACATGGGTGAATTAATGTCTGTATAGAAAAATCCTCAAATTACTTTACTTTGTTTGATATTTGATTTAGTGTTTGAGTTATCTCAACAGTGGTTCAGAGTACGCACTATATTTCTAAGCATTTAATTTGGGTGTGAAGAGTCAGGATATCCGTTTGAACACCGTGACAAAAGCCGGTGTAAAGACGACCCCTTAGAAAATTGACTGGAGGTCATTTTTTTGACGTCGAAAAATGACTCTAAGGGCATTATCTGACGTCGAAAATGACCCTTTTGCCTGTAGGAAAAATGGCATCACCCTTAAAATCTGTATAACCTACGTGAAGGAAAATGACCCTCGTAGAATAATGACCACTTATAGATTTATTTAGGGATAATTTTTTCTTTTAAGTTAAAAAGATTAAAAGTTATAAATCAAGAGGCCCGTGGACCAAAATGCTCACCTGAGGTAATTGAGGATATAGCGATGATCTCTTGGTCTCATTAAATCTTTCAATGTCTTTTAATAAATTGTCAGCATTAATGGACTTCAAACTACACTACATGTATGTGGAAATGCTTTCATATTGATTTAACTAATGTATCATTGTTTTAAAGAAGATTCATATTTATTTTTCGCATATCTCTTATATATATATATATATATATAAAGAGAGAGAGAGAGAGAGAGAGAATAGTATATAATGTCTATCTACCGGTTAGTTTTAAAAGTTGCGTCCGAATATCTATTTTTTTTTTTTAAGTCAATGATTTAAACAGTGTACATACATGTAATTTTCGGACATATAGCAAAAGTATCTTGCAATATGAATAAGAACTTTGTGATGTTTCAGAAACTTTCGTAGATGTTCATTAAAACCGAAAGAACAAGCATTAATTAACTATCCTGTGTCAAACAAAAATTTTGATGCAAGCAATTTTAACCTAAACTGCGAGGAAACTTCCATGAAATCCCAGAAACCGCAAATAGTATTAATAAGAAAAACTTGATCACATATCTACAAATGTATATCTCGTAACCAACTTGATCCGTGTCATTTATACATGTACCATCTTTGATTTGATGCTCTCTTTTTTCAGAGAAAAGTTTGTCCAAAGAAAAAATATCAAATCTGTTCGAACATGTAATGAAAATGTAATTTCGCTAAATTATCCAAGTAAATACCCAATTTGTCCGAATAATTCCGAACAAAAACAATTTAATCTACTTTCTTCTAGCGCAAGAGTATACTTAATTCGTCCGAAGAAAGAACTTCTTTATCCACACAAATATTTTGTACGTCCCAAAGAAGAACTAACTTGTCAGAACTATTATCTTTTTGTCAGAACAAATATTTAATTCGTCCAAACAATTATTTTTTTTCTGGGCTTCAACGGCACCATACTATCACATTATATTCTGTATTTAGAAAAGTTATTGCCTTGACGAATTTTTGTAAATTTGTTAAAGTCATAAAGATTCTAAATTACAAAATGTGTTTACTAACAAATCATTATAATAAAATAGGAATTTTCATAATGATTACTTTAAATGAGACTGTTGAAAGCCCTGTATCATCAACTTATTTGTCAGTATCCTGCCTCTGTTTTAAAGTTGATTGTACTCAGACTCCTCTAGTGTACCGAATAAGTTGGGAGACGTAAATACGATATGCAGTTGATAGTGGAATATTACGAAATAAATACTCATAAAAAGTTGGCGATGGAAAAGCCGATTCTAAAGTCATCCCGTTTTGATATAGTCTAGTTGTTAGTTGGCCATAAACAGCAAGATATTGAAATATGAAAAAGATGTTAAAAAAAAAGATTAAGATTAGAATCTTTCCTTTTGCAAGCAATAGACATACACAATGATCACCTCCCGGAAGAAAAAATCTTGTTCTGTACACGTTAGATAACTCGTTAGTTGTGCGAAAAAGTTTATCCAACCGTTTCCATGGTAATGGGAACAATTTTAAAAATCTTAAATATAAATTCATTTGTGAAGTTTCATAAGGATTTTCCAAGCCAACAGTGAGAACATCCGTTGATTAAATCTGTCCTTTTTTGTTCCCATGGCAACAGTGGTAAGTTTGAAAAAACAAAATATTAAATGAACATCTAGAGTTGCTAATCATCATTTCTGAAAAGTTTCATTATGTTTGTCCGAGTCATCTCAAAGAAAATGCTCGGACAAAATAATAGGTCAAGAGATAACAATATGTCGTCCTGATTTACATTCTTGACGTCACAAGAACAGCTTCAACTAATAGCCACTTTGACGTATCTATTGTGAAATTTTAATTGTGTGCTGAGAACGCAATATGTATAATAAATAGAAACACATGACACATGTAATGCTGTTAAATACATTTTAATTGCGTGTTTGTCCAGTGTTAATCAGAAAACGTAAGAGAATTACCCGTTGAGACCCAGCTCCCGGCATCAATCATCTCTTTTAAACTTTGTATCACTCTGTTGGAACGGGGGGTCATTTTTCAACAGCGGTCAATTTCTTATAGGTTGCACATGTAGAAAACTGGTCTTGGTTCTTTTTCTACAAAAAATTACATGTTCTACGACTAGGGGGTCATTATTCTTCTTTATACCCGCTTTTGTTCAACGTGCAATGAGCCTGGCTAAAAATCATATAACATGACAAAAATCTTGCCAGGAAAGAGGAAAGCAATTATATTTTTGGATTCAAATTGTTATTTATTATAAAATTAATATTGCTTAATCTTGCTGAAACTTTTAAAGAAGCATGATCGTGGATTTTATTCCCACTCGATCTTTTCCCCTCCAACTTTTTCTAAGGGATGATTGAAAAAATTTGGAAAAATGTTCTAAACACTGATGGTAATTCAAATTGTTAATAGATGATGCAGCGAAACAATAAACTTTTTTTTAGAATTAGCTGCCTTTGTTTTCCATTGGTTTCAAATGTTTTGATTTTTTGATTATTTTTGAAAGTGTTCTGTAATATAATGGATTTTTTGGGTCAAATTATTCAAAGTTTTAATCAACAAAAAACACATTTAGCTAAACTATTCTTATGTTTAAGGGGGTCTGTGGTATTACACAGAAGAGGCCACCGATGGTCAAGCTTGTGTGATGAAATCCACAATTATCAACACTAGTAAGGAGATGATGACGTACAGTGACTTCCCAATACCCAAGGAATACCCTATCTACATGCATAACAAATACGTCCTCAAGTATTTTAACTTGTATGCGGATAATTTTGACCTTAGAAAATACATAAGGTTCAAAACAGAGGTATTATCCTAGAAATTAATCATTTTCCTTTTCTAACTTATAGAAATAAATTCAATTTTCAGTACGTTTATTAATTGATTCTGTTAACGTTGTTGTTGTTTCTTTATGTGTTATTATAGGTGACATCAGTAAGCAGGAGTCCAGACTTTAACACATCTGGGCAATGGAACATTACAACAAAAGATTTAACAACAGGAGAAACTAAAGAACACGTGTTTGATGCCGTCATGGTGTGCACTGGTCATCATGCTGACAAAAATATTCCAGAATTTCCCGGAATATCAACTTATAATAAAACATTCCTTTTTATTGGTAAATGTTTGGGAATATAGGATTGAAATTTTGGTCCATCTTTGACAGTGCATCTCATCATATAACTCGTTATGTTCATGTAACCGATGATTATATATATATAATTCTTATCCAAATTTTAGTACCCATATTTGATTAACGCCACTTCTCGATATGTTGTACAGTACTGCTTACGTTTCTCCTTCACTTCTGTAAATATCTAATTACTTCGTATGAATTAAAAAAAAACAGGTCTGCAGATAACAGGACCCAATTAGTACCCATTGGAATTCCAACAGATTGGTGGAAAACTTGATCTCCCAAAACTACATAGATATTGTCAATCAGAAACTCAAGAATCTTTTTAATTTCAACTTCGAAGTACGTACGTACTAGTATGTGTAGAATCAGAATGTTTTTAACAAAATAAGTTTGCAGATGACCATAATAGTATATTCAGATTTATAAGTTTCATTATTATTGAAAAACAGCTGTCTATGATGCCAAAAAGCCTTTAATTTATCGTGGGGAATGGTTGTATAAAAGTCGCACGTTTTGATGCTATTGAATTTGGTAAAATGTCGTAATTTCAAATTTTCTAAAAGTTTCTTTGAGTTATTAAGTATCCACAACTTCTCAAATATGTTGTCGTACAGTACTCCTGGAGTTTCTCCTTCACTACTGTTCTTATTTTCGTGAGGAGTAAAGAAAGAGTCTTGGTAGAACATTTTCTATAACCCGCTATATATCTTTGCTTGTAAGGATTTTATGTAGTTTAGGAATCCATTATAAATATGATAATTCAAACTCAATTTGATTGTTGGGAACATTAAAGATATTTAAAACTGACATATGGTTTTGAAGAATTTTCTTCTTTGAAATGGAATGAGTACAAGTTGGATTACCACTTGCAGAAATTTATCCAAGTTCCTCTAAAATACATTTATAATAATTTACACACAGGACAATTTGTTACCTGCTTTGCCATTTGGGACCAGTATACATACTAGTATTGATAGTGTTATCTATCTAATTCTTTTTTCAGTTCTGAAGTTCTGAAGTAATGAAGAAAGAAAGATAGATAGTTTTCATATTGTCCCCAACCATTTAATGCGATCCATTATGAAAAAGTGTCAAAGTCTTCTTTCTCATGCTTGGTCCATCGCCTGGCGTAATCTTCGACAGAATTCATAATATTTATGAAATTTTGACGCCAATTGAAAGATCGGGGTTCCCTAAATTTTGGCCTTTTCAAAGTAAGTGACTATTTAATTAAGGTCCTCATTATTAATTATATTTACGTCACCAGTAATGACATGTTTTGCAGTATTATACTTCGTAGTTTATTTTGTAATTAAAGAGTTTGAAAGCAATAGTCGATAAATATTTCTAAGAAATACATGGTGTGGACTTCAATTTGAAATCTGGTGGAATACAAGACTGGAACCTTTTGTGATTAAGAATATTACTATTATTTTCTGTGTCAATTCCTTTGTTGGTAAATTTAATTTTTAAGGAAACATATGGGTTACTTGAGCAGTTTTTTGTCTGTAAAAGTGGCGGTTTAAAAAGCCTGTGATTTGCAAAATATCCATAATCCAAGATCCATGTCTATATTTTGGTGTCGAAGAATCCAAATAAGGACTTTCCTTCGCCCTTTCAAATAGGCCATTTAAAATTTTCAAAGAGACATAGTAAAGTTTTGTGCGGATGTGAGGAAGATCTTACTTTTTATTTATATAAGGTTGTAGTGAATCAGGAGATGCATCATGTATAAAAGTTTATTGTAAGACCGGTCTCCATGACCTCTGTGTATTGTTAAAAGGTCCCATCACATTCACATTAGCACACTGTGGACTTGAAAGATTCCAAACACCATCGGAATTGTCATTGCTACTATATATGGAAAAGTCGTGCATAGTTTCCTAATCCAGTATTCTCGTTGTCTACTGATAGGTGTACTCAATGATGGGCTATCAATATGATGATAAATGACTACTCTATGATAAAAGAAACTCTTGTGAATGGAAGTTAGATTGATAATACTCAAAAAGCTTATGCTTTCGTATTTTCTTGTGAGAACCTTAAAACAATTAGCTATAGAGAAGATGATATTGATTTTGTTGATGAATACAAGTATTTGGGTGTTGTCCTAAAAATAATAGCATGTTGATATATGCATGTGCGAATTTAACAGGTAAGGCAAGAAAGGCATATTTCACTATCAAATCAAATCTACCAAACAAACTCAGTCTCTCTGGAAAGATTCAATTTAGATTCAATTTAAGATATTTTATTAAAATAAAACAATTTTAAATTGGTGATATCAAAATTTATTTCATGATATTACAAAAATATTACTCTGTTACCAAAGCATACCAGTTAATTTTTAGTATCAAAAAGCACTTAAAAAATTGTATTTTTTTCATATTAAAAAAAACACCACCATTTACTGATATCAAAAATACTAAAACGGCGTTTTATACAAACCTGATCGTTGGTTATGTTATGGATATGAACATAATCAGCATGATACTGGAGATACCCTGGCTCTTCCTGTACGGAGGGGGTCAAAAGTTCACAGGTCAGCTGGCGTTTGTTGAAATTAACAGCCTTACAATCACTGTTATAAGAACACATGCGCACACACATCTTCTTGCCAAACAAATCCATAGTTTTAAGAACACTTTCTCCTAACTTCGAGTTTTCAATTGTTATTGAAGTTTCTGCTTTAAATACTCCTGAGAAACCAAGGAGAAGAGCAAATATAAACTTGAGAGACATACCACTTTTCGTGTTTTTGTTTAATTTTTTGTAGAATTTACATTTTAATACTTCGCGTACTGACGAGATTTTTTGCCGCGACTTTGTCCAAAAGTCGATTAAACACCAGGATAACCACGTTTAATGTTGAAAGCATTGCCTGAAATGTATTCATTGAATCTTTCTGTATGGAGAACAGATTCGGAAATTTAAATAAAAATAAAATAGTTATCCGTGATCAATTTTTTTCTAGACACTGGCGATCCTTTGCCTAATTGATATCATTGATTCCCATTATCTACACATAAAAAATCAAGGCTAAATCTGATAACATTACAATAACGTTTGTTTTTCTCCATCAATGAATTTATATGGTAGACACCGTTGCCATTCACAAAGTAGTTGCTCGAAAAGCTAACCAAATATGTCATATTGATGATTTCCAATACATTTTGCAAAGGATCAAAGGGTGAAATTGTTTCCCGTTTTTCGTGCATTCATTATCTGTCTGGTCTGGCGAAATTTTTCCATACATAAAATTTAGCAATAAAAAGTGCATTCAAAAATCGGATGTACTGCAAGAAAGGAGAATTGTATTGAAAGGATTTAACAGAATCTTCTCTAGAACAGAAGGAAATGCTATTTATTTAAAAAAACTGACACAGAATTAAATGTATGATCGTTATCTCCATATTTCATGATAGCTACGGGTTTGCCACTAAATTATTGTATTTAAAAGTTGAACGTGTAAAATTTTCATTACGTGCAAGGGTGGAAGCACCATAATTGATCATATAAGATACATGTATCAGCTTCTCTTATTGATATAATGCGACTACCGAAAAATCTATAGATTGTTTATTTCTAGTTTTTGATTCCTGATCAAATTTTACTTCCAGATGGAAATTTGGAAGACCTCGGAAAATAAAGGGGACATGCTAATACACATAGTATTCAGTCTTCAGTTTAAACACTCTAGTTACCTCATTTTTAAGTTTAACGTTACTGGAGATCAGAAGAGCTAGCTTAAACCATGGTAAGGTGTTTTTATTGTTACGGATTTCAACAATGTTGCCATGGGCATAAAAAATATTTTTTTTCATGTTTTTTGTTTTGATCCGATTTCAATAAAACTTGGCAAAAAGTAGATCTAGAATACGGTATATAATTCTATGTATCGGTTTTTGGTTTTGATTGCCGGTGTCGCCATATACTAAAAATTGAAATTTCTGGGAATTTTTTTTTAAAAGGCTACTTCTCTGCATTATTAATCACGGCGGGTATCTCATCCTGGGCACATGATCACACCTCTGGAATTTCCAGGGGTCCATATTTTGTGCCCTCTTCGCAGGATTGTATAGTTTATAGATTTTTTTGAGATCCGTCACTGTTTTCTGCCTTTTTCAGATTACAATGAAACTTGAAACAAAAAGATACCTTACCGGTGATCATATTTCATTTTATTGGTGTTCCCAAAATTTTAAGTTTAAGTGCTACTCGTTGAAACCGCACAAACACTAAAATGCTACAAACAAACTAACGAAATATGAGGATAACGAACAGTAATCAAGCTCAAGGTCATTCGGAACAATGCATATTTCGAGCTGAGCAAACAAGGGTCTATAAAAAAAATAAACATCAGAGGTGGAATCAAGTCCCATGGAGGAGTAAGCATCTCCTGTTGACCGGTCACATCCGCCTTGACTGATAATGCAGAAATATAGCCTGTAAAAAAATTCACAGAAATTTCAATTCCCCAGTCACACCCGCCGTATGCTCCTTGTAATGATCTGGTAGAGGGAATTCATGGATATTACAGTGTTAAATACTTGTCTAACAATTGGTATGAAAAACTTCAGTCAACATTCGACTTAAGGATAGAATGTATTTGCTAAGAATGTAATTGTATCGGGCATAGAATTTGCGAAATATTGATGAAACAAGACTGACGTCCTTGTTTCATCAACTACATGTAACTAGTATTTTTCCATAGCGTACCTCGCTTTAGTAATTGTTCATGCTTTTGCGAATCAAATCAATTGGTAGACATAAACTCCATATAAAGATGAAAGGAAGGGAAATTGACGATAGAAAAGTTGAGGTCATCACGTTTTAGCAGAGTTTAGTTGTTAATTTGCCATTAATATCTTTCTCTAGTTTGTTTTTGTTTATTGTTTAACGTCCCTCTCGAGAATTTTTCACTCATATGGAGACGCCACCACTTGCCAGTGGAGGGCTGCAAATTTATACATGTACAAGTAACTATATTCACGTCACCAGTTATGACGTGTCCAGCAGGACTATAGTTGTGGGAGAAGAAGAACATGAACACGTAGGAAGATTGTTTCAGATGTTCAATGTCTAGACACCGCAAAGCTTTTTTGTAATTAAAAAATTTTGTGAAGTTATAGTCGATGAATATTTGTAAGAAATACAAAGTGTGGACTTCAACTTGAAATTTGGTGGAATACAAGACTGAATCCTATAGTAATTAAGAATGTTTCTCATATTTACTGCATCCATTAAGATTTTGGTTGGCCCCCACTTTCTGTCGCTGTAGGATCGAACACTCCTTTTTTCTTTTTTTTTTTGATTGTCAGAATATATTGGGAAGTTGCCCCCCTCCCAACCTCCATGTGTTGGACCGTTTGTGTCGTTTAAATTTTTGTTTGCTTGTTAGAATGTTTTGGGAGGTTGTCCCCCCTCCCCTTTTTTGAAGCCGTTGCTACGGGCCTGGCATCAGTTCCATTGTTGGCAAATTTAAGTTGATTCTTAAACTGATAAACAGAATAATGAGTTTGGTTCAGTCTAATTGTGTACCCCATTCATTGATATCAAAAACTGAAAGCAGAATTATGTTCAAAAAGCGTAATACAAAATTATGTATATTGCTATAGTCTACTTGTACACCAAGACTTATTAAAATCAGACCAAAACTGTTTAATTGAGGAGTAGCATATTGAAAGAATTTTCAAGAGATTTCTATTTCTAAAAATATGCTGTTGTCATATACATAAGTTCCTAGGTTTCCAATGGTTTATGATTAATAAGAGTTAAAGTGTTCATTATTTGTTTATTTTCTATTTCAGTGTAAAATGTTTTAAATTGCCCCATTTCTATAAAGCATATGCATTTCCTTCTTAGGACTGTATACGATTTTCGTGTTTATATCAATAGCCAACAATGCAATAAGCGGTCTCTTTTATGAACTCGCACATTTAATTAACAATGATTAGACGTACTTCTAAGTTCTAAAGAACTGAGTAGGATTTTTTATTACACATAAAAAGTGGAAACGCCATTGATCATAAGGCGTCAATTGGTTTCTTACCTAAAAAAGTGTGACTACCAACAGATTAAAGCTTTCATTTTGAACACTTGATTCCTTATCAGATTTGAACTGAATAAATAAAACGTTCTGAAAAAGCTTGTTTAATGACTTGGGTATTATAGGACAAGTTCATTCAATTCAGTTAGTTATATTAAAACCGCAGGAATTCCAGATTTCTTCCAGAGAATCAAAGGTAACATTACCAATACATTACATTAACATTACTGGTTCAGGAATTAAAAATTCAATGTACTCAACTCACTTTGCAAATTTGACTACATTTAGTATCAATTTTTGTCGGAATTCTATTTCTTTTCATTACTTGGGGTGCCCATCCCCCCCCCCCCCAAGGATAGAATCTACTTTTTGGTCTCGATATTATCTACGAGTAGTTTAGATTCGCTTGGAATGATTTGTCTAAAAAGGAGCGATTGTCACAACTAAGAATTTGGAAAATAAAAGAAAAATACGACATATGTGCAAATACTACTATAGAGACCACAGACCCTTAAATCGCTTTAAAAAAATTAAGGTGTTAAAAAAAATAAAGGTATGGAACTCCTTTCATAGGGTACCCACATTTGCCAATAAAATACTTTTAAATCAATTGATCTATAACTTTACTTTCTATTCATAACTATTCACATATAAACAATCTACGTTACTACCAGTTCTTCCCGAAATTCCGTATACATGTACTTCCCGAGATATGCTGAAATCATTTTCCAAAATTGACCTTATTTTTTTTACTCTACATTAGCTTGGGCCTCTGAATCAAACTCCATACAGTGTCAATTCTCCGGGACTACTTTCCCTAGGAATAATTATATGGAGTTGTAGCGTAAAGTAATACTGGGCTGTCTGGAGCTTGCATCTGAATAGTTGCACTAATTGTAAAGCTTTCACATAAGATTTTTCTTTTCTGGCAAAGTGGTTCTTAAAAGCAAGATTTTTTAAAGATGCTTCTATACCCTATTCTTAGCTTTTTTTTTTTTTTTTTTTTTTTTTTTTACCTCGGAGTCCTCTTTTAAGGTGACATGGCCCTTCATTTAATCAATTAAGAAGGCCAACTTAATTCTTTGTTGTCTTATTCAGTATTAGCGATATCTCTGAAGAACACCAAGATCACATTTCTTCCACAGAAATGTTATATCAGTTACCTGATCAAGTGCAATCAGGGGTCCGCAGTCCACTCATGGCCGTTGGACCCCTGATAAATTTCATCGGATATACTAGTATTACGGGCTTGCTTTTCTCATTGATAAGAACCTTAAAAGGCTGCAAATTTTGGTGGCTTCAAGAATGGGGTTATAAATCAAAAAAAAAAAAAAGGAAAAGAAAAAAAAGGCAAAGTTCACAAAAATTGTCATGGTGCTGGTTTTAATGACAGAAAATATGAGTAAACATACAACAAGATTGATCAAGTGAATAAACAATATCAGGTAACTATCACAGATTATGCAACATCACAGAATTCTATAACATGTTGAAAGCCCTATGTACAATAACAAATTGGAGAATTCCTAAATAAAACTACATGTATATAAAACATTAAAGGTAAAACTTCCTCCTCAGATACAGAATTATGTTTCTTAGTGCAGTCAATGTGTGTAAAAAGATCAACTAAAATTAGATGAACAATATTTTTTAAAAAAATTATAGAGTTTATTCTACTACTATAAAAAAATAAATGAGTAAAAAAAAAATCAAAATTAAAACAAAGAACTATGCAGAGAATTATTATCATAATGTGGTCTACTTGAAAAAAAAATCATATCAAAACTGTAGGAGAAGTTATTTTTCCAAGAACTTCATAGATTAACTCTAATATTAATAACCATAACAACATGAACAATGTTCATCAATGTCAAAAAGCCATATTTTGTCTAAGTGTGTCTAAATTAGACTACTACTTTACCAAATTTTATTGAAATTGGACCAAAAGTGTAGAAAAGTAGCATTTGAAAATATTTTTTACAAAGTAATCTATTTTCAGTTTTTTGCTTATTGACAGAAATGAAAATGCAATATAGAAAAGTCTGTTCAATTTACTGAAATTGGACCAAAACTGTAGGAGGAATAGTATTTTGAAAATTTGTTTATGGACAGTGAGAAAGATGGCAGAAGTTACATAATCAAAACATAAGCTCTACTTTTCTTCAACCAGTGGAGCTAAAAGATGAAAAAAATATAAAATAAACCAAAGTCTCTGTAGCTCTACTGGTTTGTTCTCAAGTTACATGTAAAAAAGAGAGAAGCAGCATCTGGACTTGAAACTAAGCAGCAATGGTAACACCAGTGAATAAATGTGACATCTTACATGTATATTCCTTGTGTTGATAATTATAACAAGTACTAATTAATTTGAACTGAGTTAAAACATATCTCTTGTTCTGGTTCATCAAGAAGAAAAAAAAAGCCACTTAACTCTAATTTTTTTTACCAAATGTAAAAATTACCTTTGTGTAAATGCATGGTCTATTATACACAAAATATGCATGTATTCTATATAAATTTTTCAAAAAATTTTATAGAAAGTGTTGAATTTGAATCTCCCCTTTGATTAGGCAGGTAAGGTGATAGTTCCAAGTATATCACTGTAATCTCCACCAGCTGTTATGGCACGAACAATCATGTAGACCTTGAGTCGTGAAGTACCAGTCACCGATTCTGGTAGTCCAAATGTTATACTAGTGGCACGGGTCTCTTGCCATTGGATGATGTTACCCCCACCCAATGCAGTTCCAGCTGATACTTCAAACCTCAGTGGATGACTGGAGGTAAAAATTCCATCCCATGATACAACAAATTCTTTGTTTCCATCATGCCACGTTAAAGAGAGTTGTTTAGAAGCTACAAAGAAAGGGGATATTTTTAAAATAATTCTACTAGTTGCAAACATTTAATTTTTTTCTTCAAGGTACACACATTCATATAAAGAGAAAAAAAGAAATGTCTGCATGTAAATCAGGTAAATAAATACCAGTATTTAACATTTTGTCCCTGAGGCCATGATTTAAAAAAATTTTGTCTGCTGTACGCCATCCCCCATTTTTCAAGGTGCATTGGTAGGTAGTTTTTTTAAAGTACCTACAACAACGCTAATTGTCATTATAACCACATACTTGGAAAAAATTATTGATGTTTTCATAAAATATAAAATGTAAGTAAAAGGACAGCTTTTATTGCAATAAAAGCCTTAACATTAAAAAGAATCTTTGAAAAATGATAAAACTTATTTAAAAAATATACAATCTGCATTTCCCTGTAAACAAAACAAAAAATTAAATTATATGTCTGAAAAAAAGAGGATCAAGTTGGGATGATTTTGATGGGTCAGAGGGAGTACATCAAACAAATCAATTTTTATTGTTGGCCTGAATAGATGGATTTGTGAAAACAACATCTGTCTTTCAACAACCTGAAGCATACTTTTATCTCAGATTCTAGAGAAAAATCAAGATGTTGTCTTTAATAAAATGCTAAAATGGAGGACTACTGATGCATGTGAGTACTCTCCCTCAATCTATGCTGCCTTATTATTCTCTTCTGTGAACTTGTGTAAACATACATGTATGTATTCTTGAGCTCATTATTGTAGAAAAAAAAAATCGTGTTATAATGCGAAACTTTCGTGAATAAAAAGGAACTTTCACATTATAAAGCAAACATATGTATGTTCTCATCCACACTCAAGATGGAGGGAACATTAAAATAAATCACAGTAAGAATTAGACTTTTTTTTTTAGGGGGTAATGGATGGTGAGGGTTGTAAAGCCAAAATATATACGGTTACAGGAGATACTGTTTTTCATTTTTAAACTTGCACTCACCATCTTTCATGGGCTTGTCTGTAACCACAGTCAGATTATAATGAAGAGGGATGCTGCGCTCCAGAAGTTTATTTATAGCCTGTAGCGTAACATTTGTTTGTCCTTGACCAAGGTCAACATTTCTTACACTGGCAAAGAGCACGTCTTGAGCATCAGAAAACGAAAGTCCCTCACCATCCAAATTATACTTGTTGCTATTCACGGATATCTACAAAGAAAAATTTAAAACATTTTAGTCAGTTTTAGCTACTATATACCCTAACATAAACCATCACATTCCCCCTTCCTTAAAGGTCTTTGCTTTTTGGTGATAACATTTTGGGTCAGCAAAAGTAACCAGAGGAGTATCATCAGAAATCCACAGTTGCTTAAGCTTCATTCCTCTCCTTATCAACCATGGGTTCATGCATACCACTTTGCTTGTTCTCACGAATGTTTGAATTTACTGTCCAATCAAATTAATCAAAGAGGGAAAGGGCCACCTATTCTTTAACATTAACTAGCTATCAACAAGATGTGTTTGTGAAACACTGATGCCCCCGTATGGCAGCTTATGGCAAAGGTTAAAGTTTCTCAAATGCAAGTCAAAATCCAGGTCAAAAGATAAAAAAGTTGGTACCCAAAGAAAAGTCTTGTCTCGAGGAATATACCTGTGAAATTTGAAAGCCCTAGCTGCAACTGTTCAAAAGTTATGTCCAAGGTTAAAGTTTTTTAAAAGTAAGTAAAAAGTCAAGGTCAAGGTCAAAGTGGTTGGTATCCAAAGGAAGGTCTTGTCACAAGGATTACATATGTGAAGTATGAAAGCCCTAGCACCAACCATTCAAAAGTTATGGCCAAGGTTAAAGTTTTTCAAAAGTAGGTCAAACTCCTATGTCAAGGTCAAAGGGTCAAAGTGGTTGGTATCCAAAGGAAGGTGATGTCACCAGGATTACATACAGTGGCTGCAATGTTGTTGTTGACAACTTACACGAACGATCACGTTACATGAACGATTCCGCACGATTAATGCATGATAAAATCTGTTACACGAAAGATCCTTCACGCACAAGATTCTACATGTTACATGATCTTACACGATAGCTAACACAAAAACAATTCTTCACGCAAAATAGTTCAAATTCTTTAGGAATGGATATTTTCAAAATAAAATAAGGCTTAATACTTATTTTAAATTTCAAATAGTTATTGAATGATATTATTTCATCGACTTTGAAAAATGAAAAAAAATAAAAAATAGAAATGGATATTTCTGGAACTAAATACATGTAAGACTTATTTTAGATTACAAATAATTATTCACGTAATAAAACTGATTTTTTCCCCCCTTCTATCAGAAGATGTACATGTAGGTGGACTGTGAATTTTGATTGAATTGGATTTCAAAATATGCAGAAAGGGATAAGTTTGAAAAAAAAATGGCATGAAAATGAATTAAATTATAAGTTATATCCATGTTTCCATCTGTGAATCTCTAAAATCAAAATTATTTTACAAATCATTTTTTTGTAGAAATTATAAAATAAAAATAAATAAAAGTAAGCTCCAGAGAGAAACACTGATAAACGAAACCCCAACAATCATGTCATGTACATGTACATTCACTGACTAAATATTTATGTAAGCATTTAGAATTGTTTATTTATTGTAAAAATATCTATTTTTGATCTATTGATTTTAAAAATATCATAACCATAATTTGCAGTAAACATAATTAATATCAGAGAAAAAATCCTTAAACATCTAAGTACGGTTTATCACAAAAAAATCACGCTATTTGATGAGAACACAATATTGTTCGACTTACTACATTGCTTATTTCCAAGCGATAATTAGTTCATTCTGCTTTCAATTATGTAAATCGCGCTTCATTTATTTTATTTGGATTAAAAAAAAGACAAGCGAAATGCTTCTATAACAAATAACATTTCGATAAAAACTTACAAAACGAAATTTACATGTTTCTTAATGCAGGATCACGCACGATTAAAAACGCAAACGATTGAGTCTAATACATGCACAATCTCGCATCTTACACGAATGATCATGCACGTTGCACAAACGATTCTACACGACTGGTTTGTCAACAATAATGTTGCAGCCACTGTATATGAAGTATGAAAGCCCTAGCATCAACCATTCAAAAGTTATGGCCAAGGTTAAAGTTTTTCAAAAGTAGGTCAAACTCCTAGGTCAAGGTCAAAGGGTCAAAGAGGTTGATATCCAGAGGAAGGTCTTGTCACAAGGAATACACTAGTGAAGTTTGAAACCCCAAGCACCAACTGTTCAAAAGTTATGGCCAAGGTTCAAGTTTTTTCAAAAGTAGGTCAAACTCAAAGGTCAAGGTCAAAATGTCAAAGTTGTTGGTATTCAAAGGAAGGCCTTGTCACAAAGAATACACATGTGAAGTTTGAAACCCCAAACACCAACTGTTCAGAAGTTATGGCCAAGGTTAAAGTCTCATAAAATTTTGCAAAAGAGGGTCGAACTCCAAGGTCAAAAGGTCAAATATGATGGTACCCAAAGAAAGGTCTTGTCACAAGGAATACACATGTGAAATATGAAAGTCATAGCTCCAACCAATCAAAAGTTATGGGCAAGGTTAAGGTTGACAACAAACAGACACACAAAGACAAACAGACAGACAGGACAAAAACAATATACCCCCGGGATCTTTCGATCCCGGGGCATAAAAAACAATATGGCTGTGCCCAATGAAATTACATTTTCTATGCAAAAAATACATGACTGACCATAATATAGATCCCTGTCCTCAAACACAAGTCTGGAATATTACAGGGATGTGTTTTAATTATGTGCATTCCAAACTTCAAAGAATTTGCCTGAAACATGTGTGCCAAAAAGCTCAACCCTGTTCAAATATGAAAGAAAAAGCTTTGAAAGGAACTTACTGATTTCACAAATATTTTTTGGTTTTCCCAGTCTTTCCAGTGCAACCAATCAAACTGTCTCATTAACTATTCATGAGAACAAGTGAACAGGTGTGAATGGACCCACAAGTGATGATGGAGAAAGGAACAAAGCGTAATCAACCTGGTTTTTCAGAGGATGCCATTGGAAAAAAAATGCAGAAACTAGAAATGGATTACAACTCTGGACCCTCCTTTGGCCTGTAGGGGAGCTGAGCACCCTCCCCCAATAGTTTTGCCAGTATATACTTTACTATAGAAAACAAGGGTAATTTACAGTTGTGCCCCCTCAATAGTTTTGCAAGTAAAATACAATGCATTAGAAAATTGCCCTTGTGCCCCCTCAAAAATGACTGATGACCTTTTCTTTCTTTTTCTTTTTTGCTTGTCAAGAATTTCTGTTGGGTTGTGCCTCCCAAACTTAAATTTCATGCTTCGTACAGTCCTGCTCCTTTTACTGTAATAAACTATTTTATACAAGAGTCCTAAGTGATCAAAATGGTCAGACTTATTGTTCAGTTAGTTCTGAACTCTTACAAACCTTGTACTGCTGTACTCCAATCTTGTCTACCACTCCACTCCATACAATTCTCAGACTGTTGTCTATGCTCTGATAATAATCCATAGCTGGGTACTCTGTCACTGACAATGGTCGTGTCTGTATTACAGCGGAAGCCATTGATGGTGGCTGGTCAAATATGGTCACTCCGTTTGATGATAAACTGAACAGTAAGCCTGCTTTGTTCTGGCACTGTATTGTAGAGTATACAGTCTTCCCCTGAAGTAGGCTTGGATCAAAATCTTTGTAAGCTTTTCTGTCATCAATCTTGATTTTCTCAAAACTTTGTACTTCAATGCCTTTTGGTTGATAACCTATGAGAGAAACAACAAGCAGTATTTTAAATTAAACTCTTTTCATGTTCAAAATCTTTTGCTTATTTCTGTTTCAGATCTGCTTTTGTTTATCTGAACATTTCAATAACTAAAATATCTATATCCAAACCTACATAATCTCAATATACATGTATAACTCCTTTCTTAGTGAAAATTGTTGCCCACATTTGGGTTTCCTTTCTTTCCTTTCCCTGTAACTAATCATTACCTATAGCCCATTCACAGTATTCCAGACCAGATTCATCATCTGTCACTTTCCAGTTGACATACACAGTGTTCTCCTTCCAAGCATCAAGATCTTCTCCTGCAACATAGGGAATCAAGACTAGTGTAAACTTCTCTAATCATTCTAATAATGCCAATTGCTTGGGTAACAGGACATCCTTGCACAAAAAAAACTGCAAAACTAAAATCTATTCAGCTTAACAACCATGGTTATGTATAACAAAGAAACAATACAGTTCATTATTATTTTTGGCATGTTCAGGTAAATGTACAGCTTAATACCACTTTTATATCTCACTCAAAATACAAAATGTTCCATAATTTGAAAAGATAACTGCTTTTCATCAGTGTTAAAACTATATACCTAACAAATCACCATCTAGGACTTCTTCTATTCTGGGAGGGGTAAGGTCTACCAGAATTTTATCTGAATAAGAAACATCCTGTAAACCAGCTGAATTCTGGGCTATGGCAGTGATGTAAATATAGGAATCATGAGTCAGAGTCACTTGGGAGTTAAAAGCAAAGTTAGACAGTCCCACACTCTGGAAGTTCTGTAACTGTGTCCCTCCTCTTGTGTAGCCTAGAATATAAAATTTAAATCTTAAAAGGAATTCAAAAACAGAACTTCCTTGCACTTTTGGAGTATGTGAAAATTTTTATAAAAATACAACTTGTCATGAACAAAAAAGGTATTAAATTGTAAATGGACATTAAAACACAACAATAGGCCCAGGGGCCACATCGCTCACCTGAGCGCTCTGGCTAGGAAATGGCTTATGAATTGATATGACAAATATGCCCCTGTATTCTCCTGGGAGTCTTATTTTGAACAAATTTGAATCTACATCACCTAAGGATGCTTCCCTATAAATATGACCAATCATGGCTTTGCTGTTCTTGAGAAGAAGCGGATTCTCGTTATTTGTGTTTTGGAATTATTGGTGAATGTGAATATACAAGGATGCACTCCAATGACAATACCAGAATCAAAACTAAAAAATAGCTCGCTTCAAACTCTGGATTTGATCGGCCAGAAGATGTGTGTGCACCAGTGTTCTTATCACAGCGATTGTAAGGCTGTTAATTTCAACAAACGCCAGCTGACCTGTGAACTTTTGACCCTCAAATATGGGTACTAAAAAAGCTCAAAAGAAATTGAAGAAAATTTGAAATCAAAAAAGTTTGCCAAACTCAATAGCATCTAAACCTATTACTTTTCAGCATTAAGTACAATCATTTCTCACGTTAAATTAAAGACCTGGCATTTAGTCATCATAGAAAATGCTTCTTCAATAAATATGGAACTCACAAAAATTCATATTTTGTCAATGATATCTACAAACATACTTTGTTAAAAATCATTCTAATAATACACAGAAGTACCATGAGAATAAAATTAAAAAGATGCTCGGGTTCCTGATTGGCAATATCTATGTAGTCTCTGGAAACCAGGTCTTCTAACAAGCAGTTGGAATTTCCCTGGGCACTTCTTGTGCTTCTTAACTAGTAGTCTTTTATTCATATGAAGCAGAATTTATTAATAAACTACCACATGAAAACAAAAGAAATCTCCTGTTGTGCAGTTCTTGAAAGATGTTGAAACAAGAATATCAATAGTCTCGTTTAAAGTCAATATTTCGCAAATTCTATGGTCGATACGACCTTGTCAGCAAATACAATCTACATGATGTCGAATATTGACTGAAGTTTTTCATACAAATTGTTAGGCCATTATTTTCACACTGAATTGTCTACAGATTTTCCGTTTGCCCGATCATGACAAGGAGCTCATGTTGGGTGTGACTGTTCAACAGGGGATGCTTCCTCCTCTGTGGCACCTAATCCCTCCTCTGATGTTTTCAGGGGTCTGTGTTTGATATGCTCTCAATTTGTACTGTGTCTATAATAGATTCTACCTCCCATGTGGCACCTGATCGCGATTACTTAACTTAATGGAACTCTTTCGCGGTGAAGGTAGGAAACGTCTGTTAGCTGGGGGAATGTGCTGTTGCATTCAACGCGAGATCAAGAATTGTGGATTTTTAAAGGGCAGATATGAAAGAAGTGCTGGTGAAATATCTTGCGGAACATTCACTGAACCACGTTTATAAATTTTAAGAGAACCTAGTCCTCATGTGTTACATTTTCATTGATACTTTTTTTAGTAAGCCGACTCTTCTTATTAAATTCAAGCATTTCTTTCTGATTATCGTTACTTTTGGAAGCTGATAAAAAATTTTAAACATTCCAAATTAGACAACCTACTATTTGAAGTTCAACCCGTTGCAATACATAGTACTTTCGGCATACTAATTGTTCGAATTACCGTAAGTAATATTCATGCCCCGGAAATCTCGCGAGATTTACAGTTTCCTCGACTTCGCCGCAAAAGAGCGGCGTTAAGTTAGATAAATGTGAGGTAATCGCGATACAAAGTAGATGCTACCTCCCATGTGGCACCAGATCGCTCCTCTAATGTTTTCAGGGGTCTGTGTTTTTACTGCTCTCAGTTTGTACTTTTTAACATTTTATCTGCCATAGACGAAAATGTCGATCAATCAGTGTTAATTAATTATGGAAGAATTACTGATGTAATTGAGGCATGAATAACACAGTTTTCTTACATTATAACATTACCTATATTTTTATTTCTTTTCAGGCACGGTTGAAGCAGAAGCATTTTCAGTTTCAATTTTAGCGAAGAGTTTGATCTGAATGAAGACCAAAGGGGAACATACATTCATTTAACCATATAAATGTTATATGACTAATGAAAGTCAATAAATAAGTTGAATGTTTTTCATTGTTATCTTGAGCGTTACAATAATCCGTAAAAAAAACTTAACTTAAACCCACTATATTATTTTTTATTTTTTTTATTTTTCATTATTAATTTTTTTGTCTTCGTAAAATGTCTTTGATCATCACTTGAAACTAAACAGTCAATGGATGAAAAGTGGAATGTGTGATATTAGAAAATCTGTAGCAGAGTCCTTTTCAACACATTATCAGAATAGTATGGGGAGATCACTCTAAATTCTAGCATGTTATATATAAAACATGACAGGGCCGTTTTCTTATCTCAGATATTTTTTTTTTCTTATTGTAATGTACACGCAGGTGAGGTAAGAGATTTTTTAACGCAGCTGAAAATTCTTTTGAAAAATCTTTATTTAATCAAGGTTGTATTGAGCAGGAAGCCTAAAGATGGAAACTATGTAATAAGTTTTGCATTATCCGTTTTAACTACTTCAACTTAAATGTCATTGATTGTCTGTGTGTTTGCGTGGTTCTGCTTGATCCACTTTTGACAGCTTATGATGAAAAAGGTGCAGATAACGAACAATGATCGATCTAAAAATCTACAAACAATACAAATCTGTGAACATGGCATAAATCACGGAACCCCCCCCCCCTCCAGAAATTCCAGAGTTGGGATCAGGTTTTTAGGAGGAGTAAGCATCCCTGTTGACCAGTCACACCCGTCATGAGCCCTATGTATTGACCAGGTAGACAAGCATTCCGTAGTCAAACTTAGTATAAATTAAAACAATTGATATGAAACACACCAGCCTAAAAAACGACCCATTTATAGGTTATATTTGCTAACAAGGTCATTATAACGACCATAGAATTTACGAAATGCTGACTTTAAACGAGGTTGTTGAAATCCCTGTAACGTCAAATTATCTGTCAGGAGCCTGTCCCGGTTTAAAAATTGTTCGTACTCAGAGCATGTTCTTGAGTATCAAATAAGTTGAGAGACGTAAACCCAATATGCAGGTGTTAGCGGAATATTACTACACAAATAAGGAAAGTTGACAATGGAAAAGCTGAAGTCATCTCGTTTGTCATACAATTTACTTGTTAGTTGGCCCTTATCGTCTATAGTCAGACACTGTCTAAAGACACTCTGTGTTTTTTTTATTTCAAACCCACTTGGATATATACAGTCGACATGGAAGTAACTATTGTTAATTGATAAAACATCTATATATATGAATGTCGAGATGAAGGCCGCAGCATGTGTTCTCTTTTTCTCATGTGAAAATTTTTGAATGAATTCTGCTTCATAGGAATATAAAAACAGCTCGGCTAACAAAGGAGCATAATTAGTGCCCATCGGATTTCCAATTGTTTGTTGGAAGACCTGGACTCCGAAGACTACATTAATGTAAATAAGGAACTCCAGCATCCTTTAAATATCAACTTCAGATTCCTATTGTGTAGATCAGAGTGATTTTTAACAAAGTTATACTTTGCTGAACAATTCAAGATGCGAAAATTTCCGAGTTTCATTTTTAATTGAAAAAGCAGTTGTCTATGATATCAAAAAACCTAGTTTTTCATTTATCGTGAGGAATTGTTGTATAAAGTGTAGAAAATTCGTACGTTTTGATGTTATTGACTGTAGAAAACATTAGTGATTTTAAATTTTCTAAAAGTTCTTTGAAGTTTTTGAGAATGAACATCTGATTTACAGCACTTTTAGAATATGCTGTAGCACAGTACATTTGAAGTTTCCCCTTTACATTTTTTGTAAAGAGTAAATATAGGGGCTTGGTAGGGCATTTGCTGGACCGAGCAATGTATCTCTGTCTGTAAGGATTTTTATGAAGTTTAGGAATCCAGTATTTAGTATAGGTAGGGTAGATCGAACTCACCTTGGTTGACTGGAATGTTTATAGTATTGAACACTGAAATGTGATTTTGAAGAATTTCATCTTTAGAAAGTGAACTGCGAGTATAAGTTGGATTTCAAGACATAGACTTAAAACCAAGTTCTTCTAAAGTACAGTTATAATAATGAGTATTACAAACAAGGACAGTATTGTTACAAGGCTTGTCTGCTGGAACCATTACATTTTGGTCATGTAGTCTTTCTAATTCTTTTATCACCTCCGATTTAGTGTAAAAGTAAGGATAGATGGTTTCCATATTGTCCTTTGACTTTCTAATACGATTGTTTGATATATCTTTAAAACACTTAATCTTTCATACAATGTGTTCAGGTCTTCCCTTTCATATTCAGCTCAACGTCTGGCATAATCTTCGATAGAATTCAGAATTCTGTCGCCCGCGTGGCACAGTGGTTAGAGCGTTTGCTCTAGAGCTGCGAGTAAGGAGTTGATGCTCACGTCGCAGATTTGATTCCCAATACAGGACGTGGAGACCGGTCCTTCAAATGATACCTTATAAACCGAGTTCCCGTGTCACAGTAGGTGCTGACACAAAAAGATCCCTCACTGCTTAAAGACCGTAAGTACCGAGTACAGGTCTAAATTTGCAGCTCTCTACCGACATGTGGTGGCGTCTCAATATGAGTGGAAAAAAGTTAAAATACAAACAAACTTTCGCCAATCAAAAGATCGGGACTCTATGTATTTAGGACCTATTAAGATGATTGCTTTTAGGTCTTCATTTTCAACTATATTAATATCACCGATAATGTGTCCAGCGGGACTGTAGTTGAAAGAAGAAGAAGAGCAAGAACACTTAAGAGGATTTTGTTTTAGATGTTCAATATCAAGGCATTGTAAGATTTGTTTATAATTGAAAAGTTTGGAAGCAACAGTTTGGGAATATCTGTGGGAAATGCAGGATGTAGACTTCAAGTTGAAATACGGTGGAAAGCAAGACCTAACATTTTATGATTAAAAATGTTACTAATCTTCGCAACATCTATTTCTTTGATGGCAAATTTAAGTTTAAGGTACCAAAGGTTTGCATAAGAATTATCTTCTGACACAGGTGGTCGCATAAAGAGCACGTGCTGGACAACATCCATAATCAACAATACTAGCTTGTTTTCTTGAACAGTCTAAGTATGGACTTGCTATATCTTCTTCAAATTGCCCATTCAAAAAATTTCAAGGGAACTGAGTAAAGTTTAGTGCGAATGTGATGAAGAGCTAATTTTTTATTGATGTAAAGCAAAAGTTATCAAAAGACACATCATGTATATTTGTTCTATTGTATGATCGATATTCATGACTATGCATACGTCTAGGTGTATTGTTTAAAAGTACCATGACATTCATTTTGGCACATTGTGGATGAAATATATGGAGATAATGAACAGTATTCAAGCTCAAAAGTCCATTCAAACAATACAAACCAGGAGCAGAGCAAACACGGACCTCTAAAACATCAGAGGTGGGATCAGGTGCCATGGAGGAGTGAGCACTACCTGCAGACCGATCACACCCGCGTATGCTCCTTGTCATGATGGGGGAACAACGGGAAAATCCGTCGACAATTCAGTTGGTAAATAATGACCTAATGACCTAACAATTAGTATGAAAAACGTCAGTCAGCATTTGACTTAGTGATAGATTGTATTTGCTGACAAGGTCATTGCATCGACCATAGTACTTGAATGATGACTTTAAACGAGACTGTTGATATTTTTGTTTTATCAACTTGTTTGTCAATAACTTACCTTTTTTAGAGATTGTTCAAGAGCATGCTCTTGTGTATCGAATCAACTGAGAGATATAAACCCCAGTATTAGTCGGATGATATTTTTTTCCAGAATTCTAACCCTCATTTAAAGAATAGAGTGGCCAGGGAAGTTTGAAATGTTTATAAAGATGTTGATGCCCCCATTATTTATTACAAACCTATGCCACAACATCCTCTTATTAAGGTCAGACGACACTTTCCTCAATAGTATATAATTTTTTCCAAGAATTGTCATTGAAGCATTGCTACTATAACAAGTTACCTGACAAAAGATGAGGTACCCTACCAGGCATTTGTGCAAGATACCAGAGGATGTTATTTACTACATAATCCTATTGGAAATCACTAGCATTGGCAATATCACAATTTTTTTATGTCTTTCTTTACTTAGACATTTTGAAAACAATTTTAAAAATCACAAGATAATGATAATTATGATAAATCTGTTGTATATTTCAAAGGGTTACAAAACAGATATTCGAGAAACGTGTCGTCAGACCTCAAGTTAACCCTTTGTTTTCCCAATATAAATCAGTCCGCATAGAGTACTTTCAATTCCATAACCAACATTTGAAGTTTTACAAGTAAAAATGTCACTAGTTCAGCATAAAAACTATGTCAAGTAAGGTTTTATAAAAGGTTTGATTTGTTTTCTATCAAAACTGGTTATCTAATATTACATAAATACTTGTGGAAGCCTATAGCTCCCTTATGAATATACTAGTAGATGATATTTTTAGCATTTAAGAGATAAGAAATCTATATAGGAAACTGTCTTACCTTTGGATCTATATCTAGTGTAAATGTTTTAGATATGTGTTAAATGCTTGAATTAGCCTTCCTCCCCCAGTTTTTTCTCACAATCTAGCCTTGATGGAAACTGATCGAAACTTCACTCAAGAGCTGTTTCAACTGATACTAAGTTACCTGCTTGATTTTAGCAATCATTGACGTGATGACAAAAAAGGTTGCGGTGATAGGATCTGGTGCAAGCGGACTGACCGCCATCAAATGTTGTGTGGATGAAGGGTTACATCCAGTGTGTTTTGAGTGAACAGATCACATAGGTATATTTAAGATCACAACCAGTAATTATGTTTGACACATCATATGATTAATATTATAGGCTGATTAAAATAGTTTAGTACCTTCCTTAATCGTTGTAGATGGACTTCATTCATATATATTAAAGTGAAAATTTTCCTAATAGCAAGACTCTAACGAAGTGTTTTATTTCCTTTTTTTTCTTTTTGTCTTTGCCCTTAATTCATTACATTTAATATAACATATAATAGTTTTCACATTATCGGCTTTTTACAAGGTCAGCTAAATGTAGAGTCAATGAAGATTTGACTATGTGCTTTCTTGATCGAGCAGCAAACAAACACGACGTGCAGTAAAAGATATGATTTATTGATGGCGACCTATATACAAATGCGTGGGTTCCATAAGGGAAAACGTTTGGGAAATTTTATATAAGATTCCGTAATAAGTGCAGCATCGTCGGTAACCCATGGGTGATTCACATCAATTCTCTGTATCATTCTTTTTGGACTCAAAATCGTGGTTGCGACGATGTAAGCGCAGCATAATTTGACTTTCAGACTTAAAAGAACTTTTACAATTGATTTTTTAAAATGAAATCTTAGCTACTCAAACTGATACTATATAGAATTTTCAAAATATTTTGCTGTTCAACCGTCCAAAAATATTCTTAATTAAAAGAGATCTCTAATCAAAGTACTCAAATGTATATTTACATAGTACTGAACAAAAACCCTTTTACACGAAACATTTATGTACATTGTGATAGCAGATTAATAACAAGAAGTTCAGAAACTGTAAGAATATATCTAAGCATTGACATTATTTTTTAAAAGATGTAGTCTCATAACTGCAACGGTGTGTACAAACAAATTGAGTAACGCTCGTTAGCGCGTTATAAAAATTTGCTTGGACACACCGTTGCAGTTATGAGACATCTTTCAAAAACAATGTCAATGCTTATATTTACATTTTCGAACTCCCTGTCTTGTCTGCAAAATTTATATTTCAAAATCCCCATATTATCCTTCGTATTAATGGAAGTTGCAAGAGCTACTACCGTAAGACTGTTCACTGTAAGCGTGAATTTTGATTTTCGCTTATGACCTTGCACGGCGTTCAACGTTTGTGACGTCATAATCAAAAACATACTTTTATCTTTGACCTCCCCGTCCATGGTATGGTGTTTTGCATGCCATAGCTTTCCACACATTTTATAAGCAGAATACATGCGGAATGTAAATATAACACAAAAGTATGTTTCTTTGGAATATAACATATAAAATGTCAAAAGTTGAATTTAAATTTAGTTGGACTTTAGCAGCAGCGTTATCAATATATCAGATGTCTCGTTCTTGCCTCTGATATCACTTCCAAAAGTAAACAAACATTGCAGTAAGCTCAGAAGTTGGCTCACAGATGAGACCTCAGCCGGGAGTTTTGCTTTACCTCGGGTCACGTGCTCCCAGCATGTGTGTTGACCTGGTAACACAACCTCTATTTATAGAATATGACAGAGGGACCTGATAAAAATCTTTCGCATATTTTACACAGTTGTAAATCATTTGAAAAACATGGGTGAATTAATGTCTGTATAGAAAAATCCTCAAATTACTTTACTTTGTTTGATATTTGATTTAGTGTTTGAGTTATCTCAACAGTTGTTCAGAGTACGCACTATATTTCTAAGCGAACATTTAATTTGGGTGTGAAGAGTCAGGATATCCGTTTGAACACCGTGACAAAAGCCGGTGTAAAGACGACCCCTTAGAAATATGAAATACATGGTTACTGTCTTGAAATATAAGCGATATTTGGGCGAGGGTAAGAAAACGTGATAGAGGGCGAGGCTTGCCGAGCCCTCTATCACGTTTTCGACCCGAGCCCAAATATCGCTTATATTTCAAGAAAATATCGATGTATTTTGTTAATCCTGCAACATATTTTTACATGACCTTCAAAACGAGCTATTTTCAATCGATTTAGGTACATCTCTGCAGTTGAATATAAGACGCCATGGCGTAAACATTGCAATATTCATGACGTCACAATGCTTTTAGAACGTCGGAATACATCCACGAGGCTTTATTAGGACATTGACCGAATAAAGCTTTGGTTTATTAGGTTACCTTTATTAGGTCAATGCAAGGGGTGGTTGCAGGATAAAATTGACTGGAGGTCATTTTTTGACGTCGAGAAATGACTCTAAGGGCATTATCTGAAGTTGAAAATGACCCTTTTGCCTGTAGGAAAAGTGGCATCACCCTTAAAATCTGTATAACCTACGTGAAGGAAAATGACCCTCGTAGAATAATGACCACTTATAGATTTATTTAGGGATAATTTTTTCTTTTAAGTTAAAAAGACTAAAAGTTATAAATCAAGAGGCCCGTGGACCAAAATCCTCACCTGAGGTAATTGAGGATATCCCAATGTGTTGCGATGATCTCTTGGTCTCATTAAATCTTTCAATGTCTTTTAATAAATTGACAGCATTAATGGACTTCAAACTACACTACATGTATGTGGAAATGCTTTCATATTGATTTAACTAATGTATCATTGTTTTAAAGAAGTTTCATATTTATTTTTCGCATATCTCTTATATATATATATAGAGAGAGAGAGAGAGAGAATAGTGCACAACGTCTATCTACCGGTTAGTTTTAAAAGTTGCGTCCGAATGTCTGGGTTTTTTTTAAAGTCAATGATTTAAACAATGTACATACATGTAATTTTCGGACATATAGCAAAAGTATCTTGCAATATGAATAAGAACTTTGTGATGTTACAGAAACTTTCGTACATGTTCATTAAAACTGAAAGAACAAGCATTAATTAACTATCCTGTGTCAAACAAAAATTTTGATGCAAGCAATTTTAACCTAAACTGCGAGGAAACTTCCATGAAATCCCAGAAACCGCAAATAGTATTAATAAGAAAAACTTGATCACATATCTACAAATGTATATCTCGTAACCAACGTGAACTTGATCCATGTCATTTATACATGTACCATCTTTGATTTGATGCTCTCTTTTTTCAGAGAAAAGTTTGTCCAAAGAAAAAATATCAAATCTGTTCGAACATGAAATGAAAATGTAATTTCGCTAAATTATCCAAGTAAATACCCAATTTGTTCGAATAATTCTGAACAAAAACAATTTAATCTACTTTCTTCTAGCGCAAGAGTATACTTAATTCGTCCGAAGAAAGAACTTCTTTATCCACACAAATATTTTGTACGTCCCAAAGAAGAACTAACTTGTCAGAACTATTATCTTTTTGTCAGAACAAATATTTAATTCGTCCAAACAATTATTTTTTTCTGGGCTTCAACGGCACCATACTATCACATTATATTCTGTATTTAGAAAAGTTATTGCCTTGACGAATTTTTGTAAATTTGTTAAAGTCATAAAGATTCTAAATTACAAAATGTATTTACTAACAAATCATTATAATAACCCAGGAATTTTCATAATGATTACTTGAAATGAGACTGTTGAAAGCCCTGTATCATCAACTTATTTGTCAGTATCCTCTCTCTGTTTTAAAGTTGATTGTACTCAGACTCCTCTAGTGTACCGAATAAGTTGGGAGACGTAAATACGATATGCAGTTGATAGTGGAATATTACGAAATAAATACTCATAAAAAGTTGGCGATGGAAAAGCCGATTCTAAAGTCATCCCGTTTTGATATAGTCTAGTTGTTAGTTGGCCATAAACAGCAAGATATTGAAATATGAAAAAGATGTTAAAAAAAAGATTAAGATTAGAATCTTTCCTATTGCAAGCAATAGACATACACAATGATCACCTCCCGGAAGAAAGATCTTGTTCTGTACACGTTAGATAACTCGTTAGTTGTGCGAAAAAGTTTATCCAACCGTTTCCATGGTAATGGGAACAATTTTAAAAATCTTAAATATAAATTCATTTGTGAAGTTTCATAAGGATTTTCCAAGCCAACAGTGAGAACATCCGTTGATTAAATCTGTCTTTTTTTGTTCCCATGGCAACAGTGGTAAGTTTGAAAAAACAAAATATTAAATGAACATCTAGAGTTGCTAATCATCATTTCTGAAAAGTTTCATTATGTTTGTCCGAGTCATCTCAAAGAAAATGCTCGGACAAAATAATAGGTCAAGAGATAACAATATGTCGTCCTGATTTACATTCTTGACGTCACAAGAACAGCTTCAACTAATAGCCACTTTGACGTATCTATTGTGAAATTTTAATTGTGTGCTGAGAACGCAATATGTATAATAAATAGAAACACATGACACATGTAATGCTGTTAAATACATTTTAATTGCGTGTTTGTCCAGTGTTAATCAGAAAACGTAAGAGAATTACCCGCTGAGACCCAGCTCTTGGCATCAATCATCTCTTTTAAACTTTGTATCACTCTGTTGGAACGGGGGGTCATTTTTCAACAGTGGTCAATTTCTTATAGGTTGCACATGTAGAAAACTGGTCTTGGTTCTTTTTCTACAAAAAATTACATGTTCTACGGCTAGGGGGTCATTATTCTTCTTTATACCCGCTTTTGTTCAACGTGCAATGAGCCTGGCTAAAAATCATATAACATGACAAAAATCTTGCCAGGAAAGAGGAAAGCAATTATATTTTTGGATTCAAATTGTTATTTATTATAAAATTAATATTGCTTAATCTTGCTGAAACTTTTAAGGAAGCATGATCGTGGATTTTATTCCCACTCGATCTTTTCCCCTCCAACTTTTTCTAAGGGATGATTGAAAAAATTTGGAAAAATGTTCTAAACACTGATGGTAATTCAAATTGTTAATAGATGATGCAGCGAGACAATAAACTTTTTTTTAGAATTAGCCGCCTTTGTTTTCCATTGGTTTCAAATGTTTTGATTTTTTGATTATTTTTGAAAGTGTTCTGTAATATAATGGATTTTTTGGGTCAAATTATTCAAAGTTTTAATCAACAGAAAACACATTTAGCTAAACTATTCTTATGTTTAAGGGGGTCTGTGGTATTACACAGAAGAGGCCACCGATGGTCAAGCTTGTGTGATGAAATCCACAATTATCAACACTAGTAAGGAGATGATGACCTACAGCGACTTCCCAATACCCAAGGAATACCCTATCTACATGCATAACAAATACGTCCTCAAGTATTTTAACTTGTATGCGGATAATTTTGACCTTAGAAAATACATAAGGTTCAAAACAGAGGTATTATCCTAGAAATTAATCATTTTCCTTTTCTAACTTATAGAAATAAATTCAATTTTCAGTACGTTTATTAATTGATTGTGTTAACGTTGTTGTTGTTTCTTTATGTGTTATTATAGGTGACATCAGTAAGCAGGAGTCCAGACTTTAACACATCTGGGCAATGGAACATTACAACAAAAGATTTAACAACAGGAGAAACTAAAGAACACGTGTTTGATGCCGTCATGGTGTGCACTGGTCATCATGCTGACAAAAATATTCCAGACTTTCCCGGTATATCAACTTATAATAAAATATTATTCCTTTTTTTTTTTTTTGGTAAATGTTTGGGAATATAGGATTGAAATTTTGGTCCATCTTTGACTGTGCATCTCATCATATAACTCGTTATGTTCATGTAACCGATGATTTTATATATATATATATATATATATATATATATATATATATATATATATATATATATATATATATATATATATATATATATCAGAATTCCCTAACTTTAATTATCGTTTACATTGACATGAAAGAATTATCTAATTGTAACTCAGTATTTGTTTCTTGACATCGAAATGAAGTTTCCTCTAAATTTGTCAGGTTTAAAAGATTTTGAAGGCAAGGTAATTCACAGTCATGATTACAAACACACCAAGGGATATGAAGACAAAAGAATCCTTCTTATTGGAATTGGAAACTCGGGAGTAGACGCTGCCGTAGAGTTAAGTCGTGTAGCAAGCCAGGTAAACTAATTATGAATTATCATACAAATATTTTTAAATAAAATTTTAGAATTGTTGGTACGTCCTTGATCATTGATAGTAGTTATTCTATGAAAAGGAGGCTGAAATGATTAAGTATTTAAGGATAATATGGCTGATCTAAAAGTCGATCAATAAAAGTTTAGAAATAAGAAAAATGCATGCAGTTGACACTTGTAGAAAGAGCGACAGTTTTGGATTTAAACACATACACGCACAAATTAAGTCATTTTAAGGAAGGTGGATTATTTTACTGCAATGCAATGTAGGCATGATCAGACAACAAAAGAGTTATAAATAAATCATCTAAATGTGAAACTGGCAAATTTGCCACGAACATTGTTAAAATATTTCCCATTCGAAAATTCTTCACTCATATAGAGACGTCACCATATACCGGTGAAGGGCTTCAAATTTTGACATTTACTCGGTACTCAGGGCCATTGAGCACTAAGGGATATTTATTTTGCCATCGCCTGCCGTGACACGGGGTCTTGGTTTTTAAGGTCTCATCTGAAAGATCCGCAACCTTCACTTCAAAGTGCCGAGCGCTTAGCGAAGGAACAGTTGCTACCTATTTTTTATTGACTTAGGATAGTCGCGGCCGGAGTGTGAACCCAAGACCCTCCGATCACAGAGCAAACGCTCTATCGACTGAGCTACCGTGACGTTAATTCTTGTTTGATTAGTACAGGTAATTAATTATAACAATGTCTTTAGCCCAGATTTACCCACCTCCTCCCAACGGAAATGGATAAAAAATATGTTTGTCTTACATTTTTGGATTTAAATTCGTTGTTTAATGTATATGTATCAACCATAACTATAAAAGTTGTATTTGATACGATTCATAATTTGTACTTCGGTGAGGGTAATTGGGTCAAATTCTTCATCATGAAATGAGCGAGTTGTTAATTTCTGAATTCGATTTTCTGTACATGTGTTAAAAGTAGGTACATGTATGTTATTCGAAAGATCAATAAAAACTAACTTTATTAAGTTTTACATTTATTAAATAGCAAGTTCAACAACATTGTATTTTTTCATTAATAAGGAGGTTAATGCAAAAGTTTTGAATTTATAATATTGCAATATAAATGGGGGAGAGCACATAGAGGAATGTATATTGCCTGTTGTGGTATATTATTCTAATAGTATACAAATATTGGTTCAAAGTAACGATTAGTTAATCAATTCATAAAGATTCCACATTTTTTTTCAAATCAGAATTTTAAAAGTTATTATGTTATTAACAGGTCACAAATACAAGTGAATGTAGTCTTCAGACATATTAAGCCGCACGTGATCCACATATACATTGTATTTAAATTTTCTGTCCGTTTTCTATTCCGTTTTAAAACATTCGAAAATAATACCTGTAAATTGATTAAATTGTAAAAGTAATTTCGTTATAACATCGACTGAAATAAAACATGTAAACTCTTCGAAATTTAAAGTAGTAGTATGGTAAACTATGAGGATACATTGTTCGTATGTGTTTTGTGCAGGTAGGTAGTACCTGAAGGGGAGGACAGACTCCCCCTCTTTTGCTGTAGATTTCGTTTGAAAATTTTCTTAAAGGCTGCTGCTTCCTCCCTACTTTTTGTTACAGTGAGGTCGAATTCTGACGTTATTGCATTAAAAACTATTTCCGGAAAGTCAGTAGAACCCCAAAACACACACAAACGCAAACACACACACACGTTTTTTATTTAGAATAGTCGTTTGCAAAAGATTTTATATGAATTTTTTTATTGCTGCAGTAAGGTTCAAATTCCGCCATGTTACTACATTAAGAAATGAAAAGTAAGAGGAAGATCGTCCTCCCACAAAATTGGATTTTTTTCGGGTTTGGGCAGTAAAGATTGTTTTTGTTTGTTAATTTTTTTTATGGTTCCCCTTTACCCATTTTTAAAATATAATAAAAACGGGCCTGGTTTTGAGTATGTATATTTGTCATTTATTTTTACGACGAGAAACTTTCATTATTAATGAATTGAAGTGAATCAAAACATGAGATAATGCAAATGCATTTATTGTCATTTAAAGCATGTAACATCATAGTATTGTAGCTTCATGTTTTTTCACGTTATGATTGTTGTTGCAGTCGATACACGTCAAAGAATATATTCTCATTTTCGTGCGGTCTTTTAAAATCTTAACATGGAGAAATCTATGTCGTGTTATATATATCATTAGAAAAAAAAGAACAGCTCTACAAAGATCACTAAAAATGTCAAACATCTTCGTTAATTGCTAGGAGCCTCACATTTATGTTCTACTGCTGCTCTCATTGTAGAAATGACAGATATTATGGTAAAATGAAATTTTAAAAAATATATAGAGGATATTCAATGTTTTGTAGATGAATATGGAATTTATTTCACGAGTGGCACAGGATTTTTTGATATTTTCACGAGTGCGAAGCACGAGTGAAAATATTAAAAAATTCTGTCTCTTTCTGTTTATTATATTTTCTTTCATTTTCCCTTTCCCTCTGTCTTTTTGTAACACAGTGTCAAAGGCTACATGAAGTCATAATTGAGCGGTTGAGACGTCACAGCTAAGCGATTGTGAGATTGAAAACATTGTAAACATGGGTTTCAACAGCATATTTGGAGAAACTTTAGCAGTTCTAGTCTCTGTCAGAATGGTTTATTTACATTGACATTGTATATGATTATGGATCCACTGATATAAATTATTGTCATCCTTACATTAAATCATTTCATTGTTAAAATTTACCATTAAATGTAACGTGGTTGCTATGATCAACAGGTAGTGAAAGTTTGCGCTAAGCTTCTGGAACTTTTGCACAGATTCTAGTAAAACCAGACCTTTTCACATATTCAATTTGCCGCAAACGCTTCTTTTTATTTATGACACAATGCATTGCAATAAAAATTATTAATGTTTAACTTTTTAAAAAGTTATATTTGAGCACAAGAAGAGGATCTTGGGTATTTAATCGTGTTGCAGACCATGGCCTTCCAGGAGATGTAGAGATTCTTAGGAGATCTACAAGGTACTTCGTTTTCTTTCTAGTCTCTTAGATAATTAAAATAATTTTTTTTTGGTCTCTTTGAAGTTTAGGAAAACTTTAGAATATTTCATCTTTGTATGTACTTTGTACATGTTTTTTTTATTCCTTTATGTATAGATTGAAAGTTATTTTTGATAATAGACTATTGATTTGATCTTCTTTTTTTAAAATGTAATTTTAGAGCTCTCGGGGCTGTGATGAGTATTTTTGGTTGGAATCCAAACGACGTTATAGCAAAGAGACTGAATGAAAGATTTGACCACGCAAAATTCTCTCTGCAGCCAAAGCATCCCCCTTTAGCGCAGCATCCGACTGTACACGACGAGCTCCCTAACAGAATCATAAGCGGGTCCATCATTATCAAACCCAACATCAAGAAATTCACAAAAACGGGCGTGGAATTCGAAGATGGGTCATTTGAAGATGATATTGATGTGGTATTTTTAGCAACGGGATACAAATTTGGGTTCCCAATCCTAGACAAATCTGTTATAGAAGTCAAAACTAACAAAGTTGAACTCTATAAATTCATGTTTCCTCCTGATCTGGAAAGACACACACTGGCCTGTATCGGGTTTATACAACCGTTTGGAGCAATAATGCCTATTTCTGAACAGCAAAGTAGGCTCTTCGCCAGAGTTGTCAAGGTAATGTTTTTTATATCCACAAATTTTCCCTGTAGTGAGAGGAGACAATTCTGGCTATTCGCAGCTTGTTTTTGCTTAACCTCCTATATATAGTACTAAGAAAGAAACATTGAGTGAAAAAGTCATGTATTGAAACTAACAAATGACTAAAAACCTACATTTAAATATTACATAGACTTATATCACAATTAATTTGCTGGGCTTAAAACAAAATATATAGTACATACAAATTGACTAGATAAACATGCTGACTAGTCGCATGACATAATTCTTGCTAATCACATGACAAAAGACACTAAAGAAGCAAAAAGGTGGTGCACAAAAAGCCATAAAGAAAGGAAACATGCTGCCTTCAGTATGTGACTTTCTGCGCTACCGAGCGATTCCTCTAAAAAATATGTACAATTACTTCTCTTGTGATCTTCCTTTCTTGCTGACGTCTACCCTGGACTTTAGTGAATATTCAAGTTTAATTAGGGAATTAATTTTAAACACTGCACAATTATAATACTGAACAATTCAAAACTAAATTTGTATAATGCACATCCGAAATCAAAGTTCCGAGCTCCGTCTTGCTATATCAAAGCACATGGGCAGAGTGTAAAATTCTTCCTCACAAAGTCGACAAATAATCCAATGAGAAATGAGAATTAATTTTGATATGATGTGTCCTTTAAAGTTTAAATCTGTAATAAAAAGAACTCTGTTATTAATTGAATTATGAAAGCACCTCTAATCAGACAACTTTGAAAGGTAACAGGTGTAGTTGGGAAATGCTAATCAGTCGTTTACATGAAATTGAAAGTGCTTCGAACATGACAACATTAAGTGGTTTAAAGAATCTCTTTAATACGCAAATTTACAACACATAGGTAAAGTATAGAAAACTCAATATTGTATGATCTGAATGATTTTAGAATACATGAAAATTTTAATTATGCCTCTATAAAATTAAATATCATTGACCAAATACTGCAAAAGAAATTCCTTTATGAATATAAATTTTCAATAAAACAAAACCTTTGACTTTTATAAATCTAAAACCGCAAGAAAATGCTTGAGAAATTTACCTTATTTAAATAATGAATAATAATAATTTTTCTGAATAAGAAGAATTTCCGGCTTTTAGAAAGGTTCTTGTCATATGTTTCTGTAGTATGTTTGAGATTTTTAATATATTTTAAAAAACGTTTTAGGGAGACGTTGTTCTACCAAGCAGGGAAGAGATGTGGAATAATATCCGGATGAAACTAGACGCCATGCAGAAACAGTTTGTACATAGTCCAAGGCACACCATCCAAGTAGATTACATAAACTTCATGGACGAATTGTCAAAACTGAATGGCAATTATCCTTATTTAGGTATTGAGCCGGGACTAGTATATAGGAATTATGCAACCCTTAATATATTATACAATAGGATTTTATGAAATTACTTTGTCTATCAGAGACAGTAATTCTTATCCAAAATCTGCAATGTGAGAATATTTTTTATCATAATGCTTTAAAAATTATTTTATCTTTATTTTCCTGTTAAAGAGCTACCAACGATTGTATTACAATGATATATATATTTAAGTGTTTGAAGTAAATGTTCCAACTCGTTCAAAAAAACAACTGAAGAGCGATCCCTTTTCTGTTCTCTGACTAATGAAAATATTGAAGTAAATTTGCATAAATGTCCTTTACATTGAGATGTTAGGAATATATATGATCATATTTTCCTTTCCCTGTTACAACTTTTCAACTTGACGAAGAAATGGTACACTGAGTTTTAAATTCAGCAAGGATTTTATTTTTGGCGGAACAAGCGTAAGAAAATCTCAGTTTTGTTTTGCTTTTGAAATTTCCTATAGAATAATGAATTAAGTTCACAGTTTTAAACAATCAAGGTCTTAAAGGATTTTCTGCAGTGCATGGAATTTATTATTAAGGACTTAATTCATAGAATATATCATATGAATAAGCTTTTTCAAACAAACTTTAATCTTGTTAACCCTTTTCAGCTCAATTCTGAGTGAAAGAAATCAAGTAAAAATGTTTTATTCTCTTTCTTAAAGGTCAATATGTTTTATGTTTCATTCTGTATCAGTACATGTATATGAAGTCAAATAGGTGAAGATAACGAACAGTGGTCGATTTAATTTTTAAAAAAAAAAAGAAAGACATTATCATGTGTGAAAATAAGAAAAATTTAAATATTAGAAGTAAAGAAAATAAAAGAATATTCCTTCAAAATATAAGAAAATTGGAGGAATTTCGGATCAGCCAATACCTATTTTAGTTACTTTTTCTTTCTGTCTCAATTTGGTAATGAACAAATAATATCGTTAAAAAGAAGTGGGCATAACATGATAGGCAACAATATTTACATTTGAAAATGTTTTCTTTTATATAACACTATTTAAGCAACGCGTATCTATTTAAGAAATAAGGTATCATTTTTAAACATCTATCGGGATATAAATACGGGTTGGTCACGAGATCAAATTCCATAAAGCCCGAAGGGCTTTATGGTAAATTTGATCTCGTACCAACCCGTATTTATATCCCGATAGATGTTTTAAAATGATACCTTATTACTTATATTTACATTTGTGACTTCTTCATATTATATATTAGCCTGATTATAACTTTAACGCATGAAATGTTTTATTTTTTCAAACTCAACGGCACGAGTTTGATCTATTGATTGCGCGTCGATCCTTTATGACGTCACTGAGAAATTACGTCGAACGTTTATGACGCGAGGAACCTGTGTTTATACGGATATAGATACGCGTTGCTTTTAATAGTGTTATATAAAAGAAAACATTTGCAAATGTAAATATATCCGTATAAACACGGGTTCCTCGCGTCTTAAACGTTCGACGTAATTTCTCATTGACGTCATAAAGGGTCGACGCGCAATCAATGGATCAAATACATGCCGTTGAGTTTGAAAAATAAAACTCCAAAGGGGGACAAAACATTGCATGAACCAGAATGCCATTTACAGAACTTAGAATTTTAAACTTAGGTCGTTTAGCAATTCTCATCTATTTGTTGAAAGGGGTCTAATGTGGTCATTCGAGATGTTTCGATAATAAACATTCATGAAATCTTCGTTTACCATCGTTACACCATCGTATAGTCCATGATATCTCAGTGTACGTGCGGAAATTATCCTGAGAAAGTCACATCTTGAAACATACGTATGCCATAAGTTTAGTTGCAATCACATAGTTAAATAATACAAAAAACAATCGCGAAAAAAAATCGAAAAATATTTAAAAAGAAGATGTTATTATTAAGTTTAGAATATTAATATTGGTATACATATTTGTTATAAATAAAGAGGACGCTACTTTGAATAGTATTCAACAATTGTATTAATAAGGTCTCCTTGCGTGTATGTGATCTCACATGATCTGATAAAGTGAATGAGACGTTTTGAACAAGTTTATTTATTTATTTATTTTGCATGTAGACTTTATCTCTTTTCAGTGTACAAATATCTTTCTTGTTCAAGGGGTTGCACAAATGTTAAATCGCCGCAAACGATATCAAAAATGTCACTCTTTGACTCTTTTTTGTGATTTTAAGCAATTTATGATCATTAATTTAGTGCATTTAATTTGAATTTCATTAATCAATGTAACAATAAAAGAAAAATATAAATTCCCATCTTTCAAAAAATACCAATTTCACTAAGGTTCATTGACGTTTGAATTTTACTAATAACGGGGGCAAAATATGAGGGAAACCATCTTCGTGGACTACGTCACATTTAAGAAAGAAAAATACATTACATGGATATCTATAACTGTTGTTATCAATATTTATCACTTCAGGCAAATTAATGCTGACTGATCCCAAGCTCGCAGCAGTGGTATTCTTCGGTCCAGTGACACCTTTTCAGTACAGAGTTATGGGACCTGGGAAATGGAGCGGTGCCCGAGAGGCTATCTTAACTCAGATGAAGAGAATTGATTACCCACTTGCCACCAGACCTCTCGGCTTCTCTGAGACAAACAGTCGGAAGAGCAGTTTCTGGAAATTGTGTCTATTCATATTAGTTATAGCACTGATGTTTCAATACATAATGAGATCATGAGCTTTTTCATTCCATTGAAATTGTATTCTAATTTGATTTTTTAAAAATGACAAGGGGCATACAATGGATGCCTACCCCAACAGGCCACTTGAGCCAACCTCTATTTTCAGAGGTCCGTGTGCTCACAATTTGTATTGTTTAAATGGATTTTTGAGTATAATCACTGGTCGTTATTTTCACATTTCACGGTATATATGATAGATATTTTTATCCAATAATGATGAAATCTTACAGAATTACCACACTAATCTTCTTTTTTTTTAAATTTGTTGTAGTTGTTTGTTTTTTTTTTTTTTTTGTTTTTTTTTAAACTATTGAAATGAGAGAAAGAAAGATTTTGTACTGCTTCTTTATGCGAATTACAGATATCTTTCTGTCATGTGATTTTGTTTTCATTATTTTGTTTTGCAGTAGCTTCTTCTGTGACCAATCAGACTGATCATTTTCTTTCTGAATCTGATTCAATGCCTTGTTACATATGTGTTTTTCATCTTCGAGACCTTGTTGTTTGTTCATCGTTAACCGTTCGAATCATTTTGAGAACTTTTTACAAATACTTAGTGTGGACATTTCAAATAAAAGAATCCCATGTCATCTTATGGTTGTTGTGTTTTATTTTATATTTTTAATAGTTTGATCATTATACATCGTAACAGAGGTCTCGATTCGAATAATTTGATATCTTAGGCTTGTCTTGATAAACTGTTAAAGGCAGTTATATTTTAAATTCAAAATACCACAACTATCTTTTTCAAAGCCAACATTAAATCTTAGACTAGCTTTCTTTATTAAAGAAAATGTGCCTAATGGGGATAATTAAAGAAAATATTACATTCTAAATATATGCTAAAATGTTGGATGTTACCAAATTAGTATAAGGGTTGCCACGTCCAACTTCGTAAATTTAATGCATTTACATGTGTAGGGATGCAGTCTGTTGAATATCTAGGATACTGCATTTGATACTTCTTCTTGCTTCTTGCCTCAGCTTTATCAGAAATGATTTACAAACAAAATCTGGCCATTGTCACATCTATGATATGAGAGGATGCAGGATTCTTTTTAGCTCACCTGAGCCGAAGGCTCAACTGAGCTTTCCTGATCGAAATTTGTCCGTGTCTGTCGGTGTCGTTGTCGTTGTAAACTTTTCACAATTTCATCTTCTCCAGAACTACTGGGCCAATTTCAACCAAACTTGGCACAGAGTATTCTTGGCTGAAGGGGATTTAAGTTTGTTCAAATGAAGGGCCACGCCCTCCTCCAAGGGGAGATAATTATGAAATAGCGAAAAATGGCATCATTGAAAAATCTTCTTCTCAAGAACCTATGGGCCAGGAAAGATGAAACTCATGTGGAATAATTGTCAGGTAGTGTAGATTCAAATTTGTTCAAATCATGACCCCCAGCGGTTGTTTGGGGACACAATGGACGATGAAAGTTTTACATAGGAATATATAGGAAATCTTTAAAAATCTTCTTCTCAAGAACAGCAAATCAATGATTGGTCATATTTCTGTGAAAGCATCCTCAGGTGGCGTAGATTCAAATTTGTTCAAATCATGTTCCCCGGGGTAGGGTGGGGCCACAATGGACGATCAAAGTTTAACATAGGAGTATATAGGAAAAATCTTCAAAAATCTTCTCAAGAACAGCAAAGCCATGTTTGGTCATATTTATATGGGGGAATCCTCAGATGGTGTAGATTCAAGTTTGTTCAAATCATGACCCCCAGAGATAGGCAGTGTCCACAATGAAACTTCAAACTTGTAGGAAAAAAAGTCACAGTCAAAAAAATAGGTAAGCATCCTCAGGTGGCGTAGATTCAAGTTTGTTCACATCATACCCTTCTCCCTTTTAGGGGTAGGTCGGGACCTCTTATGAATTTAAGCTTTTCAATTCTAAACCGATTTTTGCTTTTTTCTTGGCCACAGTGCCCAGGTAAGCAATGTGGCCCCTGTGCCTCTTGTTTAATCATAACTTCTAAAAGATATTCAAAATACAGGTCATTTTTGCAACAACAAAAATATCAAAACAAAAACATCTATTCTAGAACAGAATTTTCCTGATTTTTCTCATGATATTGACCTTAAATTTGCTAGTCTAATCGTTTAAAGAAACATGTAATTTGTTCTGATCATAGACTTTCACTGTCTTTACAGGTAAACCGTATCTTCTTTCCGAACTTTTATTTTACAACCTCTGGATTTACGAAATTATAATCATCAGTTTCTTTTCAAAGATCGTGACTGCTTCAAATTAATTTATTTCATCCTGCAAAATCCCACATTCAACAATCCTCACATATTTCAACAATATCTTTAAATCGCAACAATTCAAAAATACATATGTTTCAGACTTCTTTTCCTTGTTGAACTCCCCATAAGAATTTTTGCAAAATGCTTGACAAATAAATTTTTAAAAGCTTTTATATACCGGCCCGTATGAAGTGGTGGAAGATTGTATAATTTAAAATCAAACGATCATTAAATTTCCTTTTTAGCTCACCTGTGCCGAATGTTCAAGTGAGCTTTTCTGATCAAAATTTGTCCGTTGTCTGTCGTCGTCGCCTTCGTTGTCTTTGTAAACTTCTCACAATTTCATCTTCTTCTTCAGCACTACTGGGCCAATTTCAACCAAACTTGGCACAGAGTATTCTTGGCTGAGGGGGATTTAAGTTTGTTCAAATGAAGGGCCACGCCCTCTTCCAAGGGGAGATAATTACGAAATAGCGAAAAATTAATGGCATCATTGAAAAATCTTCTTCTTAAGAACCAATAGGACAGGAAAGATGAATGTCATGTGGAATCATTGTGAGGTAGTGTAGATTCAGGTTTCTTAAAATCATGACCCCTTTGGTAAGGGTGGGGCCACAGTGGACGATCAAATTTTAACATAGGAATATGTAGGAAAAATCTTTAAAAATCTTATTCTCAAGGACAGCAAAGCTATGATTGGTCATATGTATATGGAAGCATCCTCAGGTGGTGTGGAATCAAGTTTCTACAAATCATGACCCCCGGGGGTAGGGTGGGGTCACAATGGACGATCAAAGTTTAACACAGGAGTATATAGGAAAAATCTTAAAAATTCTTCTTCTCAAGAACAGCAAAGCCATGATTGGTCATATTCATATGGAAGCATTTGCAGGAGGTGTAGATTCAAGTTTGTTCAAATCATGACCCCCGGGGATAGGGTGGGGCCACAATGGACGATCAAAGTTTAACATGATAGTATATAGGAAAAATCTTAAAAATTCTTCTTCTCTGACAAGAACAGCAAAGCCATGATTAGTTATATTTATACTGAAGCATCCTCAGGTGGTGTAGATTCAAGTTTGTCCAAATCATGACCCCCGGGGGTAGAATGGGGCCACAATTGACGATCAAAGTTTTACATAAGAATACATAAGAAAAATCTTTAAAAATCTTCTTCTCAAGAACAGCAAAGCAATGATTGGTCATATTTATATGGAAGCATCTGCAGGAGGTGTTGATTCAAGTTTATTCAAATCATGACCCCTGGGGGGTAGGGTGGGGTCACAATGGATGATCAAAGTTCAACATAGGAGTATATAGGAAATATCTTAAAAATTCTTCTTCTCAAGAACAGCGATGCAATGATTGGTCATATTTATGTGAAAGCATCCTCAGTTGGTATAGATTCAAGTTTGTTCAAGTCATGACCATCGAGGGTAGGATGGAGCCACAATGGACAATCAAAGTTTAACATAGGAGTATATAGGGAAAAGCTTTTCAATACTAAACTGATTTTTGCATTTTTTTTAAAGCCACAGTGCTCAGGTGAGCGATGTGGCCCCTGGGCCTATTGTTTAGCATACGCTGGATTCTAACGAAAATCAGGGGTTTTGTTGTTATCTTGGTCTATCCGTCGGTCACATTTATTTCTTGTCCAAACACCTCTTGCACTTCCTCTTAAGCAGTAGCCAATTCATTTTTGGAACATAATACCGGGGTAATTAAAGAAGTTGTGGACTGGCGCGATGCAAAGCTCATTATGTATTAAATTTTTATGATTTTTATTTTGACAAGCATACAATCTGATTAAAATCAGATCTTTGTTAGGTTCCGAAATTCTGATAGTCCCTTTACAAAGATCTTTGTACAGAGACTATCAAAATTTCGGAGCGTAACAAATATCTGGTTTTAATCAGATTGACAAGCAAAAAATTCATTGCCATATACCAAAAATAAAACATATAATACCTCGGAAAAAATTGAAGGCACAGCTCGCCAGTCAATTTTCGACATGTGTAACGTCAAGAACGTTTTTACATTTTTTTTTTTCTAAATATTCCCTCTTTTCTCGGATATATCTATGGTGTTGGTTCACCCATTAAAAATATTCTGGGTCGTAGAATGAAATGATATCTTACTGCTAATCTAAATTCATTAAGATTGCTTTAAACTTCTTTGAGATTTCCCCTTAATCTGGGGGGGAAAGCAAAATAGCAAGGAATGGGGAATCTTCTCTTTCACAAAACAGACGCTAATCTTTCGCCGTCACAATTTTCCTTCATCCCGAGTGTGGATCACTTTTACTATTTACCATCCGTCCTTGAACCGCTAATGCTACCTCTGTGTCTACATAACCACAATTCAAATCAGAATAAAATTTAGCATATATATAGTTATAAAAATGTTTTATAAATAAAATGTGCTATGTAATATTTTGTTCCTTGCTTATGACATAACGATGTGAAAATGGCGTCAATATGTACATGATGTAGGAGACATGTGACATAAAATGGTTGACTCAGTCGTCATCGAGCAAGGAACGGTTGTAAAGTTTTACGTAACTCTCCGAAAATTCTTTGCAGTAATATATAATGATTTGTGCGAGGTTTAAGAAGACAAAGGGCTTGCCAAATATTTAGTTATTGGATGGATTGTTTTGGTGAAGGAAGGAAAGCGCCCATACTTGATCCACATTGGATACAAGACACATCCAAGACAGAGGAGACGGGTTGTGATGAACACCATGCACATACATGTACTTAGAAAAATAACCCTAATCCACCAATCCTATGATCGAGATTTGGCAATTTATGACATTTGGGATTTCCTTGTTAAAAAAATAATAACTTGTAATAAGTATGGTAGGAAATATAAGACCCTGGAAAATCTTTGGTCTGTTGTGAACAGTAAGCCACGGAGCACGTCACGTGACCGTGTGGACAAAGTGTTTCATGCATTGGTAGAGCGGTGGTACATGTATATGTATATTAAAAAAGGAGGATCTACTTTAAAGAAGAATAAAAAGTGAAGCCCAGTTTGATTTCTTTTATGGACTTTATTCAATTAGTTCGCGGACTTTTTGATTACCCCTCGTACCCTGTGGGCTTGAAAGATTCCCAACACTATCGACATTGTTATTGCCACCATATACTGTAGATCACCAAATTTTTGCGACACTTTATTTTTGCGAGATGGTCATTTGGTATTGATAAGCGAAACATAATTTTCACGAACTTTGGATATTGTACTATATATTCTTTAATACTAGAAATATACGCGAGAATGAAATTTTCGCGAGCAGGCAGTCTCGCGTAATTATGCGAAAATAAAGTTCTCGCTTATAAAAAGTGATTTACAGTATATGGAAATGCCGTGCCTAGTTTTCTAATTCAGTATTCTTCTCGTTGTCTGTGGAAATATGTACTCGGTGATGGGCTATTTGTATGATGGTAAATCTTTTCTAGAATTCTAACTTTTATTGACAAAATAGAATGATCGGGTAAATTAAAGTGCTTGTATAGAAGCTCATATGTTTGAAAGTTTCATCATCCTTGTATACTTTAGAATGGTAGCTTTATGAAATGTCCAATCATACGAAAATGAATATTTTTTGCTACGTTTGGAAATCTTGGAGAAGTTCAAATGAAATATATGCAGACAAATGGACATACTTTACAAGATATTCAAAATTACTCCAGAAAATGCTGATATACAAGACAATAGACTTTAAACCTTTAAATCCATTAAGAGGAATTGAATAGATCATGAAGAAGTTGTGTAAGCTTTATCGATACAACGTGTTGAGAAATTTTTATCTGCTAAATCTTATATCAAATATATTTCAGTGCAATTTTATTCATAATTCATTGTAAAAGTGTGCAATTTGTCTGCAACAGCAGGACTATTTTTCCTTCCTATGAGAAAGTTAAAACATGTTTTCTATTAATTTTATATATCAAATTGAATTTGAATGATCATGTTTATACTGGGTTCCAAAAACTCCATGAAAATTCTTACAAAGATACACAGCAGGATCTAGCAAATATTCTACCAAGCCACTCTCTTTTCTTCTCAATAAAAAATTAACAGAAGTGAGGGAGTAACTTCAGTAGTACTGTACAACATCGAGAAATGGTACTTATCAAACATGGATAATAAAAACCTCAAAAGAAATTTTGGAAAATTTGAAATCACCAAATATTGTTAAAATTAATAGCATCATAATTTTTAACTTTTCAACACTATATATAACCATTTCCCACGATATATTAAAGACCAGACATTTTTGGATCACAGACAACCGCTTCTTTGATAAAAATGGAACTGTCAAATTTTCATATCTTGTCATTAGTATCTGCAAACTTTCTTTGTTAAAAACCATTCTGTTTCTACACACAAGTACCCTTAGATTGATATTGAAAAGATGCTTCAGTTCCCCATTAAGAGAATCTATGTTGTCTTTGGAAACCAGGTCTTCAAACAATCTGTTGAAATTTCATGTGACATTTAATTGTGCCCTTTTACTAGCAGACCTGTTTTAATATACTTTTGAAGCAGAATTTATTCATAAACTTCTTCATGAAAAAAGAAGTTTCTTGCTGTGCCTGTCTATTCGACATTTTGTCGTCAGGTCCAATGTTGACTGACGTTTTTCATATAAATTGTAAGACCATTACTTTCATAATAAAATGTTTATGGATTTCTCCGTTTACCTAGTCATGACAAGGGGCTCATGGTGTGTGTGGTGGTCTTCAGGGGATGCTACCTCATCTGTGGCACCTAATCCCTCATCTGATGTTTTTTAAGGGGCTGTGTTTGCTCTGTTCTAAATTTGTATTGTTTACTTGTTCGTTATTGTCTCATTTTATCTGTCATAGACAAAAATGTCGACCAAACAATGTTAATTATGGAAGAATAATTTTTGTAATTAAGGTATGTAAGGAATAATGTGTAAGAAATAGTGTAGTTTTCTTAAATAAAGATACGATTACAGGTATTTTTATTTCTTTTTAAGGATAGTTGAAGCTGAAGCATTTTCAATTTCAATTTTAGCAAAGAATTTGATTTGAATGAATACCAAATGGGGAAAATACGTTCATTTAACCTTATAACCACTGTTGTATGACTAATGAAAGCCAATAAATAAGTTGAGTGTTTTCATTGTTAATTTGCAGGTTATGATAAGCCGTGAAAAAAATAACTTAAAAGATGAAGGCAGAAACGTCCCATTATATTTTTTCGTTATTAATTTTTTTTCTTAATTAATACTGATTTTTTTTCTCTCCATAGTGTCTGTGATCGACACCTGAAACTAAACAGTTCATGGTTGAAAAGTGGAATTTGCGATCTAAAAAAATTTGCAACAGAGTCATCAGAATATATGGGGAGATCACTCTAAATTCTAGCATGTTATGTATAAAACACGACAGGGCATTCTCTTATCTTAGATATTTTGTTACTGTGATGCACGAGCAGGTCAGGTAAGATTTTTTAACATAGCTCAAAAATCAGTTTGCAATCAATTTTTAATCAAATTTGTTTTTATGATAGTGCTGTCTCTATCATTAATGTTCTGTGAATTTATTCCTGAAAAGTGTGATAAATTTTACACCAACCGCAATAACTACCTTAACACAAGGGACACTGATTATATGTGTGTTTGCGTGTGCTCATTTATCCTCTCAGTACTGCTTGATAACCTGAAAAACTTTTGACAGCTGATGATATAGGTTTAATATGAATGCTTGAGGAAGCCAATAACCCTATAAGAAATATAGATTCGCTTGCAAATTATGACCTTAAAATAACATATTTGATAACAATAACAATTTCGGAAGGCAAGAGATCTATTTAGGAACCCGTCTTACCTAGTGTAAATGTCTTACATATGTGTTAAATACTTGAATTGGCCTTCGTCTCACAATTTTCTTTCCTCACGATCTAGCCTTGTTGGAAACTTCATTTCAAGAGTTGAGTCATCTGATCCTTCGTTACCTGCTTAATTTTAGCAATTAACGACGTAATGACTAAAGATGTTGCAGTGATAGGATCTGGTGCAAGCGGACTGACCGCCATCAAATGTTGTGTGGATGAGGGGCTACATCCAGTATGTTTCGAGCGAACAGATCACATAGGTATGTTCTATCGTTAAAATGATATTGTCCTATGGACCCGGTGAGGGCTTGTCCCAAGACACAGTTAGATTATTCTAACTAAGTTATGATATGTTTGACAGATCATACAGGCTGACTAAAACATTTTATAATATCAGATGCTTATATGTATTTAAGTCTAGTACCTTCTTAAGTAGTTGTAGAATTACTTTATAATTACTTAAAAGATTTTGTTGTAGTAGTAAGACTAACGAAGGGTGTGTTTTTGTCCTTGTGCTTTCGTCATTACATTTAATATCACATACATATAATAGTGTTAAAATTATCAGCTTCTTATAAGGTCAGCTAAATGCATAAACAATAAAGATTTTACTACGTACTTTCTTGATCCAGCAGAAAACAAACATGACGATGATATGAATGATTTATTGTCGCGACCTATATATTTCTACATTAGGGGTTCCATAAGGGAAAGCAATGTGGGGAATGTAATATAAGTTTCTGTTAAAAGCCCAGCATATTAGTGTGAATTTCATGCTTATAAGTACTTTAATAAAGGAATTTTATTAAAATGAAATCATATCTACTAAAACAGATAATATACAGAATTTTCAAATTATTTTGCTATTCAACCCTCCAAGAATATTCTTAATTAAAAGGGAACCAAGCTCATTTACAGAGTAGTGAGCAAAGAACCGTTTTACAAAAATACATTGTAATACCAAAATAACAAGAAGTTCTGGAAGTAGAGGAATATACAACACAAAACATGCAAAAACGATGTTTCTATGGCATATTATATTTTTTAAAAAATTAGAATTGAACACCAGACAGCGTAAACAATAAATCAGACGTATCGTTCCACTTCCAGAAAAAAAAAACAAATATTGGAGGAGCAGTAAGGTCAAGTGATGCCTCGGCGGGGAGTTTTACAGTATGATGTTCATCTGGTCACGTACTCCCCGCGCTAGTGTTAGCTCGGTAACACAACCTCTATAGAATGTGACGCACACTTTTGCATATTTTAAGATATTATAAGTCAAATGAACAACAAGGATACAATACATTACTATCAATGTTTGTTTAGAAAAATCCTCAGTCTCCTTAAAAAAAAATATGCTCTTTCGGAGAAACTTCTGACGTACTGTACTAAAGCTTATTTTAGAAGTGGTGTTATCAGAGGGAACTTTTAGAAAATTTAAAATCGCCAAATTTTTCAAAAGTCAGTAACATCGAAACACACGACTTTTCTACACTTTATACAACCAATTCTCGCAATGAATTAAATACTAGTCTTTTTGATATCATAGATAACTGCTTCCTCAATAAAATTTGAAGTCTGCATTTTTTCTTTCTTGTGATAAGTCATCAAAAATTTACTGTGTTGAAAATCACTCTGATTCTACACACAAGCAGGCCCGTAGAACGCGGGGGGGGGGGGGGGCGTTAAGAAGTAACCCCCCCCCCCCAACTTTTTCTGAGTCGGGCACTGGCAAATTCCATGATTTGGACAGTTAGTTAGGTTTTTTCTTGCTTGTCAGAATATTTTTGGAAGTAGGATACAAATTATTTGGGCCTTTTTTAAGTCATTTGGGGGGGGGGGGGGTGCTACCCCCCCTTTTTTTTGAAACCGTTGCTACGGGTCTGACAAGTATTCTGAAGTTGATATTAAAAGGATGCTAGAGTTCCTCATTGACCACATTTATGAAGTCTTCGTGGACCAGGTCTTCTAACAAACTGTTGGAATTTCGCTGGACACTTGTGCTCCTTTATTAGCAGACCTGTTTTTATATTCCTATGAAGCTAAATTATTCTTAAACTTCTACATGAGAAGAAGAAAACACTTGTTGTGGCCTTCAACTCGACATTTAAATGTATCGACGATGTATTATCAATTTACAATAGCTACTTTCATTCATATGTCGACTCGATATATCTCGGTGAACTTGAAATAAAAGACACCACAGAGTCTGCCATATCTGTTTCATATTTGGATATTTTACTGACTATAGGCGATAAGGGCCAACCAGCAACTAAATTGTATGACAAAAGAGATGACTTCTACTTTTCCATCGTCAACTTTCCTTATTTTCTTCATCACATTCGCACCAAACTTCACTGTGTCCCTTTGAAAGTTTTAAATAGTCTATTTGTAAAAGTCAAGAAAAGTCCATATTTGGATTCTCGAATCTGTGATTATGGATATTGCAAATCATAGGCTCTTTAAGCCGCCTATGAAAATACCGCTCAAACAATCCTTTTCCTTTTGTTCCTTAAAATTCAATATTTTAACTTCTGTATTCGACAAAAACTCAACAAAGGGATGATGCAGTTATTATGAGTAATATTCTTAATCACAAATAGGTCCAGTCTTGTATTTTACCATATTTCAAGTTTAAGTCCACACCTTGTATTTCTTAATAATTTAATTTTGTTTGTATTCTAGCCTCTGATTGGTTAATATCCAAAAAGGAACACAAATTATTTCTGTATAACCTGGTTTGGTATGGGGACACACACCCCTGACATCCAGCTGAATCATCTGTATGCATACAATCCTCTCATTTCCAGTCCTCGGGATTCATGGAAAATTCCAGATTTAATAAACATACCTTTAACTTCAAACAATAATTCGATCTTACCACACGTAAACAAGCTGCTAGGCCTATGTATCAGTTTTTACCTCCCCTCGCTTCCCATCACTTCCGTTACTTCCGTTACTACGGTTGTATTATTGAGCGGCAAATTTGAACTAATAAAAAGCAACGAAATTTTACACCCATATTTATTTAATGATTTTAAAATTAAATTATAAGGAATAACTCTAATTCTTGGCCAAATTATTCGAGTATAACCTGGTTTGGGTCAGTTTACGCTGTTTTATAATCCACTTCGCGGATTATAAAGCGTAAACTGACCCAAACCAGGTTATACTCGAATAATTTGGCCAAGAATTAGAGTCATTCCTAAATAAATTTACGTCGACTATTGCTTCCGAACTTTTCAATTGTAAAAGAAAATCACCAGTGCCAAGATATCGAGCATCTGAAACATTATTCTCATTTTCCTATTCACCCTACAACTATAGTCCTGCTGGACACGTCATTACTGGAGACGTAAGTATAGTTAATAATGAGGACCTTAAATCACTTATTATAAGAGGACCAAAGCTTAGGGAACCCCGATCTTTCAACTGGCGTCATAATTTCATAAATATTATGAATTCACTAGATGATTACGCCAGACGATCGCGACGGACCAAATATGAAAAAGAAGATCTTGACACTTTGTCAGAATGGATTATATTAATCAGATGGATGTTGAAATCGCACTATAAGCGATTGAAGAGCAATATGAAAACCATCTATCCTTCTGTCTTCGACAATGCAAAAGTAAAACAAAAATTTGATAGATTACACGAACAGTACTAGTATGTACTGGTCCCTGCTGACAAAGCAGGTAACAACATTGTCTTTGTTTGTAAGCCTCATTATTTTAATTGTATTTTAGAGGAACTAGGATTTAATTCTGCTAGTGGTAATCCAACTTATACCCATAGCTCCCTATCTAAGGAAGAAATTCTTCACAACCATTTATCAGTTTTAAATATTTATAATATTCCCAACAATCAAAATGAATTTGAGTTACCATACCTATACTGGATTCCAAAACTCCTTAAAAAATACCTTACAAACAAAGACATATAGCGGGTTCCAATAAATGTTTTACTAAGCCTATTTCTTTACTCCTCACTAAAATATTTACAGCAGTGAAGGAGAAACTTCAGGAGTACTGTACAACAGTATATTCGAGAAGTGGTGTAAATCAGATGTGGATACTTATAACTCCAAGGAACTTTAAGAAAATGTGAAATCATAAAATTTTAACATAATCAATAACATCAAAACGTACGACTTTTCAATACTTTATAAAAACCATTCCCCAAGATAAATTAAAGTCCATACTTTTTGACATCATAAACAGCTGCTTTTTCAATAAAAATGGAACTCGTAAATATACTTACCTAGTCATTGATCATTTGCAAAATTATTTTGTTAAAAAAAACATCCTGATTGTACACACAAGTACTCTGAAATTGAGATTAAAAAGATGCTTGAGTTTCTGATTGACAATATCCATGTAGTTTTTGTAGATCAGGTCTTCCAACAATCTATTGGAATTCCCCATGAGTACCAATTGCGCCCCCTTATAAGCAGACCTATTTTTTGTATCCATATGAAGCAGAATTTATTCAGAAACTTTTACATAAGAAGAAAACTTCAACTTGACATTTAGATATATCGACTACGTATTATAAATTAACAATTATTACTTTCATTTAATATGTCGACTCGATATATCTCAGTGAGCTTGAAAAAAAAAGATACTACAGAGTCTGACACATCTGTTTCTTATTTGGATATTTTACTAGAAAAAGACTTTAATAGTAACCTAACAACAAAGCTTTAAGAAAAACGTGATGACTTTCAATTTTTCAATCGTCAACTTCCTTTACTTGTATAGTAATATACCCTTAACACCTGTTATGGGGTTTTTGACTCCCATTTGATTTGATATGCATTAGCATGCTCTATGTCTGAACAATTTTTAAAACGAGACAAGCTATTGACAAACAAGTTGATGAAACAAGGGTAACATCAGTCTCGTTTAACGTGATCATTTTGTCAGCAAATACAACCTATCATTATGTCAAATGCTGACTGACTTTTTCATAATTCATGTAATTGTTAGGCCATTATTTACACACTGAATTTTCCACGAACTTTTCCGGTTTTTTCCCGCTCATGACAAGGAGCACACGGCGGGTGTGACCGGTCGGCAGGGGATGCTCCCTCCTCCATGGCACCTATATCCCACCTCTGATTTTTTTGGAGGTCCTTGTTTGGTCTGCTCCATTTCTTCCTCCAGTTCTGCTTTGGTCTGTTTTTTGTATTGTTTAAGGGGTTCGTTCAATAAATAATGCAAAAGGTCATCTAAAAACAGGAAAAGCAGGTAAAGCTGATTCTTAATACTTTCAATCCCTAAAAGCAATCCCTATTAACATTTACACATGTCTAAAGTCTTTGTACCCATGACCAAAAAACCTCAGCATACTCATCTTTAGGGATGCCCTAAAGACACTGATGAGTAGCATTTTCCATGATATGCCTGAAATTTTAAAATTTTCCTTTGATTGCTTCAATGTGTTTTTGGAAGAAAAAGGATCTCACATTGGCTGAGATCAAGCGAATATGGGGAAGCACATGCTCTGTAAACTTTCCTTTCTTCAAAATTTTATTTATTTCTCTACGCTTATTTGCAGCAACATTTTCAGGTGCAGAAAAAAATACTCTAGGGGCCGGTATTTGGGCTTGCTTTACAGGAAATCTGCTTAACTTTCCTGAGTGAAATTTTATCATAAAAGTCACCATTGATAGTCCTTCCTGTGGCTGTATGTACATAATTTACTGGACCTCTTGGATAAAAAGAAAATTAATAAAATAAAATTTTGGAGCCCTTGCTTCTCTTTGCAATAATAGGACGACAGCTTTCTCGTTGATTCCACATTTTTTTCTTGATCTTCCTTTTCGGCTATAAAAAGTACACCCGTGTTTCGTCATCCATCACTCAAGTTTATCAAATCTTCAATTTAGTAAAAATGTTTATTTTTAAATAGACAATTGGCACATTTAACGTGTGTTTTCTCGTAGGATCCCATCTGATAGAATAATTCTTAGATTTATTTCATTTGTCAGAACTCTATAAACTGTTATGACGATGAAAATTTGGCATTTTCAGATATCAGACAGCATCGATATTTTTTGGTGTCCCTACAGATTTCGATTGACCAATTTGACTGCGATCTTTTAATTGTACTTTTTATCTTTTGAATTTCCGCATCCATCTGAAAACTAAACAACGTGAAAGACTAGTTTTTCCACATATCAAAATCATATCTTTAATATGGGTTATTCAGCTATTTATGTAATGAAGCACAGTTTCCACGTACGCACTCATTTTCATCTTTTTGGCAGAGATCATTTTTAAATAGTAGTGACCATGCTTACTTTAAAATGAATTTCTTTGCGAAGACAATAGGAAAAAGCATGGGGTTTTCTGTGATTACGAGTTCTTTATTAGAACTTTTCAACTGCTAAAAAATAAAATTAAATACTTTTCTTTAGTTCTTGGGTCGATACAATGACGTCAGCAAATACAATCTATCATTAAGTCAAATGCTGACTGACTTTTTTCATACTTATTGTTAGGCCATTATTTACACACAGAATTGTCGACGGATTTTTCCGTTATTTCCCGATCATGACAAGGAGCACACGGCGGGTGTGATCGGTCGGCAGGGGATGCTCACTCCTCCATGGCACCTGATCCTACCTCTGATATCTTAGAGGTCCGTGTTTTCTCTGCTCCTATTTTGTAACTTTTAATGGACTTTTGAGCTCGAATACTGTTCGTTATCTCCACATATTTCATACTTCTACATTTATTATGATAAACTGTATGTTGCATTACTTATTGAATGACCCTCGTAAACAGACTTTGAGCTTGAATACTGTTCGTTATCTCCATATTTCATCTTAGCGAAAATATAATTTTGGGTGCGAAGAGTTGAACACCGCGACAAAATCTGTCTATTGCTCTATGAGCAATGAGCCAGGCAAAAAATCATATTACATGACAAAAATCTGCAATCTTGCCCGGAAAGAGGAAAGAAATTAGATTCAAATTGTTATTCATTGTTTTATTAATCTTGCTATAATTGTTAAGAAAGTGACGGTGGATTTCCTTCCTACTGTTTTTTTTTTCCTTCCATCTTCTCCTCCGGGAAGATTGAAGGAAGATGGAAAAAATTTCTAGACACCGATTGTAATTCAAATGGATAAGTAATGATGCATCGAAACAACTTTTTTTCAAAAAAAAAAATGTATTTTGAGTTAGCCGTCATCGCTTTCCTTTGTTTCAAGTGAATTACTTCTTAGCATTTAGAATTAGAATTTTTGATTATAATTGAAAGTGTGCTCCGATATAGTAGTTTTGTTTGCCAATTTATTCAACGTGTTAATCTACAAAAACACATATTCAGCGGAGCTATTTCTATGTTTGATAAAGGTGGCCTGTGGTATTACACAGAAGAGGCCACCGATGGTCAAGCTTGTGTGATGAAATCCACAATCATCAACACTAGTAAGGAGATGATGACGTACAGTGACTTCCCAATACCCAAGGAATACCCAGTCTACATGCATAACAAATACGTACTCAAGTACTTTAACCAGTATGCGGAAGAATTTGACCTTAGAAAATACATTAAGTTCAAAACAGAGGTATTACCCTAGAATTTGAACATCTTTTCTTTTTTAACCTATATATAGAGAGATTATCAATTTTTGGTATATTTATAAATGGTTTTTGTTGTTGTTGTTGTTGTTTGAATTATCTTTTATTATAGGTGGTATCCGTTAGCAGGAGTTCAGATTTCAAGACATCTGGGCAATGGAACATTACAACAAAAGATTTAACAACAGGAGAAACCAAAGAACACCTGTTTGATGCTGTTATGGTGTGCACTGGTCATCATGCTGACAAAAATATTCCAGACTTCCCCGGTATTTCAAGATAAAATTACACATTATCAGATTTCTTTAACATGTTTAACTTGAATTATCATTCACATGAACATGAAAGTAATGTAACACAGTGTCTATTTCTTAATATCAAAGTGAAATTTTCTTTAAATTTGGAAAATATTTTTGACAGGTTTGAAAGATTTTGAAGGCAAGATAATTCACAGTCATGATTACAAACACACCAAAGGATATGAAGACAAAAGAATCGTTCTTATTGGGATTGGAAACTCGGGAGTAGACGCTGCCGTGGAATTAAGTCGTGTAGCAAGCCAGGTAAACTAATTATGAAATACCATACAAAATGTCATGAATTATCAAATTATTTATTTTTCTTTCATAAGTGAAAAAGATGAAGATAGCGATCAGTGATCGACCTCAAAAAAGCTATTAATACAATTCAAATCTGTAAAGAGGGTATAAAACAAGGACCCCCAGAAATTCCAGAGGCGGGATCACGTCCCTAGGAGGAGTAAGCATCCCCTGTTGACCGGTCACATCCGCCGTGAGCCCTATGTATTCATCATGTAGACGGAATCTTAGTTAAGTTCAGTGTATAAAAAAAGGCCTAACAATTGGTATGAAACAAGTCAGCCAAAATACGACCCAATGATAGGTTATATTTGCTAATTAGGTTGTCATAGCGACCATAGAATTTAGAAAATACTGAGTTCAATAGAGGTTGTTGAAATTCCTGTAACATCAACTTTTCTGTCAAAAGCCTTCCTCGGTTTAGACATTGAACGTACTAGGAGCATGCTCTTGAGTATCGAATAGGTTACGAGACATAAACACCATATGCAGGTGATAGTGGGATGTTAGTAAAACATCCAAATATGAAACAGATGTGGCAGACTCTGTTATGTTTTTTGTTTCAAGTTCACTGGGATATATCGAGTCGTTATATGAATGGAAGTAATTATTGCTAATTTACCATACATCTAAATATCGAGTTGAAGGCCACAGCAAGTGTTTTCTTCTCATAGAGAAGGTTTTGAATAAATTCTGCTTCAGAGGAATATACTAACAGGTCTGCTAATAAAGGAGCACCACAAGTTCCCTTCGAAATTCTAACAGTTTATTGAAAGACCTTGTCTCCGAAGACTACTTAAATGTTGTCAATGAGGAACTCCAGCATCTTTTTAATATCAACTCCAGCGTACCTTTGTGTTGAATCCGAGTGGGTTTAAACAATGTAATTTTGTTGATGACCAATCACAAGATATGAAAATTTCCGAGTCCCATTTTTATTGAAGAAGCAGCTGTCTATGATATTTATTGTGAGGAATGGTTGTATAAAGTGTAGGAAAGTCGTACGTTTTGATGTTACTGACTTTTGGACAATTTGGCGATTTCAATTTTTTTTAAACATCTTTGGAATTCTTAAGAATCCACATCTGATTTACATTACTTCTAGAATATGCTTTATCACAGTACGTCTGAAATTCCTTCTAAACAACAGTTACTATTTTTGTAAGGAGTAAAGATAGGGGCTTGGTAGAGCATTTGCTGGACCGAGCAATGTATCTCTGTTTGTAAGGATAAATTAAATTTGAATTAGAAATGAAGATACATTTTCGCCATTTTTTAAAATCTATCCACATTGTTCACAAAGCCTTTAACTGAAAGAAATAATTGGGTAAAACAGAATTCTTTTTAATTTGACATCCAATATGTAAGAATAAGCATTCTAACAAAAATGTCTATGTCAGTTGTGCATTTTAATCTCTTCAAATGTATACTGCATTTTCTTAGTTTTTAAAACTTTTTGATTGACTTTTAGATCTGCCATATCATACTTTTATACTGAATCATTTAAGCTTCTTTTTCCTTAAATAACTATTATAATTGCATCATATTAGTGTGATTTATTTTTCAAGATCCAAGACGCCCTAACAATCTTAAGATTTCACACCAAAAAAAAGTGTTCCATACTTATTCTCATTGTAGAACTCTTCATAGATATTCTGTCTTAATGTTTGTGCATGAATTTAAAAAATGGTCTTTATCATTGTGGAAGAATAAAAAATTTCACTTTCTTGTACTGTACTATTATAAATCACAATATGTTTTCCTACATTTTCATAACGTAATTGAATTATTCACTGACTGAAAGTATTGTAACCCTGTACATTGAATCAATTCATTGTTAAAATTGACCTTTAAATGTAACATAGTTCCTTAAATTAACGTGTAGAGAAAGGCGTACTAAGCTTCTAGAACTGTTCGTTATTTCAGTATTTCATTTCAATCCTCTTTGCACAGATTCTACTAAAACCAAACCAATTCCAATTATTCAAATTGTATGATATCTTTCTCTTTCTTTATAACACAATGTATTGCATAAAAAATAATGTATTAATGTTAACTTTAAAAAGTTATACTTGAGCACAAGAAGAGGATCATGGGTATTTAATCGTGTTGCAGAACATGGCCTTCCAGGAGATATGACGGCTTTTAGGAGATCTACAAGGTTTTTTTGTTTTGTTTTGTTCTTTTGTATTGTTTCTAGACTCTTAGATAATTTTTAGAATCTCTTTGTTTTGCCTCAAGAGTTTTAGATACCTTTAGAATATTCAAATTTTGTATGTATTTTGTACATTTTTTTAATTCCTTTATGTATTGAATGAAAATTTATTTTGGGTATTAAACCTTTGATGGGATCATAACATTTGTAATTTTAGAGCTTTCGGTGCTGTGTTGAGTTTTTTTGGTGGGAACCTAAACGATATTATAGCAAAGAGACTGAATGAAAGATTTGACCACGCCAAATTCTCTCTGCAGCCAAAGCACCCCCCTTTAGCGCAGCATCCGACCGTACACGACGAACTCCCTAACAGAATCATAAGCGGGACCATCATTATTAAACCTAACATCAAGAGATTCACAAAAACAGGCGTGGAATTCGAAGATGGGACATTTGAAGATGATATTGATGTGGTATTTTTAGCAACAGGATACAAATTTGGGTTCCCATTCATAGATAAATCTATTGTAGAAGTCAAAAATAACAAAGTTGAACTCTATAAATTCATGTTTCCTCCTGACTTGGAAAAACATACACTGGCCTGTATTGGATTTATACAGCCGCTTGGAGCAATAATGCCTATTTCTGAACAGCAGAGTAGGCTCTTCACCAGAGTTGTCAAGGTACAGAAGTTGTAAAATTGTTTCTCGAATAGCAAATTTTAAGGTAATTTAGAGAAATCTATTCAATATGCATATATACAAAACATATATGTACAATATAGAAAATTTATTTTTATATTCTGAATGATTTTAAAATATATTGAAAAATTTTATTTGTATCTCCAGAAAATCAAATATCATTGTTACATATTGCAAAGGAAATACAATGATTTTCAATGACAAAACCTCTGGCTTTTATAATTCGAAAAACTCAAGAAAATCATAATGCTCGAGCAATTCGCCTTATAATACGTAAAATAATAAATAATAAAAATTCTGATGAATAAGAACATTTTCCTGGCTTTTAGAAAGGTTTCCATACAATAATTTACTGAAGTTTCTGTTTAATTTTTTTATTTTATGTTTGATAAACGTTTCAGGGAGACGTTCTTCTTCCAAGCAGACAAGAGATGTGGGACAATATCCGGATGAAATTAGACGCCATGCAGAAACAGTTTGTACAAAGTCCAAGGCACACTATCCAAGTAGATTATATAAACTTCATGGACGAATTGTCAAAACTGAATGGAAATTATCCTTATTTAGGTTTGTAATGGGATAAGTATAATAATTCTGCAATTCTTTATATATTCTCTCTACAATTTGCTTTTATGTAAATACTTTGAATCTCTCTACAATTTGCTTTTATGTAAGTTCATTAAATCTCTCTGCAATTTGCTTTTATGTAATTGCTTTGTCTATCAGAACCAATCATTCTTATTGGATAAATATCTTATTCATACATTTGTATGGAATTAGAGCTTTAATGTAAAAATATTTTACTCAATTTGATTTTTTTATCGTAATGCTTTTGAATTAAATTATTTTTATTTTCATTTATAGAACAACTAGCGATTATGTAACAAAGATATACATTCAAATGTTTAAAATAAATATTTCAACTCATTCCGAAAATAAATTTTCCTAGAATGAACTCGAGTTTCTTCCGTTTGAGCTTATTTATATTACTTTCCCCTTAGTTTGTAGAAGGTATATTTCTTTATTTCTTTTATTTGGTTCACAATTGTCGTTGAATTAAAACAATTTTTAAAAATGGTATAATCCATAAATTTGTGTATTTCACTGAAGGGAAACATCAACATGTTTATTTTTCGTTTTAGTCATGGTAAATGGTCATTCAAATTTTTTCAATAATAAATATTCATGGAAACTTTGTTTACCAACATAGTATCTCTCAGTACATGTGAAAATTAATGAAAACTTATTTTCTTCAGAATGTCACAGTTTGCAACATACAGTAGCCATGCATATTTTTAGTAGTAATCGCATAGAAAAAATACAAATTTATGGACTATGTGAATTTCAAGAAAGAAATTGGCTTACATTATATCTATGTAGATGCTGTTATCATTCCACAGGAAAATTAATGCTGACTGATCCCAAGCTCGCAGCAGTGGTATTCTTCGGTCCAGTAACGCCTTATCAGTACAGAGTTATGGGACCTGGGAAATGGAGCGGTGCCCGAGAGGCTATATTAACTCAGATGAAGAGAATTGATTACCCACTTGCCACCAGACCTCTCGGCTTCTCTGAGACAAACAGTCGAAAGAGCAGTTTCTGGAAATTATGTCTGATTATGTTAGCTATAGCAATGGTGTTTCAATACTTAATGAGATCTTGAGCTTTTTTGTTCAATTTGAATTGTATTTGGATTTAAATATATGGAAGACACATTTTCATCCAATAGTGATGAAATCTGACGGATTTATGATATATCATGTTAAAAAAAATTCAAAAGGTTTTCTTTTTCTATATACACATGTATTTGCAAACAATTGAAATGAGTTAAAGAGAATGAGATCCTGTATGCCTTTAATTTTTAAAGCGAAGACAAAATTACAAAATTATAGATTTCTTGTGATCTCATGTGATTTTCTTTTCATTATTTTGTTTTGAAAAAAACTTCTGTGACCGATCAGGCTGATCATTTTTTCCACCTGAATTCAGTACTTTGTCTTCTCCATCACAAATGAGAACATTTTACAAATATTTAATGTGGACATTTTAAATAAAACGATCACTCTCATGTCTCCTTAAGGTACTAATTATTGTATATCATTCTAACTGTTGTTTATAATTTTAAATGTTTATTCGCTTGATCAATAAACACAGTATCAGTCGACTCAATTCGATTTTTTTATGCCTAAGCCTAGCCTTGATGACCCGCTAAAATAAGGAATATTTCCAACATTAAATCTTAGACTTAATTCAGTACTCTTTACTAAATAAATTGTGCATATTGGTTGGTTGGTTGGTTGGTTAGTTGTTGTTAAAACGTCCCATTTGAGAATTGTTCACTCCTATAGAGACGTCACCATATACCGGGTTTTAAATTTAGATATTATATTCGGCACTCAGGGCCATTGAGCAGTGAGGGTTCTTTATCGTGCCGACGTCTACATGCGCGGATCTAGAGGGGGGGTCGGGGGGTGTCCGGACCCCCCCCCCCTGGTATTTGCAGAGTTATTGAAAGTCTATACTGAAGCAAATAAAAAATGACTTTGGACCCACCCCACCCCATCACCACCACGAAATAGGTGTTTTTCATGTTTGAGAATTGCATTCTACGTCTTCTTTTTTTTTTTTTTTTGGCCTGTCAAGAAATTCTTGGGTTAGAAATAATTTTTGGACTGAGGTGACCCCCCCCCCCCGGAAAAAATTCCTTGATCCGCACCTGGTCTACCTTAACAAGGGACCTCGGTTTTTAAGGACTCTGTCTTAGGTTTGACGCGGCTCAGCGAACAAGAATCGAACCCGGGCCTCACGATCACATAGCGACCGCCCTACCACTAGGTTAACAGGTAAATTGCATGATCGAGATAATTAAAGAATGCAGGCCATTCTGAATACAAGTAAAAGTTATAGACATTACCAAATTACTAAGAAATGCCCGTTCCAACCTCAAATTCATGTATGAAATGGATGCTGCCTAATTGCATACTTAGGATACTACATTTGATGTGGTTCCCGTTTCATTGGCTGATTATTTCATGTCATTTACCTTGACACAACCTGTACAATGTCCCATCTATGACAAGAGAAGATCCGTGAATCCATCCTGATCATAAAAAGATATTCAAAATACAGATAATTTTTGCAGCAAAATTAAAACAAAACAAAATTTACAAACAACCAAACTTTATTTTACAACCTCTAGCCTTGCGAAATTAATTGTAATCATTATTTTCTTTTTTCATCGATTACTATCAAATCAATTAAATTATTTCTATCAGCAAAGAATCTTAAGCTTTCTACAATCCAAGAGACCCATGGGCCACATCGTTCACCTGAGCACATTGGCTAGGAAAAAGCACAAATAGTTCAGTATTGAAAAGTTTACGGGGGGGGACTTAAATTAACACTACAGACAGTCTGATTAAAATCAAACCTTCACCATAGTTCCTTTTTATTTTGTCACGTGACAATCAAAATAAAAAGGAGCTAGTGAAGGTTTGATTTTAATCAGACTGCCACTACAGGATGCTTCCATATCAATATTACTAAACATGGCTTTTCTGTTCTTGAGTAGAAGAATTTTAAAGATTATTTTTTCCTATGTAAACTCTGATAGCTCATTGTTGCCCCACCCTACCCACCCTAAATTTGAACAATTTTAATCTACACTACCTGAGGATGCTTATATAATAATATAACTTATCATGGCTTTGCTGTTCTTGAGCAGAAGATTTTTTTTTAAATGATTCCTATATAGTCTTATGTACAACTTTATTATTTATTTATTTATTCTTATGTAGAACTTTGACCCTCTGTTGTGCCCCCTAATCTCTGGGGGGTCATAAATTGAACAAACTTGAGTCTACTATACCTAAGATTAACGTTGCTTCTCCTTAAATATGACTAATAATGGGTTAGTTGTTCTTGAGAAGAAGATTTTTAAAGATATTTTCTGTGTAACGTGTATGATCAGGCTCTTACAAGGGATATATAGGTTTTCCTTTTACTCTGAGTTAATGATTGGAATGATTATTAAGAGCTCTGTCTGAGGGTAAATCACACAGTACTAAAATGTTTTTCTTATCCAGAGACGGGGAGTACTACTGGTTAAGGTACTTCTCCCATAGGTTCCTATTGATAGAATTTCGACGGGCACCAATTGTGCCCCTTTATTAGTCGACTTCTTTTTATGTTCGTATGAAGCAGAATTTACATCTAAAACTTCTACGTGAGAAGAAGAAAATTTTACAAAACTTATAGAACTTTACTTTTATTTATGAATGTGTCGACTCGATATATCCCGGTGAACTCGAAATTAAGGTATCCGACCCATATTAGGACCTAATAATTTTCTAACCTTAAATATCAGTCGTGTTTAAAAAACTATGATATTATTTCAAAGCACTTTGGAATAGAAAAAGATTTACCAAGAGAAATTTTCTACAAAAAAATACTACCTAAGCAGTTATTAATCTCTGAAGATTGCATTGAATTCTATGGAAAAAAGTAATTTTTTAAAATTTAAAAATTAAATACTTAGAATATCAATAAATGCTATGATGGAAAGATGTATTTGATCATAAGGAATAGAAAAACAATTAAAAACTATTATTTCACTAGATAGATTTTTTAGAATTGATTTTTATTGAATAAAATCAAAGGGAGATAACTCTTCAAGGACAGGACAAGGTCAAAAATTAGGGCACGTTCTGCTCTTACATACTGATTCTAAAACATAAAAATTATGTTTAAATATACTGAGTACTCAGCCCATACATATCTGTTATGCATTCAATTCCATTGAATCTGAGGCTAATATGGGCCGGATACCTTAAAGACACTACAGTCCGTCACATCTATTAATTTTATATTTTGATGTTTTACTGACGTTAATGACCAACAAATAACAACAGTATGGGTGACAAACGGGATGATTTCAGCTTCTCCATCGTAAACTTGCTTTATTTATACAGTAATATTCCAACATCACTTGCACATGGTGTTTATGTCTCTGATCTCCCAACTGATTCGATACGCAAGCGCATGCTCCGAGTACGATCAATTTTAAAACCGGGGCAAACTACCACATTCTGAAAGTATAGATTCTTCTGTTATGATTATAACTGACAAAATATTGGCAATAATAATTATCTCATGACAGGCCAGAAATAATTTTTACTTACTTTGATATCCTTTCACACTGTGACAGAATATCATTTGGTATCCTTTCACACTGGGAAAGAATATCACTTTTATTCAATGATCACACTATTTCACAATATTGAAAATGTAATAAACAGAAAATTCAATATTTTATAGTTGGATATGGAATTTATTTCACTTGTGAGACAGGATTTTTTTTAAATATTTTCACTCGTGCTTCGCACTATCAAATAATATCAAAAAATCCTGTCCCGCTCGTGAATTAAATTCCATATCCAACAATAAAAATTGAATATCCTCTTAATATTAATCACGAAAGTTTTATTATAAGACAGTCTAATTTTTGTGTGTTTCAGGTCTTGAATGAAACGTACGTACGAGATTGTTTATGTATTTTGTTTCCCAGCAGAAGAATGTTGTTGAGATCAATTAAGATTATTATGAATATTTTGCAATTATGGTAAAGATTCACATTTTTTTTTATTGTTGTTACATTGCATGATATATATATATATGCACTAAATGAATCTTTCCGGAAATATTAATTCTCTACGTGGATACTTGCGTACTACAATCAAAAGTGTAACGAATGTAAACAATGCTACTGTGAGCCAGTGAGGAAAAGTAATGTTAAGTGTTGATTATATTCATAACTTTGCATTATCTTTCTATTTTCCTGTATTTGGAGTATGGGAGTTCCGTTATCAAAAGAATACAATGAATACAAAAACATTGCGCAACATTCTTCTAACAGTCGTAATTTGATAGCTCCCAGTTTTGGAGCATGCATTCCATTTCTGGAGACAGTAAGCCACTTATCCAATGAAAACTGTTGTATTTCTTACAAATTACAATCATCCTGTATTGGTGATAGACATTTTCATGCCAATATCCAGAAAAAGGGTTTAGCAGCTTTTCTGACTGTCACTGATATTACTCATGGAAAAACGTACACAATATGTGATATTCAGACTCAAAATGAGATAATTCCATTACCAAAAAAGTTACTTCAGTACACGGACTTACAAATCTGCAATGTTGTAGGACTACATTATGAATGGCTTGTAGTTCAGATTTTTTGTCAAGATGGCATAAAGTTCTTTATCTGTGATATTTCAACCAGCACTTGTTTAGTGCAATACACTCATAAATATGTACCTCAGTCTAAGTTGAAATTATATGAGTGCCACATTAGTCCGGATAGAATGTTTATGGTGCTGAAACAAAATCAGCTTTACCAGACTTTGTACAACAGCAACATAGAAGATGGGGAGAATGTTCTTCTTCTGAACATTCACCTACAGATTGGGACATGCACAGAGGAACCATGTGAGCTGCTGCACAGTTTCATCTCCCTTGCTAATGGGAAAGTTGCCATGACATTTGACCCTCGTATGGACAGTGACTTGATTGTTTACACAAGTGAAATGCCTGATAAATTAAACAGAGATATCTATAAAGGACATATAGGACTGTATAAAGCTAGTCGGGATTCATTTCTGTGCACTACAGGACTACTCAATCAAGATTTTCCTGCATTGCCTGGGAAGTTTCTAAATCTTCAGTTCCTTCGAGATGGTTCTGCTATAATTTTGTCAGTTCTTGGGTCTGTGAGTCCCACTAGGACAATTTCTATTTTATGTCGAAACAACTTTGTGACTGTTTATGTCCTAGACTCGGATTGCTTTCAAAGGACTGGGTCTTTTTCTTATGTTTCTCATTCACAGTTTCAACATTTTGCACCAGTGATTTCTTCTAGTGGAACATTAGCTTGTTGTGCAGGCAAAATCTACAAAATTGAACATTCAAGATCCCAACAAAATTCTGTAAAATCTCTTCAGCGACTGTGTTATAATGTTATTGTGGACTTGGTCTTACCAGAAAACGTACAACACTTGCCTCTACCTAAATCACTCAAGACCTATCTCCAGTGATATTTATCAGCAGAAACAGAGCCTTTTTTTTTTATATAATTTTCTTATTGATAACCAAACACAGTATATACATTCAATAATGACCCCTGGTTGACTGTTAAATCTGTAGCAAATTCCAGAAATTTTCAGAAAACATAAAAAAATAGTAAGATACTAAATCACAAATCCACAGCACATTATACATGGAAAATAAATTATTTAATGTCTTAAGCATGTGGTGGAAATAAGGACCAAAATAATATACAGTTGATCATCAATATCTTGAACACTGATATCTCGAATACCATGGATATGTGGAAGTGATTTGGAAGTCCCAAACTCTTATTCTTTAAGTATTTTACCCTGGATATCTTGAAAAAAATTTTCTCAATCCCATTGAATTCAAGATAATGAGGTTTGGCTGTATTTAAATGGTTTTAAAGATTTACTACACATTAGAGTAAAGTATTTCATAGCATCTGGTTTGTTGCATGATCAAGACCTTATGTCTCACTCAATCAAACACCAATATAAAGTAGATACTTAGTACTTTCATTTTCTATAACCAAGTTTTCTCTGAGAGTCCAAGTATTAAAAGTAAGCTTTGTGAATTTTCAAAGATTTTAGCTCACCTGAGCCGAACGCTCAAGTGAGCTTTTCTGATCAAAATTTGTCCATTGTCTGTCGTCGTCGTTGTAAACTTTTCACAATTTCATCTTCATCTCCATAACTACTGGGCCAATTTCAACCAAACTTGGCACAGAGTATCCCTAGGTAAAAGGGATTCAAATTTGTTCAAATGAAGGGCCACATCCTCTTCCAGGGGGAGATAATTACAAATTAGTGAAAATTAATGGCATCTTTAAAATATCTTCTTCTCAAGAACCACTGGGCCAGGAAAGATGAAACTCATGTGGAATCATCCTCAGGTAGTGTAAATTCTGAATTGTTCAAATCATGATCCCTGGGGGTAGGGTGGGACCACTATGGACAATCAAAGTTTTACATAGGAATATATAGGAAAAATCTCCTCAAGAAAAGCAAAGCCATGATTGGTCATATTTATAGGGAAGCATCCTCAGGTAGTGTAGATTCAAATTTGTTCAAATCATGACCCCTGCTGGTAGGGTGGGGCCACAATGGGCAATCAAAGTTTTACATAGGAATATATAGAAAAAATCTTCTCAAGAACAGCAAAGCCATGATTGGTTATTAATAGGGATGTCAACGAATATTCGAGTACACGACTATCGTTAGATCATACCGACTATCGACTAAAATTTCTTTAGTCGGTTATTCGTTAAAAATGTGTTACCTAATAGTAATTTTAAATTCAAGGTAATAAACTTGGATTCGCCCATTTCATTTATATACAGATCAATGTTCTTGTAAGTAAAACTCAGGGTGTGGTTTAACTGCTCAAAGGAAATTATCTGTATGTCGATTTATGTTCGGCAAATATGCCTCCAAAATATACAGTTTTGGTATACTTTAAAAGATGTTATGATGGAAAAGAAGTTAAAAGTACGTTAACTTATCAAGATTATGTGAAACTGAACTTGTATTCTGCAGTGGAACATCAAATATGATGTATCATATGCCAAATCCGTCAAACATACATGTAGTTAACACAGTCTTTAAGACTATTCTTGAATAAATGCCAAAAAAGCAGAGCCGGAAAGAACAATGTTGCTAACACAAACATGGTTATCAATGATTGACTACCACTTATTGTTGCAAATGGAGAGGATGTTCAAGAATTGTTTGGTTTTGTAGATTCAAATTATAAAATTTCAACCTGCAATTCCATAAGATCTTAGCTTATTTATTAATTAATTTAATGGTGTTTCTTTCTGATATTAATATCATGCAGTCATTTCAAGATTGTATTGATTATTTGTACAAAGTCTCATAATTAAAATTTATCGCATGCTCTCTCTGTTTTTATAAGAGGCACACTTTAATTGTTTACCAGTCAAAGGTACTGACACGACACATGGAAAGACTTCAATTAACGGGTACGTGTACTATCGTTATGAAAAGAAAGGACAAGTGCGAGTGTTTGATATCCTGCATTTGATAAAATGTGTAGTAAATATTATATTAATTTTAAAATCAAATACATTGGATAAATGTAGATGTACAGTATTTATTGTACTATGTAAATGTTTACGATTTAGAAATTCGTTCTAATGGTTTTAGCGTACAGAGTAGGTTAAATATTGTACATCTAGTTTATAAAAGATAAATAGTGAAATTAAATGACATGAAAAATTAATTTAAATTTCAACGAATATTCGACTATCGTTCGACTAAAGCCTCCGACTATTCAACTAAGTTGTCCGAATAAAATTGACATCCCTAGTTATTAACTATTCGGAAGTATCCTCAGGTAGTGTAGATTCATGTTTGAAAAAAATCATGACCCCCTGGGGATAGGGTGGGGCCACAATTGATGATTAAAGTTATGTAAAGGAATACATAGGAAAATTTTTTAAAAATCTTCTCATGAACAGCAAAGCTATGATTATAATTATATGAAAGCATCCTCAGATAGTGTAGATTCAGATTTGTTCAAATCATTACACCCGGGGGTAAGGTGGGACCATAATGAAAGTTCAAACTTGTAGGAAAAAAAAGTCACAGACAAAGAAATATGTAAGCATCTTTAGTTAGTGTAGATTCAATTTTGTTCAAATCATACCCCCCCCCCCTCCCTTTTTAGGGTAGGTCAGGACCACTTATGCATTAAAGCTCTTCAATACTGAACTGATTTTTGCTTTTTTCCTAGCCACAGTGCTCATGTGAGTGATGTGGCCCATGGGCCTCTTGTTAAATTTTGCAGGAAAACAGGTATTACTGATTACCTTCTTGAAAAAATTAAAATATGAGCCCACCCCTTGATCCAAAAAATAAAATGTTTAATAATCTTCAGATTGGGAATAATGATGCAATTCATGACATTATAATACATGGATTAGCAAGAAAATTAGATATTTTCAATAGTTATGCAGTCACTAAGGGTCCATTGGCAAATGATATTCAATGTATTGTCAACTAAAACTGAGCAGTTTTGACTTTCCAGAAGTTCACAGAGCCAATAAAGTGAACCTTGCTCTTTAAATAATACTGATATCAAATGATAAGTTCACATGCCAATGTTTTCTGATACACATGTATTAATAAAGACAATCCAAATAGTATTGTTACTTTTATTACATATTGAATCACAAGTATTTCAATCAAGTACAAGACTTTCTTTGTTTTCAAAAAATAGTGCATCCTTTAAAAGCATGACCCATTTAGTGTGGTCAACAGTGTTAAATCTACTACCATGAGGTATGACATGCATGATGGTGTATACAAACAATTGTTCTTGTACTGTCAAGGTCAATGCACAAATATGAAGATGTGTGATGATTTGAAGACATTTTGTATAAGTTTTGAGGATATTTTGTATAAATAAGTTTTAAAAAAAAGACATACACAAACTCTTAAAGATGCCCACTTTTTCTTGCTCATGTTATATACTACAAGTATTAAGTTTATTGCACAAATATCTACTACATATGGCCTTTTTGGATTGTTTGGTAAGAAAATCATGTTTTGCTCAAATTCAAGTTGACTTTGGTTAATACACTGTGATACATACTGTGGAATCATTAAAATTTGTGGGGCCAATTTTCATGCATTGCTTAAATTTTACAGGTTTGTAGGGACATAATTTTGTGTATTCTCATACCTACAGAAGGAACTATGACTTTGTTACCATAGTTTACTAATTTGTGGAGGATGTTAATTCGTGGATGAGAGTTATCCATGAATTCCACAAAAATTGAGCAAATGTAAAATCTAATGATTCCATAGTATATTCAATTTTTATCAAATATCCTTCTACAATGCAATACAATTGTATTTCATTACTTTGGAAAATTCCACGTGTTGTATCTACAAATTGTATCTTTATTTGATTTTGAAGTATATTAGATGCAAAACTGATGTATTAAAGTGTCACTTCAATCATATAATACGTTTTTCAAAGCACTGAAAGACAAAAAATCAACAATAATTATAATCGGTTTTAGTATGTGTGCTCTAACTGAGTACCATATGTTGATCTGTTGAGTAAATGTGTACTGCATCTTGCTCTGTTAATTATACATATATAAAAGATAGGAAAATGTCAAGAAAAAGGATGATCCAAAAGCCAAAAAAAATTGTATATCAAATAGCCAATTTGAATAATATGTCTGACAATAATTGCAATTCATCATAAGCCAGGGTAAGACTTTGCATCTGTCACTTTCAAATTTCAAATCTGATTAAAATAAATATGATCAAAATTTAGTAAGGTATTATCAGATTTTTATAAAGTTTAGTGTACTTTTGTATAAGTGTTTCAAGCTAGGGTTAAAAAAAATTCAGATACTGACATCATTTTTTTTTTATCAGCTGTGCTATTTAACAACATGAAACTTGGCCAAGACTAGTGCCAAATTATTCAACCAGTTATGCCTTTCAATTACTCTTCAAATAATAATACCAAACATTAATAAGACATATATATATATATATATATATATATATATATATATATATATATATATATATATATATACATAACATATATATGTAAGTGATTAAATAAAAGTATTAGGCAACTGGATAAGGCATACATTGTGTCATAAGCTAATTATATCATAATAAAATATAAAAATCAACATAAAACATTCCATAATACCTGTTTTTCTATTATATCCACCCTTTATAGATTCTTAATGAAGTGTACACATTTGTATATGCATCAATTAATAAGTTAACAGTGTTAACAAACACACATAAAACTTCAAGGTCAGAACATAACATTTTTTTAGGTGAAAAATAAAAAAAGGAGGTATTTCTTTTTTTAA